>NC_087170.1:16023994-16038994 GCF_035594125.1 Scylla paramamosain | reverse complement strand
CAGATCGTCCTAAGGCAATAATGTATTGCTGCCATACACAGTCATCTGCTGATCTCTTCATGGACGTCCGTACAACATCCAAAGGGCCGGCACCGTGGGGCTTCACTAAAGGGCGGCACCGTACGTAGGGCGGTACCAAAGGGTGGCACTGTAGGGTGGTAAATTTATTTTCAATTCTCTCTCTCTCTCTCTCTCTCTCTCTCTCTCTCTCTCTCTCTCTCTCTCTCTCTCTCTCTCTCTGACCACTCCAATCTCCATTTTTTTATTTCGTCATGATTTTCCTTTCATAAACTTTAAAATTCCTCTTTTTTTTGTTTTTCCAGTTGCGTTAACATCAAGAAAATGAAAAAAAGATTAATATGATGAATAGAAAATAAAAATAGAAATGAAGATGTGTGTGTGTGTGTGTGTGTGTGTGTGTGTGTGTGTGACACAAGTAAGGAGTCTCGTGTTCCCGGCAAATTGTAAGCAAATGAATAAATAAATACATAAATAAATAAGTAGAGAACACGGGAGGAAGTGAAAATACCAAGGAAAAAAGATAAAATGTTTCAGTGTTTGTTTAGCTGTTTCGCAGGAAAGGAGGAAGTGAAAGTGTGTGTGTGTGTGTGTGTGTGTGTGTGTGTGTGTGTGTGTGTGTGTGTGTGTGTTATTCTTACGACTTCATCTCCTTTCTGGTGATGGGTGTGATGCAGTTTGTGAGAAAAAAAAAAAAAAAACAGGAAAAGAAAAGAAAAGAGGTTAAAGAATGAAGAGTTGAAGTACTGGTGGTGGTGGTGGTGGTGGCGGTGGAGTTATGACAGGAAGAGTGATGGTGACGGTGATGATGGTGGTGGTGATGGTGGCGGTGGTGTTGAAGGTGGTTACGTTTCAGTCCCTCTCATAAGGTGAAATGCGTGTGACTGTGAAGGTTACAGTGTTGTGTATCGTTGTATTGCGTCAGTCTTCAAGTACCGAGTCTTACAGCTTTCCTTATTTTCTTATGCTCCTATGAGACGTGACTTTGCATACCTGGTAGATTTAGGAGCTGCTTCGGATGGAAAGCCAAAGGTGAATTTATTATTACTGGTCATTCTGAGTTCAGGGCGTCCCAAAAGAGGTTTCATGAAAGTGTCAGGCAAATGTTCCTTACTGGGAATAAACGTGAATTTGAACGCCAGGAAGTCAATATTGATACTGGTTCCATAGTTTAGAGTTTGAATCGTATTTTTTTTTTTTTTTTTTTTATTCTTTTTATTGATTAGGAATATTTCATTGTTTTTTTAGGTTCACGTTTTCTACCTAAACCAAAATTCTGATCCGGCAGCAATACATTTTTTTTTTTTTTTTTGAGATGTAGTGAGTAGCCACCATTTATCCAAATGGTCAAACATAATATGTTCAAAACTCGGAATAAATCTTTTGGGCTGCCAGTCTATTAGGTATCTCTTGCCATTCCAGCAGCAATAACAATTATATCAGGTATAAGCTGTGTTGTTTTAGGCATCTTGGTGTATTTCTTGGGTAGAGAATGGCTCCATATAAGATAATTGGCGTATTTTCAAAATTAAATAAGCTTCCAAGGCAATATTAGGTTTTCTAAGAGCATTAGAAAATGTAATTTTCTTTATGATAGACTAAAGAAAATGAGCATAATACTTCAACTGCTTGTAATTCCTTTTCTAGTACAGGAAAGATATTGTATATCATACATATAAACTGAGACAGTTATTCATATAGCTTTCCTAATATTTACAGAGACGTAATAAGGAAAATACATATCTGTTTTGTAGTGAGAGTTCAACAGTAAATAAAATCTGGCAACTAAACTCAACACTCCGGTATGAAACGCATTCCGTATCAAACACCATGAATACACTAAATATATCACTACTACTGTTTCACCTTACATGTTTCTGTGACTACAGTATTATCAGCATAAATCATCGTTAATAATCAGCCTAGTGGAGTGAGTAAAAGAAGATAAATGATGAAGATAAAGAGGCTCGGTGTGGACGGAGTGACGGGGGAAGGGCAACTCCTTTCTGCTCGTGACCGTCAAGGAGAGAGGACGCACGGTGGGTCTCTCCTCTCCACGTGTTCTAATTACTCCATCGTAGGGGAGTGAAGAGATACAAGATGGTACAAAAGAAGGTACGTATCTTGCTGAACATTGCAGTAGTCGTTAATTAATGGTAGTTTAATGGGAAGTTCGTATTCTTCTACCCATATGTTAGGGTTGCCGCCACATGGCGGCCACTGCCTTGCCTCATGCATAGTTAAAATTTTTGAGGTTTCTCGTTCCATTGAATCTATTTCTAGTAATGTAGCACGCCACCTTTCCTCATGTGTGTCGTTTTCCTCTTATTTTTGGGGTATTCGTTTTTTTTTTTTTTATACTAGTGATGGGTATAATGTCTTTCCCTCGTCCTTTTACTATTTCGGAGTTTGTTTTATTTCATGCCTTGTGCAGTTTTTATTGGTGTAATCTGTACTGCTTTCATGTCACGGTGATGGGGGTTGTGTAAGAGGAGTATTGAAAGACCGTTAGCGTTATGCGGTAGGTCTCTCTCTCTCTCTCTCTCTCTCTCTCTCTCTCTCTCTCTCTCTCTCTCTCTCTCTCTCTCTCTCTCTCTCTCTCTGGGATTATTGATCAGTGCATGTGGTTTTGTATTTCTTGCCATTTCTGATACACGTGTCTCCCAGGATAAGGTTTTGTTGGTTTGTACTGCTGTGTGGGTCTTGGTGGTGGCCATGCACTGCTATTTATAGTGTACTGGTGCTCTCTGGCGTGTGTCCATTACTGACTACTGTCTGTAAGCCTTATTAGTGTTAGCCGTTGTCATGTCTTAGTAATATTGCTTCAATTCATATAGATTTGTGTATCCTGTTCGTGGTATGTACTCTGCAAAATGTACATAATTAATTTTTTTTTTTTATCAGGTTTGCATTACAATTTTGACTCGTGAAACTAGATGTGCTGCATTATATCTTTTTTTGTGTTCAGGTTCTTTTCCACTTGTCTTATCTCACCTATTCAGTCAACAATTAGGGACAGTCAGCCAGGTGATTTAACTAGGTGGTGATAGGACGTCTTAGTATTAACTTGAATGTCGAAATGCATGACTAGCAATGACCACCCTTCACCCATAAGGATGCTAACTTGGGTTTTCATCCTTTCCAAAAGGGTCAGATTGACTTGACCAGCCCACGAGTGCTGTTCCTGTGGCCAGCACTTGATATCACTAGTCATACACTCACCACCTCAGTTCTTGCTCAGGAGTCTAGTGTCTTAACAGTATTCCTTGCATATTCCTTCTCAGCTTGCCAGAGATGCTCCAACACGGCATGCCTAAATTTCTTGCCTTAATGGGGGTGTTTACTCTAAACCAAACCAGAGATCTTGAGAATCTTCTTGTCTTGTAGCAGAAATGAGGCGTCTTTCCTAGATGGCATGAGAACACATTGTAATTTGAGCTCCACTTCTGTACTTTCAGCTACCCTCTACACACTGAATAAAGACCCTTGCAGTACATAGTTGTCTCGGCAAGGAATTAGGTGGAAATACTGAACAGTTTATAAGATTTTAGCTGGTGTTCATTTTTGCTATGAAGGATGTCACATGGTCTTGCTGGCTATAGTGGAACCAGACTAACTTGAGAGTGAGCTGACCTGACACTGGCCAGTAAGGCACACGCAGGGGTGTTCACATGTCAAGGACACTGGGATGGCAGCACCACATGGCATCTACATGTTGCCAAGTGTACTGGAAGATGTAGTGTTGTTCAGTATCAAATTGAAAGCCATTCAGTAAACATGCAATCATATAAAACAACTTATAATTTTTGGAATAATTAAGGCAAAGGATGACGGTATGAGCAAAAGAGAGAGGTGTTCATGTGCCCGTCAACTGTTAGAGGAACAGCCAATCTCACCCCCCCTCACCCCTGTACCAAATTAGTCTTGTTCTACTGTAGTTAAGGTTATACAGACAAGAGGGAAAAAATAGCTTCAGAAATGCAGTGAGAATACCTCTAGATCTGGGAGTGGCTTTATGAAGGCCAATTTGATGCTCCAGTTAAGAATGACTCAGATATCTTAGAGCTCTAGTTGTGGTGTAGTGTGTAGTAACAGATTTTATAACTAATTCCTTCCTCCAGTATTTTCTGTACAGGAATTTCTTTAGTATTTTTTATAGTGCTTTAGGCAGTTGTATGTATGGGTGATTAACATTGTGATTCCCTGCAGACTAAGGGAAAGGTGAAGGGGAAGGGGAAGAAGGTCGCCGCTCCCCCCCTGGTGACCAAGAAGGTGGTGGTCCCCAAGAAAGTGGTCAACCCACTCTTTGAGAAGCGACCCAGGAACTTTGGCATCGGTGAGTTGTGGTGGCCTTCCTGAGTGTCCATGCTGTGTCTTTTTAAGGTGTTAGGTTAAGACAGGCAGTATGGAGGAATGGTGAATGAGAATAATAGGTGAATGTAAGCTGTAAGTCTCCTGGTGTTACTTAAATGCTTTCTTGTTGGTGTATCTGCCTCTCAGGTATTCAAATGGTATATACAAGCAGTTTTCAGATTTTTTTGTATTGCTTTTTATTTTAGTGGAATTAGTTTTAACCATGACCCTTTTCGCAAGGATGCTAACCTAATGTTTTCATCCTCTTCTTAAAGGGTTAGAGAAACACAATCATCCCACTGGTCTGGTGAGGTAGTTTGCCAGACCTTATACGAGGTGTGTCATTAAAGTGTCATTAAAGTTCCAGGACTGGTGCCACACTGGTGCCACACAAGTTTTATTTCACATCCAGGCTACAAACTATAGGTTATCTCCTTCGAAGTAATCCCCCTGGCACCGCATGCACTTGTCCATCCTTCTCTGCCAGGCTTGCATGCACTGCTGGAAGGATTCTTGCGGGATGCTCCTCAGCTCCGTCGTCACGGCCTTTTTGATGTCGTCCGCATCATCAAAACGGGTCCCCTTCATGACCTCCTTGAGCTTGGGGAAGAGGAAGAAGTCACACGGAGCGAGGTCAGGTGAGTAGGGCGGTTGCTCCAGCACGGCGATGTTCTTCTTGGCCAAGAACTCTCTGATGCTCAGGGCATTGTGAGCAGGCGCATTGTCGTGGTGAAGCAGCCACGAGTTGCCCTGCCACAACTCCCGCCTCTTCTCGCGCACTGCACGAAGCAGACGCCGCAGTACTTCTTTGTACACATGTTGGTTGACTGTCTGGCCCTGTGGCAAGAACTCGCAGTGGACGATGCCCCTCACATCGAAGAAAGCGATCAACATGACCTTGAAGCTGGACCTGGACTGCCTTGCTTTCTTCGGCCGTGGCGACGCCGGACTCTTCCATTGAAGGCTCTGGCGTTTGGTCTCCGGGTCGTACTCAAATACCCAGGACTCATCGCCGGTGATGACTCTCCTGAGCAAGTCTGGTTCAGTTTCCAGACGCTCGAGGATGTCCTGACACACCTGCATGCGTCGTCCCTTCTGGTCATCGTTCAGGAGTCTCGGCACCATCTTCGCACAGACTTTCCGCATGCCCAGATCTTCAGTGATAATCTTCCACACGCTGTTGTGGTTCATGCCAAGCTCATCTGCGATCTTTCGAACAGTCAACCGACGATCGTCACGCACCATCTGCTTGACACGCTCAACATTGGCCTCATTCCTGCTCGTTGAGGGTCTTCCACTCCTGGGGTCATCTTCCACGTCCTCCCGGCCCTCTTTGAACCTCTTGCACCACTCAAAAACACGTGAGCGTGACATTGTCTCATCCCCGTACACTTTTTGCAGCATACCCAGTGCTTCTGACGGCGTTTTCCCCAACTGCACCAAAAACTTCAAGTTTGTTCGCTGTTCAGCGCTCATTGTTAAACGACCTGCAACAGAGGACATGATTTTAAAAGCACGTAAGAAAAAGATTAGTGACTGTAGAGGGTTGGGAGCGCAGTTGTATACTCCAGAAGGATTACTTTGAAGGGGAAATATGGTGGTTTGTGGCTTGGGTTTGAAATTCATCTTTTAGGACACCAGTCCTGGAACTTTAATGACACATCTCGTACTGTGATTGGACAATTTAAACACACCATGGCTAGCTGTTGAATATTACCTGTAGCATTTCAGAAGTTTGAAGTTTATTAGCTTTTCACATCTCATGGGCCTGCAAGTTGTTATTTCCCATGTTTAGTAGGGCTAATAGTACATTAGCTATATGTTTTATTCCATGCCTTAACTAACCCATCAAAACCAAATGTGTATGGCATTGCACACCCTGACAGCCAGCCTTGCCCCCAGGTGGAGATATCCAGCCTAAGCGTGACCTGAGCCGGTTCATGCGCTGGCCCAAGTACGTGCGTCTGCAGCGCCAGAAGGCCGTCCTGCAGCAGCGGTTGAAGGTGCCCCCACCCATCCACCAGTTCAAGCAGACCCTTGACCGCCAGAAAGGTACCTGAGCTGCCATCGGACGGCCGCAGTGACTGCTAGAGTGGTTCATTGTTAGTCACCTGAAGGTCCCTGATGGGGCGGTGCAGGGTGCACTGTGGGCACCTAAGGCTCCTCCCGGGGACGGTGCAGGGCTTCACTGATCCTCCCACCCATAGGTCTCCAGTGAAGGGGAGGCGGTGCTGGGTGTGGAGGGAAGCCCTTAGGTCTGGGGAGGCTGCCGAGGGTTGCAGGAAGGTAGTTTTTGCCGCTCTGAGTTGTTATTGCACTGCGTAGAGACGAGGTGCTGCCACCACCGTGATGACGTACTATTTGCTATCAGAGGAAACTGCTGACACACTTACCACAACAATGACTGAAAAACTGCAATACAGTAGCTTCCATAGTCCTCCTGTGACTTCCTGACTGACTCATTTTCCCCTCCACCAGCCACTGAGCTCTTCCGCCTCCTGGACAAGTACCGCCCTGAGAGCAAGGCCGCCAAGAGGGAGAGGCTGAGGAAGCGCGCCGCCGCCCGTGCCGCTGGCAAGCCCGACGTGCCCACCAAGCGCAAGATTCAAGTGCGTCACGGAGTGAACGATGTGGTCACGCTGGTGGAACAGAAGAAGGCAAGGCTGGTGTGCGTCGCCAATGATGTGGATCCCATTGAGGTGAGTGGTGCAGCAGGCCTGGGAGTGGTGTGGGGTGTGGATGAAGTGATTACATTTTATAATTTACTTTTGTTGATTTGATGAGTGGTTTGTGAGGGTTGTTGGGTGTGTGAATGGAGTGGGTTAGATATTGAATTTGTTCTGTATAGGGATGTTTTAAGGTGGTGATACTTCATACTGTTAGAAAATTTTGTTCTTTGCTCTTCTATTGATCTTGCACAGTTGGTGTTCTTAATGTATTTAATGATACTGCATTCAAAACAATTGCACTTTTGTGCTGTTTGCAAGGGACAAAATTATTGAGTTTACCTGTATCCATTAATATTTATTTCTACTTTCATTATATTGTTGCACATGTTACAAGGTGTTATTGGACAGTAAATTTTCTGCTAGTGAGCTAACCTTTATTTACATGATGTTTGAATCTCTTCGTCATAAGGTGTTCCTTGATGCTAACCTTTTAATTCCTGAAGTCTCGCCACTGTAGTCACTTCTCGCTGCCTCAACAATGTCACTCACTGTTGGATGCCCTGCAGGTGGTGCTCTTCCTGCCCGCGTTGTGCCGCAAGATGGGCGTTCCTTACTGCATCGTGAAGAACAAGTCTCGCCTGGGCACTGTGGTCAGGAGGAAGAAGACTGCTTGTGTGGCCATCACTGATGTGAGTACCTGCCTGTTGATGGCACCAGCATCTTCAGGAAAGTTGCTGTTTATGTGTTAGGCTGACATTCTCTCTCATTCTTGTAAAAATCTGATACCATGATGATCTTGTTAATGCGCTGAACCTCCGTGTAGCTTGCAAAACGAGCTTTTTAACACTGATGCAACTGAGATACGAGTATACAAGAACTTCCAATACCCATGTCTTATGTAATTGTCATTGCAGGTGGAGGCAAATGACAGGAGTAACCTGAACAAGCTGCTGGAGTCCATCAAGACCAACTACAATGACCGCTTTGATGAGATCAGGAAGAACTGGGGCGGTGGTCTGCTGGGCGCCAAGTCTGCCTCCAGGATTGCCAAGCTGGAGCGAGCCAAGGCCAGGGAGCTCGCACAGAAACGCTAAGTACAATAAACTGATTGGTGGAACTTGATCTTTCTCTTACCTCACTGGTGGGGGATGTCAGGTGAGTGAAGCTGCCTCAGGGTGGCAGGTAGAGGAGTGTGAGGTAATGTGGTATGTTTTTTTTATTCTTCATGTAAAGGAGATATAAAAAAAAAAATACTAGTTTTCTTTCTGATTTACTTGTTTCCTTCTTGCTCAATGACAACCTTCCCCTGACACTACTTGTCTCATATTCAGATTTTGCAATTTCTTGCTTATCCCTCCTCACCCCACTGACTGATACTTAAGCACCAGTGCCTCTATTCAGACAAGGTCAATAAAGTCACCTTATTTCTGCAATAACATTTTGATAGATATTATTGGTCCTCATTTTGCCATTTATGTGGCTAACTTTAAACCACAAGTGATTGAAGGAAAAGCAAAGTTATACAGTAAAATCCCTCATCCGGCAGCTTCAAGTATCCGGCACATTTTTCCCCAGTCTTAAAATCGATAAGAAAATCAATGTCTACTCAAAATCGATTAAAATTCCCGCGCGAGGCATACTTTGTCCCCTTGCCACCAGAGCGCACTGCTTCGCGCCACCCGCGGTCCACTGCACTGTGTTTACTCAGTGACTCGGTCCCGCGTGTGCACTTTATGGCCTGATGCCTTCATCATGCCTAAAGTTGTAGAAAAGAGGGAAGCGTGTTGTGCTTACACTTAAGCAGATGATCAGATCAGCTGATCTTTGTTATGGTAAGATGCGTGAATGTAGGGTGGGTGATTGTGGACATGATTTAACTTCTATTAAAGTATCCGTAATGTCGGTGGTCCCGTTGATGCCGGATAAGAGGGATTTTACTGTACCTACTCTTTCTCCCTTCTCTCCAAAGACGAGGTGGAGGTGGAGCTGCTTGATACAGATGATTAAATCATCAAATACAGAAGAATATCAATATAAAAAGTATATATCAATCGAAAAAGTGTGTTTTTGTCTTTTTTTTTTAGTTATATTTATTGTGTATCGCATATTCCTCAGAACTCAAAAGAGTATTTCACATACGTATAATGATCCTTTTTAAGTAAAGATATTACAATTGTTAGGTAAAAATACTTTAATTTCTATTTTTTTTTTTTTTTTTTTCATTTTTTTTTATCAGTT
This sequence comes from Scylla paramamosain, assembly GCF_035594125.1. Lineage (NCBI taxonomy): Eukaryota > Metazoa > Arthropoda > Malacostraca > Decapoda > Portunidae > Scylla > Scylla paramamosain. Next base: position 16,029,716 of record NC_087170.1, on the reverse strand, counting down.
CCGGACATGTACAAAAAAAAAATCCGATAATAATGGAATACGATTTTTATCTTTGACAAACAGATGTTATTTTCCAACTCTTTTCTTTGCAAAACAATAGAAAATGTCCATTATTCCTGTCAAACTTTGCTTTTGTGGCTTTGTGAATGATTTTTTTTTTTTGCTCCAAAATAGCTAGAATTTCACCTTTTTCCAGATGCTGTCACAGAGAACTTCTTTGTTCTTGTTTTGTCTTTCCTCCCTTTCATCTCTACATCCTAACACTAATTTATTCTCTTTTCTTATTCCTTGTTCATTATTTCAATTTTATCTCTCTCTCTCTCTCTCTCTCTCTCTCTCTCCTCTCTCTCTCTCCTCTCTCTCTCTCTCTCTCTCTCTCTCTCTCTCTCTCTCTCTCTCATAATGGAGTCTGTTTTCTGGCCCCGGACGCACTAATGGAGCCGCCTCTGTAATGTCACGCACCCTCCCAGTCATAACAATGGCATGTAACTCGTCATAGAAAACGTGGCCGCCTGAGGAGTGTTTTAAGGGAAACTGCTAGAAAAATGTATTACGCAGGTCCTCGTGTTGTTGAAATGTTTTAGTGCTTTGTTCTTTTATAATGTATGTTTTCAAAGGTCAAGGAGATGCGTAGGCAGTTTTTTTTTTTTTATCATGAGTAGGGGTTGCGTCTCTCTCTCTCTCTCTCTCTCTCTCTCTCTCTCTCTCTCTCTCTCTCTCTCTCTCTCTCTCTCTCTCTCTCTCTCTCTCTCTCAGTTCGAGATAAATTATGTATAATTTGAAGAGGAACTGAATATTTTGGAATACTTTTACGACTAACTAAATTCGCAATGAGAGAGAGAGAGAGAGAGAGAGAGAGAGAGAGAGAGAGAGAGAGAGAGAGAGAGAGAGAGAGAGGCAAAATGGAAGCTCTCAGTACGATGTTCATGCGCAGGAACTCTTCACTGACTCAGAATCTCTCTCTCTCTCTCTCTCTCTCTCCTCTCTCTCTCTCTCTCTCTCTCTCTCTCCTCTCTCTCCTCTCTCTCTCTCTCTCTCTCTCTCTCTCTCTTCCGGTGAGTGCATTAGTAATATTTCTGGAAACTTGTTACGTTATATTATTTCTTTGAAGCCCGAGACACCTGGTAATATAACTCTCTCTCTCTCTCTCTCTCTCTCTCTCTCTCTCTCTCTCTCTCTCTCTCTCTCTCTCTCTCTCTCTCTCTTTCTATTTCATGATTTTTTTTTCAGTAAGGAAGAAACTACTATCATGACTCCTCCTCCTCCTCCTCCTCTTCCTCCTCCTCCTCCTCCTCTTCCTCCTCCTCCTCCTCCTCCTCCTCCTCCTCCTCCTCCTCCTCTTTCGCATATATATTCCAGACGCGGTTCAGTCTTACAAGGGGAGGAAGACAACTGGTTCTAATGACTCATTCAACCACCTCCTCCTCCTCCTCTTCCTCCTCCTCCTCCTCCTCCTCCTCCTCCTGGTCACCTGCTTCTTCATCCAAGGTGTGAATTCTCGGTCTTTTTTAATTCTTTTTTACCTGTTTCCTCCTCTTGTTCTCTTCTTTCGTATCTTCCTCCTGCTCCTTTTCCTCCTCTTCCTCTTTTTTTCTTATCCTCTTCTAGATTAATTTAATAACCTCCTCCTCCTTCCAAGAAATTATATGGAATTATATGTAAACTGATAGACAGAAATGAATGAGTGAAGGAGAGAAGAAGGGAAGGGAGGGAGGAATGAATGAGGGAATTGAAAGTGAAGTGAGAACAAACGGAGATGATTGGAAGGAAAGAAGGGAAGAGGAAAGGTTGGAAGGAAGGAGGAAGGGAGAGAAATGAATTAAAGAAGGAATGGAAGAACAAGATTTAGAAGAAGAGATAGGAAAGGGAGGGAAAAACAGATAGAGTGAAGAACAGATGAGTGAAGAAAGTGAAGGAGAAAAGGGGAAAAAATAAAGGAAGATTAAGAAAGAACCAAGTCAGGAATATATACAAAAATAGGAATGCACTTACGAAATAACTAAGGAAGAAACAAAAAATATATATAGAGAGAAAGAGAGAGTAGGTGAGTGAAAAAAAAAGGAAGGGAGAAACGTAAGGAAGAAGAAAGTAAATGAAAAGAAAAGAACAAACAGGAGAATTTTTTGGAAGGAAGAAAAGGAAAGGGGTAGAAGAATAGGAGAGAAAACGAAAAAAAAAAAAGAAACGAAACATCAAAGGGGATTAGATAGTGCTAAAAACAAAAGAAAGGGGGAAAGATACATAGGGTAAGATAGAAGGAACAGTAACGAACGTAACAAAGGGAGGTATATCATTCCAAAGGGTAACAGAGGAAAGGTGCAGTAAATGGAGATAAAGAGTAATAAGAGAGATGAGAATGAGATTAAAGAAGACAGGAAACGTACCAAGGGATGAAAGGAAGGAAGGAAAGTAGGAATAAAAGTAGGAAGGAAAGAAATGCTCAACCACGTACAATGAGTGAATATGGTCACAGGGAAGCCTTAGAAGAGTTAATAACGGGTCATAGGTCATAGGGAGGTCGCAAGAAAAATCGTAGGAAGGTAACAAAAAAATAATAACCCACAGTATTATAATTGTCTGCCAACATAAGGTCACTATAGTAAATTATTAGTATGAACTTAAGGAAGAAACGAATACAAGATTAATTCCGTCTTTACTAAGCTTTACAGGTAAGGTTTATAATAAGAGACTAATAAGAGAATTTAGTCTTTTAAAAGGTGTAAATGATTATGAGAAAGACTAATTAGCTCTGAGAGGTTTAAAAAAGGTCACAAGGTCATAGAGAAAGGTCAGAAACATTACAGAAAAAAATATAAGAAATTTTAAAAAATAATCATAGAGAAAAGTCACACCAAGGAGTCAGGGAGGTCACAGTAAGGTCACAGAAAGGTCAAGGGGCTCTCAGGGTCACTATTTTGGTGGCAAGGGCAGTGAGTCACGTGTAGGAACTGTACGTGACGCCATAACACTCAGCCTCTCTCTCTCTCTCTCTCTCTCTCTCTCTCTCTCTCTCTCTCTCTCTCTCTCTCTCTCTCTCTCTCTCTCTCTCAAGTTGGCTGATTTATGAACTTTTCCATCTTTTGTTATTTTTATGCCGTTCCTTTTACTTTTTTCTTTTCTTTTTCTTTTTCTTTTTTTTTCTTTTGTCTCTTAACTTGAATCTTTCTGAAGTTATTTTTTCCATTTTTTTTTTTTTTCTTTCCCAAGTCACACCTCGTTCAAGTTTTTTTCTTCATTGTTTTGTTGTGTTTCTGAGTGTGTTTTCTTTCACGTTTTCTTGAAGTTTGGTTACGTCTCCATCTTTCTTCTTCTTCTTCTTCTTCTTCTTCTTCTTATTATTATTATTATTATTATTATTATTATTATTATTATTATTATTATATCTTTTTACTGGTTTTCTTCCCTTTTTCGAAACATTTATCACAAAAATACACATCTCTCTCTCTCTCTCTCTCTCTCTCTCTCTCTCTCTCTCTCTCTCTCTCTCTCTCTCTCTCTCTCTCTCTCTCTCTCTCTCTCTCTCTCTCATTAGTAAAAAGTGGTCGCACATTAGAGAAAATTCTGAGAAATATTTTAGGTTAGGGTAAATTTCCCCCTTTCTCTCTCTCTCTCTCTCTCTCTCTCTCTCTCTCTCTCTCTCTCTCTCTCTCTCTCTCTCTCTCATCTCATTTTTCTTCTCTCTTTTACTTCATTTCTCTTTATATTCCCCTTCCCTCTCTCTCTTTCTCTTACTTCCCTCTTCTCCTCCTCTTTCCTCTCCTCTCCCTCCTCTCTTCCCTCTTTATTTTCCTCTCCCTACTTTTCCCTCCTTCCTCTCCCTCACATTCCTCCTTACACTCGCTACCCATAAAACTCTCTCTCTCTCTCTCTCTCTCTCTCTCTCTCTCTCTCTCTCTCTCTCTCTCTCTCTCTCTCTCTCTCTCTCTCTCTCTCTCTCTCTCTACGACACAGAATAAAGTAAATAATTCTCCCCTAAAGGCACGTAATCTCTTCCTCTTCTTCTCCTCCTCTTCCTCTCTTCTCCTCTTCCCTTCCTTCTTCTTCCCTCTCTCTCTTCTCTTCTCTCCCGCCCAGATATTCTTCCTGCTCCTCCTTCACCTTAAGTTGATTCACTTTTCTTTTTCTTTTGCCTTTTTGTTTTTCCTCTTGTTGTTGTTGTTGTTGTTGTTGTTGTTGTTGATGGTGATGATGATAGTCTTTTTTTTCCTTCTTTTTCTTCTTTTCTTCTTCTTCTTCTTTTTCTTCTTCTTCTTCTTCTGATGATGATGATGTTGATGATGATAATAATGATAATAATAACAACAATAATAATAATAATAATAATAATAATAATAATAATAATAATAATAATAATAACAATCATCATCATCATCATCAACATAGTCATTTCCATTATTATCATTATTATTATTATTATTATTATTATCATTATTATTATTATTATTATTAGTAGTAGTAGTAGTAGTAGTAGTAGTAGTAGCAGAAGCAGTTATATTATTTTTATTATTATTACTATTATCTTCCTCCTCCTCCTCCTCCTCCTCCTCCTCCTCCTCCTCCTCCTCCATCCCCTTTACCGAACCCTTTGAACCTCATGACGGCTGTTACGCACACACACACACACACACACACACACACACACACACACACACACACACACACACACACACACACACACACAACGACACCCAGGGCGACACTTTGCCGGGACACACGACACACTTATTTCGTATCGCGCGCGCGCGTGAGAGAGAGAGAGAGAGAGAGAGAGAGAGAGAGAGAGAGAGAGACGCCTCATTTCCCACCTCAAGCTTAGAAATGACCTGTTTACTGACTTATTCCTCTCTCTCTCTCTCTCTCTCTCTCTCTCTCTCTCTCTCTCTCTCTCTCTCTCTCTCTCTCTCTCTCTCTCTCTCTCTCTCTCTCCTTTATTCACATCCACTCCCTTCATTTAATATAAACAAACAAGCACACAACATTTTTGCGAAACGTAAAAGCCGACATGAATAATATTTGAGAGAGAGAGAGAGAGAGAGAGAGAGAGAGAGAGAGAGAGAGAGAGAGAGAGAGAGAGAGAGAGAGAGAGAGAGAGAGAATTAACAGTCTGGTATCTGAACTTGCCAAATAGTAATAGTAATAATAATAATAATAATAATAATAATAATAATAATAATAATAATAATAATTTCTCAATTATCTTTTTCTTTTCTCTAATTCCAAAAATTTTTCAAATTTCTTAATTTTTCACCCCTGAAACATAAGTTTTATTTAACGATCACTGATATTAGTAATATTCTCTCTCTCTCTCTCTCTCTCTCTCTCTCTCTCTCTCTCTCTCTCTCTCTCTCTCTCTCTCTCTCTCTCTCTCTCTCTCTCTTGTACCCTCACGTAATGTAAATAAAGGCTAATTTAAATCTCTAAGTAAATAGATTTCACCAGTAATTATTTTTAACCACGACCACCACCACCACCACCACCACCTACTACTACTACTACTACTACTACTATTACCACCACCAACATCACCACCACCACCACCACCACCACCGTGTAAAAGACAGGATAAGAAGCACAAAATACAAAAAAAAAAACACGAATAAATGAGAAACAAGGAAACATGAGAAAGAAAATGGAAGGTAGACTGGAAAGAAAGAGAGACAGAGTAGAAAAGAAAATGACGAAAGGGGGAAAAAAAAAAAGAGAACAGAAGATGGAATAGAAG
>NC_087170.1:16008994-16013994 GCF_035594125.1 Scylla paramamosain | reverse complement strand
AACAGAGGAAAAGAAGATGGGAGAGAAAGATGACGAGGAAAGAGATGATACATTAAAAATTGAAAGGAGAGTAGAGAAGGAGGGGAGAAGAGGAAGGAGAAGGTAGATAAAGAGAGGAGAAGAAGAGAATATAGGAAGGTGAAGAAGAAGAGATGCAAAAAGAAAAGACAAAAGAGCAGAGGAAGATGAAGGAGAGGGAGAAGAAGAGAAGAGCAAGATGAAAGATAGAAGAAGAGTAGATAGAAAGGAAGGAGAGAATAAGGAAAGACGCCGAAACTAAAATGAAGAGCGAAAGTTGATAAAAAAGAGAGAAAAGAAAAGAAAGTTGATAAAATATAAGAGAGAGAGATAGAGAGATTTGTCGCCGTGAAGGAATAAGAATACGCAAAATGAAATAGAAACAAAAATAGATGAAGAAAAATATGTACATGTAATTTAGAAAGAAAAATATATGCAAGAAGAAAAAGAAATAAAGCAACACAACGTACTATATCACACAGAAAAAAAGGGAAAAAAAGAGATAAATGTTTCGTAAAAATGAGAAACTGATTCAAAATTTTGCTTCGGTTCGCTACACTGCTTCGAAACTGCTCCGAATCCGACTCCCACTACCATCCTGCTCCCTACTCCTTCCCCTTCCCTTCCCCCTCCTCCCATTCCCCCTCCCTTAGTGGCGAGGCGATCGGCATGCAAATGAGAGAGAGAGAGAGAGAGAGAGAGAGAGAGAGAGAGAGACTGTGGGCAATAAACCATTTGTATTTTTTTTATTTAATTTTGTTCTTTTCTTCTTTTCTTTTCGTAATGTCCACATAAATTCTAACGGACTTATATTTTCTTTCTATTTTTATTATTACTATTTCATATAAGGAAACTTTCATGTTTATAATATTGCCAAGAGCAGACGAGAATGAGGAGTATCGCCTATAAAGGAAATTATCGTACTTCGCCAACTTCCGTTATCTGTAAACAAAGTATCGCATAATGATGAAAATTGTCGTACTTAATAAAGAGAGAGAGAGAGAGAGAGAGAGAGAGAGAGAGAGAGAGAGAGAGAGAGAGAGAGAGAGAGAGAGAGCTATCTTGTAATCTAACCTTTAAACACACAAATATGTAAGCCTATCATGTTTTGCAAGCTAGGAGGTGATCAGAAGTGTATTTTCCACCTTTTAGGCTAACTTAAACTTGAAATACTCGATGGACTCCTGTTTATCATCCCAAAATACCTTTAGACACACGACAAAATTAGGACTGAGTAGGAAAAAAGACGTGACATTCATTCCTATCAAGACTCAAGATTCAGAGTTTCAGTGACGTCACGTTCTGGGCTTGAGTGAACTGTAAGTAGGGAGAGAACACAGCCGTCTTTTTCCCCTGTATTTCTTGTTCAGTGGCGTGATTCGTCTCGGCCATTGGCGCTAATTGTGTGTAAGTGCTCCCTGCTCCACTGGGGAAGGTGTCGTGATGGTGCAGTTAAGGATAACGAGGGAAAGGAGGAAGAAAGTGAAGGAGATCATCGGACGGGGATGTGAAGGAAGGGTGGTGGTGAGTGTTGCCATTAGTGTATGTTCTATTTTTTCGCCTCTCGTATTTCTTTTTTTTTTCGGCGTTATTGTAAGTCTTTCTTTTTTTCATTCTACGTAAATCTACTTATTGTTGCTTTTGTTGTTTAAAAAATTGTGTGTTTTAATTGAATATGTGTAAATGTATTTATCTTTTTACGTATTGTTTGATGTAAGGCAATTTTTTTGTTTATGTATCCATAGTAAAACTTTCATTAACATGGAGAGAGAGAGAGAGAGAGAGAGAGAGAGAGAGAGAGAGAGAGAGAGAGAGAGAGAGAGAGAGAGAGAGAGAGAGAGATATGCATCACTTAACCCAAACCCGAGCAACAAATAACAAGTGGAAATTACTGATGTTTATTACACTTCAAATAATGATTTTATGAGCCATAGATTGTATTTTTTCACGGCGATACTGAAAAAAAAAGACATGAGTTGTTAGTTGTGAATCTGACTGGCATTTACTATTATAATTGTTGTTGTTGTTGTTGTTGTTGTTGTTGTTGTTGTTGTTGTTGTCATTGTTGCTGTTATTCGTATTCAACTCACTGAATAAGAACATAAACTCTCTTCTAGTTTTTCAGATATTGGACTTCCTTGAGGGTGTCATTATTTGATATCCGATTCCGCATCCGCAAAATATGTACCTACGATTGACATCCGCCCGCATGCACATCCACATCCGCGGGTCACTGAATTCTGACCTCCGATTCATTTCTAGTGTGTGTGTGTGTGTGTGTGTGTGTGTGTGTGTGTGTGTGTGTGTGTGTGTGTGTGTTTCATCATAGACAATCAAAATTAACACCACATGATTGTCAGCTATTCATTAATGTATTGAGAGAGAGAGAGAGAGAGAGAGAGAGAGAGAGAGAGAGAGAGAGAGAGAGAGAGAGAGAGAGAGAGAGATTAGGCCCATAAATCTATCAGTATTTATAACTTTCTTATCTCTCAGTCCATTGGTATTGTTTGTCTGTCTGTCTGTCAGTCTGTCTGTCAGCTAATGTCTGTCAGTTCCTACTACTACTACTACTACTACTACTACTACTACTACTACTGCATCACTACCACTATCACCACCGTTTCTGCCAACACCATCACCAACATTATTATTATCACCACCCTTAGTGCCACCACCACCACCACCACCATCACCACAGCTGCCGGTTACAATCCTCCTCTTCCTCCTCCTCCACAAGTGTCATTAGAGGCTTAGGGATGCTACAGTCTTTAGGTCAAGAGGTTCTCCTTCTCTTCCTCCTCCTCCTCCTCCTCCTCCTCCTCCTCCTCTTCAGTGTCACCTCTTTCCTCTCTCTCTCTCCCCTTTTAAGTTATTTTGTAAAGTCACTGATAGATAAATAGATAGGTGAATATATAAATAGATAAATAGATAGATAAATGGGCAGATGGATAGATAGATAGATAAATAAATAGGTAGATAGATAGATAGATAAATAGATAGATTAATAAGTAAATATGTTGGTATTGCATAAATTGATGGAGGGCTTGGTTTGCAGAAGTGTACGTACACACACACACACACACACACACACACACACACACACACACACACACACACACACACACACACACACACACACACACACACAAGAAATGGAAAGATGAAAGGCAACTAATGTGATTGAAAAACTGAGAGAGAGAGAGAGAGAGAGAGAGAGAGAGAGAGAGAGAGAGAGAGAGAGAGAGAGAGAGAGAGAGAGAGAGAGAGAGAGACTGCTTTGTCCATTGGTGTTATTCTCTTAATGATGATGGTGATAATAATGATGATAATAATGATAAAGGTAAATTTTTCTTCAAATTCTTCCTCTTCCTCTTCATTCTTTTTTTCTCCCTCCATTTTCTTTCTTCTGTTTCTATTACATCCCTTTACTTATTCCTCACTTTATCCTCTGCTTTTTTATTCCTATTTTATCTTCCCTTTCCCTGATTTGTTATTTTTTCCTCAGTTTTCCTTCCTTCACTTCTCATTTCCTTTTTCTTCCTCTCTTTTCTCCTTTTTTTTCTATTGCACCATCTATTTCCATATATCTTTACTAATTTCCTCCCCCTCTTCCTTTCCCTTCTCCTTTCCTTTTCTTTCTTTTCTCCTTTTTTTTTTAATTCACTCATCTATCTACACCCTTCTTTACTCATTTCCTTCCTCTCTTCCTTCCCTTTCTCCCTCCCTCTCGCCCTTCTCCCTTTTTTATTAACTTCTTCTTTCTCTATTTTTTCCCTCCTCTCCTCTTTCCCTACTTTCCCCTTAAATTCTTGGGATCTTTCGAAAATTTACCCACAATTCCCTACAGAGACCAGATAGGGTGCCCTCCTCCTCCTCCTCCTCCTCCTCCTCTTCCTCCTCTTCCTCCTTCCTCAAATCTTCATTTTACGCTATGGAAGAAGGAAAAATGATGAGAATTACTTAAGGGATGTTGGGAGAGGAAGAAGAGGGGGAGGAGGAGGAGGAGTTAGGAAGAAGAGGAAGAGGAAGAGGAAGAGGAAGATGAAGAGAAGGAGGAAGATTATGAGGAGGAGAAATGAAAATATGTATACAGTGAATCAATATTTTGTTTTTTGTTTTTTATTGTATATTTTAGTAGAGAGAGAGAGAGAGAGAGAGAGAGAGAGAGAGAGAGAGAGAGAGAGAGAGAGAGAGAGAGCTACACCTTTAATTAATGAGGGCACATGTAGGCAGGTAAGCTTTCATACATCACTCTCTCTCTCTCTCTCTCTCTCTCTCTCTCTCTCTCTCTCTCTCTCTCTCTCTCTCTCTCTCTCTCTCTCTCTCTCTCTCTCTCTCTCTCTCTCTCTCTCTCTCTCTCCACAAACAAACACACACACACACACACACACACACACACACACACACACACACACACACACACAGAGAGAGAGAGAGAGAGAGAGAGAGAGAGAGAGGGAGAGGGAGAGTTAATTTGAGTATAGGCTGATTGATGCCAAATGTGATGATAATTCAATTTGTTCTGGCCTAAAGGAGAGGCTGTATTGAAATTAGTAGTGATGGGAAGAGATTGTGGAGAGAGAGAGAGAGAGAGAGAGAGAGAGAGAGAGAGAGAGAGAGAGAGAGAGAGAGAGAGAGAGAGAGAATCTAAGCAATGTCGTGTGTATGTTGAGTGTGACGATTTAACACACACACACACATTTAAGACGAGTCTCTCTCTCTCTCTCTCTCTCTCTCTCTCTCTCTCTCTCTCTCTCTCTCTCTCTCTCTCTCTCATATTCATCCTCCTTTTTCAAGTTTTCACTCCATCTCTTCGCTTCCCTCCTCCTCCTCCTCCTCCTCCTCCTCCTCCTCCTCCTCCTCCTCCTCCATGACTCAGGGTACGAGGGGTTTACGCCTCTCCCCTCAGCTGGTCAAATATTGGAGGAACAGGAAGAGGAGGAGGAGGAGGAGGAGGAGGAGGAGGAGGAGGAGGAGGAGGA
>NC_087170.1:15988994-16001494 GCF_035594125.1 Scylla paramamosain | reverse complement strand
CTCTCTCTCTCTCTCTCTCTCTCTCTCTCTCTCTTGTTCTTCGTTCTTGTTTTTCTCTCGCTTCATTTCATCTTTTCCTTATTTCCACTTCATTCTGTCTTGTTTGTATTTGTTATCCTCTTTTATCAGGCTTTTGTTGATCTTTCTTTGATATTTTATATTTTCGTCTTTCTCTCGTAGTTTCTTTCTCTCTTTTCTCTTTTGTCTTTTCTTTTTTTTTTCCTTTTTCCATGTCAGTGATTCTGTTTTTGTTTTTCTCTATATTTTTTTTGATTCTCTCTCTCTCTCTCTCTCTCTCTCTCTCTCTCTCTCTCTCTCTCTCTCTCTCTCTCTCTCTCTCTCTCTCTCTCTCTCTCTCTCTCTCAACATTCTTTCTTGTTATCTTTCATCTTCCTTTCCTTTCTTTCCTCTCACTGTCCCCTTTCCCCTTGCTCATCCCCTCACCTCGCCAGCTACCTGATTTCCTTCCTCCCTCCCTCCCTCCCTCCCTCCCTCCCTCCCTCCCTCCCCCCTAATGGTTCCTATAAGTCCTGTGAAGTTTGGAACCCTCATTTTTTCCCCTCATAATTTCTCCTCACTTCTGTAACTCGCTTCCCTATCCGCTCGTTAATCCTCTGTTTCCTCTTTTAATGATCCTTCTTCTCCCCTCATCATCTTTGATTTCTCTTTCCCCCTCTCTTTTGTTCCCTTTATTATCTTTTGTTTGCTTTGTTTATTTATTTATGTTTCTTTTCCTTTTTTACCTGTTCTTCTCGTTGTCTCTCTCTCTCTCTCTCTCTCTCTCTCTCTCTCTCTCTCTCTCTCTCTCTCTCTCTCTCTCTCTCTCTCTCTCTCTCTATTTTTCTCTTCATCCCCTCCATCCCTATCCTAGCTCCCTTTCCCCCTCTCCCTTTCCCCTCTCCCTTTCCCCTCTCCCTCTCCCACTCTCCCTTTTCTTAGAATGGAGAGTTCTTCCTTCTCCATCCATTACTGAGGGTTCTGGAAGAAGTCCAAAGGAGGAGGAGGAGGAGGAGGAGGAGGAGGAGGAGGTGGTGGTAGTGGTGGTGGTGGTGATGGTGGTGGTGGTGATGGTGTAGGAAGAAAAGTAGAACGAGTAGGCGGTTAAGGAGGAGGAGGAGGAGGTGGAGGAGAGGAGGGCGGGAAGAAAGATGACGTTAAAAGTAGAAAAATAAGCAGAAAAAATTGGAGACGGAAAATGAGGTTGTCATTGTAGTAGTAGTAGTAGTAGTTGTTGTTGTTGTTGTTGTTGTTGTTGTTGTTGTTGTTGTATTTCTTATTCTCTTTTCTTTCTTCTCTTTCTTCGTGTTCTCTTTCTTTCTTCTTCTTCTTCTTCTTCTTCTTCTTCTTCTTCTTCTGCTGGTAATAATAGTAATATTAGGTCAAACATTTTCATCTGATCATTGAGAGATGTTCCTTACGTACATATGTAAAATATTCCTTTGACTTCTTAAGATAATAACCATATTTCACTAAAAAAAGAAAAATTAAGATACTATAAAAACACTTTTTTTTTATTGATATATATTTTTCATATTAATATTCTTCTCCTTCTTTTAATGATTTATGCATCTCTAACCTTAGAGGAAATTTTGAATTGCAAAAATTTCAGTTTATGTTAATTTAGGTTAGTACATTAATATTCTTAGTAGCAGTTGTAGTAGCAGGAGTAGCAGTAGCAGAAGCATGAGCAGCAAATTATTATTATTATTATTATTATTATTATTATTATTATTATTATTATTATTATTATCATTATTATTATTATTATTATTATCATCATCATTCAAGAACGCCTTCCAGATTGCCAGGTTTTCCAGGTCCTTTTTTGGCTCTAACAACACACACACACACACACACACACACACACACACACACACACACACACACACACACACACACACACACACACACAGTTGGCATTCAGTCCGTCATAATCCTTCGTTTTATGAGACCTGAGCCAGCATGTCTCTCTCTCTCTCTCTCTCTCTCTCTCTCTCTCTCTCTCTCTCTCTCTCTCTCTCTCTCTCTCTCTCTCTCTCTCTCTCTCTCTCTCTCTCTCTCTCTCTCTCTCTCTCTCTCTGTGTGTGTGTGTGTGTGTGTGTGTGTGTAGTGGCATGTAGTCTTACCTAAATACTGACCTATATGAGAGAGAGAGAGAGAGAGAGAGAGAGAGAGAGAGAGAGAGAGAGAGAGAGAGAGAGAGAGAGAGAGAGAGAGAGATTATTTTGAATCCATGTTGAATGAAGAGAAAAAAAATGACATAATAAAAACGAAAACCCAGAAAGAGAGAGAGAGAGAGAGAGAGAGAGAGAGAGAGAGAGAGAGAGAGAGAGAGAGAGAGAGAGTCACGCACCACCTGAAGGCGTCGCAACAAGAGGGTAATTAGACCTCCATTAATGACTCAATTACTGACCCAATAATTCTTGACGTGACGCAGCTGTTAACGCCTTGGGGAGAGAGAGAGAGAGAGAGAGAGAGAGAGAGAGAGAGAGAGAGAGAGAGAGAGAGAGAGAGAGAGAGAGATGGGGACAAGGAGAGAGGAAAAGGAGACGAATTGCTGCTAATTAGTAGGAGGAAAAGTGTGTGGGTGAGGGGAGTAGGAAGGGGAAGAAAGGGGAAGAGAAGAGGATGGGTTGCTGATAATGATGAAGGGGGAGAAAAAAGGGCAGAGGTTGAAGGGAAGGAGATTAGAGGAGGGAATTTTTGTAATGGAAGAGAGGGGAAAAGCGGAAGATCTAAGAGAAGAGAAGGGGGAAGAATTTACAAGGGAAGCTTAGAAAATGTAAAAGAAACAAGTTGTAGATTCGCCTTAGTTAATGTGATGCTTCTAATGGGTAATGGGGAAGACGGAGAAGGATAAAGGTTAACGAAGAAATGGGTAATACTCGTGACACTTAAGGAAATGGGGAAAATAATGGCACTTCAATTATCTCCAGACAAAAAAACAGGGAAAGAGAGGCTGATACTGGCTAATGAAAAAAGATAAATGAAGGAAGAACTGAAGAATTAAAGGGGAAACTAAACAAAATGAAGAAAGAAGAAAACAAAAGAGAGATTTATCATAGCCGAAAGCTTACTTGATGTTAATGGTTAAGGGGAAGGAATGTAACAGAGAGCAACAACACTACTTATGTTTCCAGAAGAGTTAAATGGGAAAGCTTGAAAAATAGGGAGAGTTACTAATGGAAAGGGAGAAAAAAATGGGAGATAAATTCAGGACATAATAATGAAGGACAAAAGGGGGAAGAGGAATAAGGGGGAAGAGGAAAAAGGGAAAAAGGATTAAGGACAATGATAGGAAATGGAAGAAAGGAGACATATATAAAAGAGGCAATAAAAGAGGTAGCAAGAAGCAGTAAATAAAAAGGAAGAGTGGAGAGGGAAGGGAAAGGGGGAAGGAAAGTGAGGGGAAGAAGAAGAGGAGCCGATAGGAATGGGGAAGGGAAGAGAAGAGAAGGAAGATGTTTCATAAATCTGAGTTCTGAGAAGGGGAAAGGGTACAGAGAGAGAGAGAGAGAGAGAGAGAGAGAGAGAGAGAGAGAGAGAGAGAGAGAGAGAGAGAGAGAGAGAGAGAGAGAGAGAGAGAGAGAGGTTCATTTTGCCTCCAGCCGCCGACCAGCTTGATTTACGACTCTTCAGGAGGAGGAGGAGGAGGAAGAGGAGGAGATGAAGGTCGAGTAAGGAGGAGGAGGAGGAGAAGGAGGAGAAGGAGGAGAAGGAGGATTGCGTGGAAAGAGAGAAAGAGGAGAACGGTTATATTGGCAAAGATACGTAGAGCAAGGGATTAGAGAGAGAGAGAGAGAGAGAGAGAGAGAGAGAGAGAGAGAGAGAGAGAGAGAGAGAGAGAGAGAGAGAGAGAGAGAGAGAGAGAGAGAGAGAGGAGGGGGAGAGGAAGGACAGGTGAGAGAGTGAAGACAGGTAAGCTCATTAAACACCAGGTAAAATTGCATGAAGGTGCAGACATACGGAAATGAAGAGAGAGAGAGAGAGAGAGAGAGAGAGAGAGAGAGAGAGAGAGAGAGAGAGAGAGAGAGAGAGAGAGAGAGAGAGAGAGAGAGAGAGACAGAGAATTTATTTACCACCACCACCACCACCACCACCATCACCACTTGAAAAAAAAAAGACAAGAAAATAAAAAAAACTTAGAGATGTAATTTTTTTTAAACATCTATGATCTTTATCGTATATTTTCGTCTAGCAGAGTGAAGACAATTAGAAGAAAGCAAGACAAAAGAATAAGAGAGGAAGGAAAGACAGAGAGAGAGAGAGAGAGAGAGAGAGAGAGAGAGAGAGGGGGGAGTGAGAGTAAAGGGCAAAGGTATGTAAAGGTGTGTGCTTGAAGGTGTGTAAACAAGTAAACAGTGAGACAATACCTTGGTGTAACGAAAAGGGGGAGGAGGAGGATGAGGAGGAGGAGGAAGAAGAGGAGGAGGAGGAGGCAAAGAAGAATGAGGTTTTAAATACTCTCCTTCCTTTCATTTCTCCTCTTTTATCTTGTTCCCTGCATTCCTCCTCCTCCTCTTCCTCCTCTCCTCCTCTCCTCCTCCTCCTCTTCCTCTTCCTCTCATAAAACATTGAGCCGGAATTTGCATCTGCATTCAGACCGGATTAGCTGTTTATTTTGACGGAAAGAGGAAGAGGAGGAGGAAGAGGAGCAGAAGGAAGATAGGAATTAGGAGGATGAGAAGAAGGAAATAATAAGATGAGGGAAGAAAAGACCTGAAAAAAATCCAATGAAAAGAAGTAATCATGCGAGAGAGAGAGAGAGAGAGAGAGAGAGAGAGAGAGAGAGAGAGAGAGAGAGAGAGAGAGAGAGAGAGAGAGAGAAAGAGAGAGAGAGAGAGAGAAAATCAAATAGAGTATTTAGACAACGTAAAAAGTGTGAAATCAGAGTTTGAATAAATGGAGAAGGAAAAGAAGAAGGAGAAAGGATAGAGATATAAAAAAAAATACAATTGATAGAAGGCAGGAAGATAGGAGAGGAAGATAGGAAGGAGGAAAAGGAGGAGGAAGAGGAGGAGGAGGAGGAGGGATTAAAATGAATTATTTATCTTTTGGTGTGAAAGGAAGAAGGAAGGAAGACAGGGAAAGAGAAAAAGAGAAGGAGGAGGAGAAGAAGGCGGAGGAAAAAAGAAAGGAAGAGAGAGAGATTTAGAGGAGGGAAAATTCACTACCGAAGGAGGGACGGGAGAGAAGGAAAGAAGTAGGAAAAGAGGGGATAAAAAATAACGCAAGGTAAAATTGATAAGGTTTTTTTAGTATAGTGTCTTGAATATTGTTCTTTTTTTATTGTTTTATTCTTTACAAACACACGTAAAGACTATGGTATAATGATGTTTTTCAGCTGTGTCTCTTACAGTTTACTTAATCTATTAGTAGACTACAAACAACACTGAAGATAATAGGAAAACCAGGGAACATCATCATCATCATCAACATCATCATTTTCATTATCAATCATCACCATTATCATTACATTTGTCTATTTTGCTCTCTATTTTTATCTCTTTACTTTTTACTTTCTATCTCTCTCTCTCTCTCTCTTCTTTGTTGTTTTGTTTGCTGTTTCTTCTTGCTTTTCTTTCTCTTTCCTTTCTGTCTCTCTCCTTCGTTTTTCTCCTTTATATTGTTGTCTTTCCTTTCACTTGTTCCTCTCTTTCTTTTCTCGTCTCCTCACACCTTCATCCTCTTCACTCCAACTTATTTTTTTGTTTTGTTTTTCAGTCTCTCTTTACTTTCACTAACAAATACAAAAAGCACATCTTTATTATTTTCTCTTTCTGTTTTCTTTCATCTCTTTTTCTCTCTTCCTCAAACAAGGAGAGAGAGAGAGAGACAATTGTTTTTCTCCTTTCTTTCTTTGTTCTTTCTCACGTCAGTTTTTTTCTTTCCTTTTTTTCTCTCTTTTCTCTCTTTTTATCTTTCTTTGCTGCTTGCCTTCTTTTTCTCTCACTACCAAATAGAAAACGACACCTCTTGTATTTCTCTCTCTTCTCTTCATTTTTTGTCTCTATCTCTCTCTCTCTTTCCTTCATTTTTCTCCACCAAAAAGAGACCAGAACTTTTATTTCATTTTTTTCCCTCTTTTTCCTCACCTTCTCTTGTTTTCTCGCACTGCCAAATAAGGAGCGAGACACAACGAGACTACGAACAATAAGAGGAAGAACAAGAACGAGAAGATCAAAGCAATAAAGCAAGTGAAGCAAGTCAGTCAATAAAGTCAGTGGGGCCAAGAAAAAAGACACCTGACCATTTTATTCATGATTTTTTTTTGTGTCCAACTTACGTACACAACAATAATAACATACAAAAGACGTACACACACACATTCACACACGCACACACACACGCACACACACGCACAGCAGACAACCTAAGCTTTTACATAAGGAAGAACTACAAAGCTTTATTCAGACTGAGCTTGGCAAGATTAAGAACAAGATTAAGATTAAGAAAAATCAATATATATATATATATATATATATATATATATATATATATATATATATATATATATATATATATATATATATATATATATATATATATATATATATATGGTAAAGAAAAATGTTAATAATATAATAGGTGTTACTGTAATGAAATCGCTCTCCTCTTCATTTATTTGACCTTATTTTTCTTACTTACTGTTTACTCGTATGTATTTATCCTACTGCTTCGCTACTGGTTCGCTACAGTTCGCTACGGAGGCTTGAACGGCGCACGGAGCGAGTTATGAGGCCTTGGATTATTTATTTTCTCTGTGTCGTGTCTGTCAAGGTCACTACGTAGTACAAAATGATACAAAGTAAGGGAGAGTTACCTAACTAGACGCCCCGCCAGTCCTCGAGACAAAGCGTTCATTATAAAAAGTCGGTAGCGTGGGTTTTTTATGTATTTATATATATAGTATTTTTTTATTGTATTTTAATATATTTTTTTTATATATATTTATGTATGTTTATGTATATAATAGTATCTTAAGTAAAAAGTATTGAACCCCGCTTCGAGTCCCGGGATGCTGAGCTGCTTCAGGAATCAACGAGGCGGTAAACCGATTGTAAGATATTTTCAGAAGGGTGGGAGGCAGCATCCCCCTGTCCCCTCCTCCTTCCACCTCCACCACTCCTCCTTTATGCGTATTAGTTAATGGAAGTCTTGTCTTTTAACGTGGAAAGTTTGGCACTGTCATTTTCCGTTTTGATTCTTTTTACATGCATGAAAAATTTTTATATTTGTGATTCACCGAAGTGCTCGCCATCCTCTTGCCGGAGCGGGTTTCTCTTCATTCTTCATCGTCTTGAAGTTCATTACCATCCGCCAGCAGTGCCCTACGCGACAGTCCCTACGCGACGTCAGATTCATTAACTCAAAATATCTTGTGAACGCCTCTGCCGATCTGCACTAAACTTGGCACGGCGATAGAAGACACCCAGACCACAGCACACAGCGATTTCGAGACTATTGGATACTATAGAAACGCTGTGGTGGTCTTTTGCCTTAACCCTCACTGGTAAGACCCACTTAATACAAAATATCTCGTGAACGCAGCTGTCGACCCGCACATAACTTGGTAAGACGATAGAGAACCTTTCCATCTTACCACGTAGTGAATATGAGATTATTTGGCGCAGTAGAAATGCAGTGATAGTCGTTTGCGCTTACTTTAATCCACTCGCCACACCAAAATCAAAATATCTTATGGACACAGCTGCCGATGCGCCCTAAACTCGGTATGGCCACAGCAGACCCCCAGAACTCACAACACAGCGAATTTGAGGCCATTTGACGATATAGGGACGCAGAGGTGACCTTTTACGTTGACCTTAATCCGCTTGTCCCCTTTCGTGTCCCCTCATACGCCCGAGACGAATGGGCCGTCACACTCCGTTTTCTTTTTCGACACGCTGCTGCTGCTGGTGGTGGTGGCGCTGCTGACGTCACGATGGGGGAGGCGCGTGGGCATTGTGTGATTGTTATTGTCTACTGTTGTGGTTGTCCGGTATCGGTATAATTATTTGTTTTTGTTTTTTTTTGTTTTTTTTATATTCCTTTCGGGAGAATCGTTAGAGGTTGTCGCCGCTCGGTAAGGGAGGAAAAGGGGAAGGGAGACGGAAAGGAAAAAGAAAAGAGAACAGAGGAAGGGAGAGGCCTTTCAACGCGTGTGTGTGTGTGTGTGTGTGTGTGTGTGTGTGTGTGTGTTGAGGATTACTTAGGTTTATGAAAGGAATAACAGCAATAATAATAAGAGGAGGAGGAACAAAGGGAGGGAATGATTAATTGACTCGCTCACTGAATACATGCATAAATATGTGAATGAATGAGTGAGTGAGTGAGTGAGTGAGTGAGTGAGTGAGCAAGTGAGTGGGGGAAGTGAATCGAAGGAAGGGGAGGAATGAAGGAGAGCGTGACCGGATGAACCACTCTATATTGTATTACTTGAGAGAGAGAGAGAGAGAGAGAGAGAGAGAGAGAGAGAGAGAGAGAGAGAGAGAGAGAGAGAGAGAGAGAGAAAGGACATACAACGTTGAGAGGAAGAAAAGAGCTGCAAAAAAAGAAAGTTAATGACAGAAATAAACAGACGGGAAAAAGAGAAAGGGAAAAAAGAGAAAGAAACTGAAAAAAAGACAAGAAAAACAAGAAGGGAAGGAAAAATGTATGAATTGAAAACGCTGAAAAAGAGGAAGAGGAGGAGGAAGATAAAGAAGGAAAGGGAGGAAAGGGAACGAAAAAGAAAAGGAGGAAGAGAAAAATTAAAGAGAAAAGAAGGAAACCGACAGGAGAGAGAGAGAGAGAGAGAGAGAGAGAGAGAGAGAGAGAGAGAGAGAGAGAGAGAGAGAGAGAGAGAGAGAGATTGAAGGGAAGGGAAGGGAGAGCTAAGAGCACCGAGGTAGAAGGCATTAGTGTCACGCCCTTGGACACACTGGGACAGGTGGACAGGTGTGGAGGAGAAGGAGGAGGAGGAGGAGGAAGGGAGAAGGGAGGAAGGAGAAGGGGAAATAAGAGAGGCAGGATTTTGAGTTTTATGTATAGAGTCTTCAAGGGGAGCAGGGGAAGAGGGGGGATAGTGGAGGGGGCGGCATTGAGTGGAGGGGAAAAGGGGGCAGTGAGGTGGAAGAGGGGAATTGGTGGGGTGAGAGGGGTGTTACGAAAAAGAGAGGGACATTTTGAATGAAAGGAATGAAGGAAGGAGGGGACAAGGAAAAGAATTTTGGATTGAAATAAAAAAAGAGGAAGGAAAGAAGGAAGAAAGAAAGAAAAGAAGCTGCAAGAGATAAATGAGAGAGAGAGAGAGAGAGAGAGAGAGAGAGAGAGAGAGAGAGAGAGAGAGAGAGAGAGAGAGAGAGAGAGAGAGAGAGGTTAATGTGTTGCGGTAGTGTGGGGTGCGTGGAAGAGGTGGGGAGGGGGGAACTGAAGGGGTGTTCAAGGTGTGCTTCTCACGTGCCCCTATTCACCTGTCACCTCACCTGCCTGCTAATTAACACGCCAGAGTCACAGGTGTCAATCTTACCTGATGTGCATTAATTTTGTCCATCATATTCCTGTTTATTATCGAGTGACTTGTTCTTGTGTGCTGTCATGATTAATTTCGTTTTCATTTTCCTTTGGTTGTGTTTTCTTGTTTGTAATTTTGTTTTGCTTTGTTTTGGAAAGGTTGACTGATTTTTTGCTTCGTTTTGATTAGTTTTCATGGAGGCTATTATGTGTTTTTTTTTTTTTGTGAGGTTTTTGTATGAAGGTGCTTGTATTCAGAGAGAGAGAGAGAGAGAGAGAGAGAGAGAGAGAGAGAGAGAGAGAGAGGGGTGGGGGAGGAACATCAATAATTGGGATAATGATGGCAGGCAGATGGTACTCGTAGGCTCGAGGAAAAGAGAGAGAGAATGCAACGGTGATGATTACAAAAAGAAAACGAGGAAGGAGGAGGAGGAGGAGGAAGAGGAGGATGAGAAGGTGCAATAACATTAGCAGTTGTGACAAAATACTGATGGTTGTGGCGGTCATAAGTATCAATAATAGTGTTAAAGAAGAGGAGGAGGAGAAGGAGGAGGAGGAGGAGGAGGAAAAAGGTGGAAGGAAGAGAAGAACTTGATTACAAAGGATTACAAAAGATTATAAACAACAACAGTTCTCAAAATCATTACAAGACTCATTTCATTATCATAGACTACTTGTGCCAGGATGAGGATAGTGAAGTAGAAGGCTTTCCCACCAACCGATTCCCGAAAAGAAGAGGATAAGGGAACACATGGATGAGGGGAAAAGTATGGGGATTAATAAGGTCAAACTAAGGGAGATGAAGGAATGATAATACAGTAGAAGATTTCTCCCCGCCAACCCATCTCTTGATTCGAAATTGTAAAAACGATGAGAAGACAGGCAAGAGTGGTGAATTGGAAGGTTAAAGGGAAATAACGTTAATGAAGTGAAGATGAGAAGGGACCTCCCCACCAACCCATCCCCCCAACTGGTACTGCTCAGGAAATAAATAATTAAAGGGAAAGAAGAAGGATAAGAATAATAAAATAAAAAAAGGTTGTGGAAGGCTAGTTAATCAAATCGAAAGAGGAAAGATGAGGGTATTATAGCACAACAGAAGGCTCCTCCCCACCAACCTTTAGCCAAGACAACCTATTAGAAAAAAAAGAAGGGAAAAGATCAAGATTGTCGAGAGAAAATATTAGAGAAAAGATGTAAGGCTTCTCCCCACCAACCGAACACTAAATCTGATCGTAGCAAGAAAAAAAAAGGTAAAGGTTAAAGTGTTTAGGGAAAGGGTGGATAAAAGATAGAAAAGGCTCCTCCCCTCCAACCCATCACTAAATCTGAACTTAATAAGGAGAAAAAGAAAAAAAGTGATAATATGAATAATAATGAAGTTAGAAAGAGGGTAGATGAGGAAAGTTATTCCAGTTACACCTACCCCGACCCACAGCCCCTCCCTCCTTACCACACCACACCAGCACACCAGCACACCACAAGTCGGGTATCACAATGTTCCGTGCCCGCGCTGCCGCTGTGGCGCGCGGGGTGTTATAGAGCAAATATTTGGATGGACACAGTTACTACGCGTCTTTCACACAGAATACAGTAACGTAGTATGTATGTGTGTATGGGTGTGTATTGAGGTATGTGCGTGTGTGTATGTGTGGGGTATATATATATATATATATATATATATATATATATATATATATATATATATATATATATATATATATATATATATAGTTTGTATAATATGTATTTTTTTCTATATTTATTTTATACTGTTCTGTATATAATATAGTAGTACGTACGACTTATGGAATTAATACATACAGGCATACCTATGTATGTATACCATCCTTACACACGCACACACCCACACACACACACACACGCACGCACACACACACACACACACACACTAAATAACCTCCAACTATAAGTAACTATGTACGGTTTTTATTTATTTATTTTTTTCGTATATATATAGATTTATACTTTATTTATTTATATATATATTAGTATTTTTTTAAGAATGAAAGAACACGTTGGCTAGAAAATGAGCTCTAAAAGGTGTTACTACCACGGGCACTCAGGGTAGACTGGCCGCCGCGCAGATCTTCCCCCTTTATATACTCCTCGGGGACCTCAAAATCCTGACCGCTGATTGGACGACGAGGAAAATGCGTCTTTAAACCAACCAATCAGCGCTCAGCCTGGAAGTCACGTAGATCTCCACTTATATTTAGTATTTCTTTATATATTTACAGGTTTAATGGGGTACTTAGGTGTATATATTTCTCTTACTTAGAAAACGGAAATTGGGGTTAATTCATAAAGGGGTTATACAAGTGTTAGGGATTAGGGATGAGTAAGATTAATGGAAAACTGCAAATACTGCTCGGCGTCTTGAGGATTGGAGTGAGTGAGTGAGTGAGTGAGTGAGTGAGTGAATGAGAGTGAAGGTAGTAAAAGAAGAAAAAAAGTGAAAAGTGGTGGTGTTGAGATTATGTAAATGTAATCGATGAATGAATGAGTTTGTGAGTGAGTGAGTAAAGGCAATAAGACAACAACAAGGCAACAAAAATATGATTTATAGAATGTGCAAGCGTTATGAGTGAATGAATGAATGATTAAATGATAATTAAGATAGAGTGAATGAAGAATTATTTAAGAAAAGGAAAGGAAGAGGAGAAAAGGGAGGGAAAATACAATTTGATGGTAATAAAGATGATAATGATAATGGTAATCATAATTACAATTATGATGATGATAATAGAATTCTAACACTCCATTTTCGTCATGTGGTGAAAAAAGTTGGCATTTTTACAGAGACTGTTGTAAAGAAAACTAAATGAATGAATAATAACAAATGAAAAGATTAAATGAGTGAATGTAGGAAAGGAAAATGTAAAAATTAGTAAAGAAGTATAAATTAGAATTCTTGCATATGAATTTATTTTTCTAAATATGGAAGTTAGTGTATGTATGAATGAGTGAATACGTGAAATGAA
>NC_087170.1:15961494-15976494 GCF_035594125.1 Scylla paramamosain | reverse complement strand
CAGCTGATCACTTCTGTGGGCGTAGATAGAGGTGGCTGCGAGGCGGTCGGGTACTTGATGGAGCTGTTGCCGGTGTGCTGTTCTTCCCTGCGTAGCGGTCGGATTTGAGCCGGAAAATCTTCGGGGAGGATTCCGAGAGCGATGGAATCGTACCAGCTAAGCAGCGCCCCCTTCACCTCCTTCACCACGCTCACAACAGTCTCAGCTTCCCTGTCGCCCAGTTGCAAGTGCGACGAGAAAGTTCCTACACAGGTGAGGGGGTGATTACCGGCAGCATAAAGTCCATCACCATCAGCGGGCGCCAAGCTGGAGGGCGGGATTCCAAGGAGTGTTGCCGTGTCGAGGCCAATAACGGTCGTTTCGGCCCCAGAGTCAGGAGTCCACGTAATCTTGTCTCTTCCAGCGGGATGTGTGGCGGTAATGAGCACCTGGGGCGCAGGTCGTGCCGTCACCGTCTTTGTGTATACGCCTGATAAGAGCTGGTATACACTGGCACTGGCTCCCCGCCTCGGGCCTGCACCGCGATGAGGGAGAGACAGTTGAGGAACTCCTCGAAGCTCCTCGTCGTTTCCTCACTGTCTGCTGACATACACTCGCAAAATGCCCTCTTTTCCCGCAGTTACGACACACTTTATCTATTGCCTGGCATCCCCTTTTGTCACTGCGACAATCTTTGCCACAACGATAACAGCCCGTGTGGGGCTTGAGCCCCAGAAACTGCCCTTCCTGTAGTTCGAGACAGCGTTCACACCATGGCTCGAAGAGTGAGAGCCGCCCCTTAGTACTGCACTACACTGGTTAGCGCTCTCTGATGCTCTGCAAATATCTATGGCGTTTTCAAGGGTGAGTTTCTTGTTTTCCAGCATGCGTTTCAGAGCCACTTCGTCTCGTGTCCCAACGACAATTCTGTCACGCAGCTGATGGTTTATGCACTGGTCGCAAAAGTCACAGAAATTGGCGATTTCCTTTACAGCACATAAAAAGTCGTCAAAACCTTCTTGCGTTTCTTGCACGCGGGAGTAGAAGTCTCTTCTATCCATGATGATGTTGCGCTGGCTTCGCAGGTACTCACACATTGCATCGAGGATGGTTCTTAACTCCGCGTCTCTCGGTAAGCTTATCCCGTAGCGAAGTGTACGGGTCCACTCGTCGTCTAGGACAGCAGCGAGTGCCGCCCTCTGCTCAGCCAGGGAGAGACAGTCTATCCTGGCGAGGGTTACGTATCCTTCAAACTTATGGCGCCACGTGTCGAACTCACGTAAAGATGCTGACGCCGTTAAGTGAGGAATGATGGTGGCGGACGTCGGGAACCTCGCGCCCTGGGTAGACGTGCTGCGGGCTGTGGTTTCGCCTTCATTGCTCGCCGTGGTGCGACTGGGAGCTTGTGTCCCCACTCTCTCCAGCAGCTGGGTTAAACGCTCCTCGCGAGCCTGACTCTGCTCCGACTGTCGCGCTAGCAGGGCAGCCAGCGCCTCCAACTGCTTCTCCATTCTGCGCCGTACCCACTGCAGCCTTGTCCTGATCCTACTCACTGCGCCATGTTCGACTCTTGACCAGCAGGGGCACAGGAAACGCAGGTAACAGTGCAGGTGTTTATTCACAGAAGGTGTGAACAGAAGGCTGGAGGTAGGTGATCTCTCGGCGCCAGGCCGCGCACTTCCACTTAACACTTATGACTGAAGCCTAGCTCGTTCACTCATACACGTATTCATGCCTCACACAAGTCTCGCTCATTCACTCGTTCACACAACTAGCTAACAACCACACACCTCCCCCGAGACATAAGGAAGATTCCTTATCTTTGTTATGGCTACCGTAACACATGAAACAAAGTTACAATGATTGAAGTACAGAAAACACGGTACATATACACAAACAAACACAGCGTACAATGAACACGTACGACTAATCGTAGGTGCTACGGTGCCACCGCACCTGCAGTCGTCTCGGCTCCCTACGCTGTCGGCTGCTTCGACGCTCTGGTTGCTCTCGGCCACGGTGTACCCCGTTACCCTGATGCTCCGGGCTGCCGGGATGGTGGTGTTCCTCGTGACCCTGATGCTGAAGCGCTGCACCGCCATGAGCGGTGTGCTGCTCGACAGGAAGGGGAGCAAGAGGTCTGTGTGGGCGTAGGTGTCTTCTATTACGCCACATCACGCGACCGCTGCCCATCTTGATGAGGTAGTCTCTCCTTCGCCCAACAGCCACGATGACACCCAGGCGATCCCAGAGGCCTGTCGTGTGATCTTGAACGTCGACGTGGCCACCGAGGTGCAGGAGAGGAAGAGTACGGGCGGACGCGTCGTGGCGAAGTTCGCTTTCTTCCTCAGTCGCTCTGCCTTGGCGTCGCACTCATCAGCAGCGCGCTGCCACTGCTGAGCGTATGAGCGATGATGAGCCGGGACACAGGACCTCATAGGATGACCGAAGAGGACTTGTGCTGGTGATCGCCCTTCCGCCCTCGGAGTGTTGCGCAGTTCCAGCAACCCGCGAGCGAACGCATCCTCGTCCAGGTGTCCCTGCTGTGTGGTCGTGAGGATCAGCTTCTTCACGGACTTGACCGCTGCCTCGGCGTGACCATTGGAGCGTGGATAATGAGGTGAAGATACACGATGCTCCACCCCCCATCGAGCCAGGAAGCGCCGTACCGATGAAGAAGTGAACTGCGGTCCACCGTCAGTCCTCAGGAGAACAGGCACGCCCGTGTCGGCGAACACACCCCGAAGGACACGAACGAGCTGATCAGCCGATGCTGGACGTGAGCATGCAGACACGTGAGGCCACCCAGACAAGCGATCTACATACACGAGGTATGTACGGCCTGCTGCGTGGAAGTAGTCTGCAGAAACTGACTCAAACACCCTGCTGGGTGTGTCCGTGTCCTGCCAGAGAGGTTCGTTGGCTTGGCTTGGTAGGAGTGGACGGCATAGTGAGCATCCAGAAACGACGTTCTCAACGTCTCTGTCCATACCAGGCCAGTACACCGTTTGTCGGGCCCGTCGCTTGGTGCGCTCCATCCCCTGATGACTGTCATGGAGTCGCTCTAGTGTTTCTCGGCGGAGGCTGTGAGGAATAAGAAGCCTCGGCCCGTAAACCACCAGGTCGTCGTCTACGGCCAGCAGACTGCGCACCGGCCAGTACGTACGCAAGCGGTGATCGAGGTCGTGGCAATGATCAGGGAAGCCCTCGATGATGACGTTCTTGAGCAAGCAGTACTCCCCGTCTCTTGCTGCTGCGGCACGTACCATTTCCACAGTCTGATCCTGGAGTGGTGCTAAGCGGACGCCGTCCTCATTGGTGGCAGATAACGCTGAGATGACCGCTGAGTGGAGAGGGTCGAGGTCACCAGAAGTAGCAGCATCCTCTTCCTCCACTGGGTCCTGTACTGGAGCACGTGAGAGGGCGTCGGGCACACAGTGTGTCGATCCCTTTTGCCAGCTTGCTGTGAAAGAATACTGAGCATCGTCTGTCAACTCGATGGCCATGGATCCACCAGCCATTGCACGTAAACCTTCCTTTGCTTCGAAGACGCTGGGAAAGGCCTTGATCACAGCAGCAGCGTGCCCCGCACGCTGCTGTGGCATTGGGTCGTAGGAATGAGGCCAGCTGATCACTTCTGTGGGCGTAGATAGAGGTGGCTGCGAGGCGGTCGGGTACTTGATGGAGCTGTTGCCGGTGTGCTGTTCTTCCCTGCGTAGCGGTCGGATTTGAGCCGGAAAATCTTCGGGGAGGATTCCGAGAGCGATGGAATCGTACCAGCTAAGCAGCGCCCCCTTCACCTCCTTCACCACGCTCACAACAGTCTCAGCTTCCCTGTCGCCCAGTTGCAAGTGCGACGAGAAAGTTCCTACACAGGTGAGGGGGTGATTACCGGCAGCATAAAGTCCATCACCATCAGCGGGCGCCAAGCTGGAGGGCGGGATTCCAAGGAGTGTTGCCGTGTCGAGGCCAATAACGGTCGTTTCGGCCCCAGAGTCAGGAGTCCACGTAATCTTGTCTCTTCCAGCGGGATGTGTGGCGGTAATGAGCACCTGGGGCGCAGGTCGTGCCGTCACCGTCTTTGTGTATACGCCTGATAAGAGCTGGTATACACTGGCACTGGCTCCCCGCCTCGGGCCTGCACCGCGATGAGGAGAGACAGTTGAGGAACTCCTCGAAGCTCCTCGTCGTTTCCTCACTGTCTGCTGACATACACTCGCAAAATGCCCTCTTTTCCCGCAGTTACGACACACTTTATCTATTGCCTGGCATCCCCTTTTGTCACTGCGACAATCTTTGCCACAACGATAACAGCCCGTGGGGCTTGAGCCCCCGAAACTGCCCTTCCTGTAGTTCGAGACAGCGTTCACACCATGGCTCGAAGAGTGAGAGCCGCCCCTTAGTACTGCACTACACTGGTTAGCGCTCTCTGATGCTCTGCAAATATCTATGGCGTTTTCAAGGGTGAGTTTCTTGTTTTCCAGCATGCGTTTCAGAGCCACTTCGTCTCGTGTCCCAACGACAATTCTGTCACGCAGCTGATGGTTTATGCACTGGTCGCAAAAGTCACAGAAATTGGCGATTTCCTTTACAGCACATAAAAAGTCGTCAAAACCTTCTTGCGTTTCTTGCACGCGGGAGTAGAAGTCTCTTCTATCCATGATGATGTTGCGCTGGCTTCGCAGGTACTCACACATTGCATCGAGGATGGTTCTTAACTCCGCGTCTCTCGGTAAGCTTATCCCGTAGCGAAGTGTACGGGTCCACTCGTCGTCTAGGACAGCAGCGAGTGCCGCCCTCTGCTCAGCCAGGGAGAGACAGTCTATCCTGGCGAGGGTTACGTATCCTTCAAACTTATGGCGCCACGTGTCGAACTCACGTAAAGATGCTGACGCCGTTAAGTGAGGAATGATGGTGGCGGACGTCGGGAACCTCGCGCCCTGGGTAGACGTGCTGCGGGCTGTGGTTTCGCCTTCATTGCTCGCCGTGGTGCGACTGGGAGCTTGTGTCCCCACTCTCTCCAGCAGCTGGGTTAAACGCTCCTCGCGAGCCTGACTCTGCTCCGACTGTCGCGCTAGCAGGGCAGCCAGCGCCTCCAACTGCTTCTCCATTCTGCGCCGTACCCACTGCAGCCTTGTCCTGATCCTACTCACTGCGCCATGTTCGACTCTTGACCAGCAGGGGCACAGGAAACGCAGGTAACAGTGCAGGTGTTTATTCACAGAAGGTGTGAACAGAAGGCTGGAGGTAGGTGATCTCTCGGCGCCAGGCCGCGCACTTCCACTTAACACTTATGACTGAAGCCTAGCTCGTTCACTCATACACGTATTCATGCCTCACACAAGTCTCGCTCATTCACTCGTTCACACAACTAGCTAACAACCACACACAGGTAAATTGAATCTTCAGGCCTATAATAACGTTAGCTGTCAAAGTAAGCTTACCCTGAAGAGGAGGAGGGGGAGGATGTGGAGGAGGAGGAGGAGGAGGAGGAGGAGGAGGAGGACGAGGAGGGGTGGTAAAAGAGGAGTAGTAGGAAAAGAGAAGGAGGAAAGGTAGAAAGGAAATGGCTGATGGCGAGAGAGAGAGAGAGAGAGAGAGAGAGAGAGAGAGAGAGAGAGAGAGAGAGAGAGAGAGAGAGAGAGAGAGAAAGACGTGCAAAGTGTCAAAGGCGTCGAGGCTGAGAAAGGAAGACGAAGAGAAGTTGTGAGTTAATTAAAGGTCTCATCTTGCCTCCGCACCTGTCTTACCTGGGGAAGGAGGAGGAGGAGGAGGAGGAAGAGGGAGAGAAAGAAATGGATGGAAGGTAAAGGAAGAGACGAAAATGATAAATAGAAACAAAAAGACTCTCTCTCTCTCTCTCTCTCTCTCTCTCTCTCTCTCTCTCTCTCTCTCTCTCTCTCTCTCTCTCTCTCTCTCTGATGACAAAAGGACCCGCACCAAAATAAACAAGGTAAACAAACAAACAATGGCAGGAGAAAGCAGGTCGGGTCAATAAAATGTCAACAAAAACTTTGCCTCACCTGTTGACCTCAGTTTTCAAGGTCATATAGGAGGGTGACCTTGTATTCACCTAACCTTACCTTACCTGACTCCACCAAATGTTATTGAGCCTCATGTATTTTTACCTAATTTAACCTTAATTTATCTTTTATTTCATATCACCTAATCTAACCTAATATTACCAAACTTAACCTAAATTTTCCTAAAATTTCCTAAATTTACGTAACCTTGCCTAACCTATCCTAACCTAACCTAACTTCATCTAACCTAACCTAACTTAACCTAACCTAACTTCATCTAACCTAACCTAACTTGACCTAACCTAACCTAACTTAACCTAACCTAACCTAACCTAACCTTACCTGAACTCACCTTTACCTTGACCTCTCTCTATTTTTAGCTCCCTCTCTCTCTCTCCCTCTCCCTCTCTCTCTCTCTCTCTCTCTCTCTCTCTCTCTCTCTCTCTCTCTCTCTCTCTCTCTCTCTCTCTCTCTCTCTCTCTCCTTTCCCATTCTTTCGAGTTTTTCTGCTTTGCTTTTCTTCTATTTCTTTTTTCTCGCCTTTTTCTTAGTGTTTCTTTTCTCCTCGTCTTTTCTTCTGTTTTTCTTTTTCTTTGTTTTTTTCTTTTCTTTTCCTTTTTTCTTTTTCGTTTTCATTTTTTGCTTTTCTTTGTGTCTTTCCTCCTCCTCTTCTCCTTTCTTGATGTTTCTTTTAGTTCTTCTCCTTCTCTTCTTTTGTTCGTCCTTCTTTCCTTCTGTATCTGTCTCTTTCCCTGTCTTTGTTCGCTTTCTTTCTTTCTTTCTTTCTCTCATTTTCTCTCTGTATCAGTTTCTCCTTTCTTTTACTCCAATTACTCCTCCTCTTCCTCCTCTTCCCCCTCCTCCTCCTCCAGCCTCTTGACTTGCTTCTGTTCTCTCTTTTCTTACTCCTCTTGTTGTTGTTGTTGTTGTTGTTGTTGTTGTTGTTGTTGTTCCTCTTTCTTCTTGTTCTTGTACTTGGTTCTCCTCCTCCTCCTCCTCCTCCTCCTCCATTTTCTCCCTGCCTGTCAAATCCCTAAGCTGTTCTCCAACTCCCCCTCCTAAGCCCCTCCTCCTCCTCTTCCTGCTCTTCCTCCTCCTCCTCCTCCTCCTCCTCCTCTCCATCTAAGCCTCCCCCCAACCTCTCCCATCTCCACCTTTCTCATAGTCTCTTCTAGTCCCCTCTCAGCCTACCTCCTCCTCCTCCTCCTCCTCCTCCTCCTTCCTCCTCCTCTAAGCCTCTTCTGTCCACTCAATGCTGATGTTCCTGCCTTCGTTTTCTGTCGAGGCGTGTGTGGGTGACAGCTGTCCATTTTCAATTCGATGGAGGAAGGGGAGACTGAGGCAGATTTGTGTGTGTGTGTGAGTGTGTGTGTGAGGTTAGAGCAGGTTAGGTTAAGTTAAGGTACATGTTGATAGGTTAGGTTAGGTTAGGTTAGAGGGGGTAATGAAGGAGGAAGGACAGCACAGTTAAAGAAGGCAAGAGAAGTAAAAGTACAGGTAAGGTGGGGGAGGATACAGGCATAGGTAAAAGTGGAAGAAGGGAGAGAATGAGGGGATGGTATAGCTAAAGGCAGGTACGGGAAGATGGTTGAAGGGGGAAGAGTTGAGGAGATGGAACAGGTGAGGGAAGTGGGAAGGGGGGATGGGGGGACATAGGAGGGGAGATGGAGGGATAATACCTGTAATATGAGGGAACCAGCCTTACCTGTCTAGGAAGAAAAGCCAATTTAGTCACACGTGTTGCTAAGCTTCTTTTCTTTCCCTTTTTTTCCGTCTTCCACCCCCCTCCCGCTTTTTTTTTTTTTTTTCCTCTCTCCGTTCTCTCTCCTTCCCCCTCCTCCTTTCTCCCCTCCTGTCTTTATTTTTCTTCCTTTTGCCCTCTTCCCAGTTTCTCTTCTTCCTTTCGCTGTCATGTTATTTCGCCTCTAATTTTTTCTCTCTCCTTTTCATCTTTTCCACTTATTTTTCCAATTTTCTCTCTTCTTCCTTGCCTTCTTTATTTTTTTTTTATCACCCTTCAGTCTTTTTTTTTCCTCCTTTCATAATCTTTCCCATTTTCTCTTCTTTTTCCTTATCTTTCCCTTTTATTTTCTATTCTCCTCTTTCTTATCCTCTAAATATTTTCTTATTTGACCCTTGAAAGAAAAAAAATATATTACTAGATAAGAAAGAATGACTCTTGAGGGGAAAAAATAAGGCCGTTGAGGAAAAAATTGTGACTTGGAAAGGAAAAAATGTAAGATGAAAATAACTCGAGAGGAAGAAGGAGAGAGAGAGAGAGAGAGAGAGAGAGAGAGAGAGAGAGAGAGAGAGAGAGAGAGAGAGAGAGAGAGAGAGAGAGAGAGAGAGAGAGAGAGAGAGAAAAGGTTAGTTTTTTGTCTTAAAATTAATGATCAAAATTAATGACTCAGAAATATCGTGAATTGGAGACAGAGAGAGAGAGAGAGAGAGAGAGAGAGAGAGAGAGAGAGAGAGAGAGAGAGAGAGAGAGAGAGAGAGAGAGAGAGAGAGAGAGAGAGAGAGTAGTGATAAAAGGGTTTTCAGGCTGTTGATTTAATTGCTGTTTTGTTTGTTTGTTTATTTGTTTATTTATTTTGTTGACTTTTTAATTGTTGTTGTTGTTGTTGTTGTTGTTGTTGTTGTTGATGTTTTTTTGGTTTTCATCATCATCTTCTTCTTCTTCTTCTTCATCATCTTCATCTTCATCTTCATCTTCTTCTTCTTCTTCTTCTTCTTCTTCTTCTTCTTCTTCTTCTTCTTCTTCTTAATTTCTTTTCTCATCTATCTCCATTATTTTCACTATCTTCACTTTGCTCTTGCCTTCTACGTAGTCCTTCCTTCTTTCCTTCCTTCTTTCTTTCTTTCTTTCCTTCCTTCCCTCCTTCTCTCCCTCCTCGCTCCTCTTACTCTTTCCCTTCCTTCTTCCTTTCCTCCTCCTTTTCTTTACTTATGTCTATAAGAAAGAAAACATGAGTTATTATTTCTCTTTTTCCGCTTTTCCTTTCCTTCCTTTGTTTCTTTCGTTCTTTCTTTTTCTTTTTCTTTCCTTTCTTTCTTTCTTTCTTTCTTTCTTTCTTTCTTTCTTTCTTTCTTTCTTCCTTCCTTATTTCCTTCTTTCCTTTCTTTCTGGCTTTCTTTTTCCTTCCTCCCTTCCTTCTTTCCTTCCTTTTTTCTTTTTTTTTCTTTTCTTCCTTCATTCCTTCCTTCTTTTCTTCCTTCCTTCCTTTCTTCTTTTCTTTCTTTTTCTTAATTTCCTATCACACCATGACTAGAGAAAAGGAGAGAGAGAGAGAGAGAGAGAGAGAGAGAGAGAGAGAGAGAGAGAGAGAGAGAGAGAGAGAGAGAGAGAGAGAGAACAAAGTAGCTGTCAGCAATCTTAGACAACAGTCTCTCTCTCTCTCTCTCTCTCTCTCTCTCTCTCTCTCTCTCTCTCTCTCTCTCTCTCTCTCTCTCTCTCTCTCTCTCTCTCTCTCTCTCTCCTTCCTTCCTTCCTTCCTTCCTTCCTTCCTTCCTATTCCTCTACCTTATTCTCAGTTCTGCTATTTCTTTTCCTCTCCTTTCTTTCACTTCATTTCTCTCTTTCTTTTCTTCCTTTTTTTCTTTCACTGTATTTATTTTCTCCTTCCTTATTTTTTTTCCTTTTTCCGTCCTTTCCTTTTTCTTCTTATTCTTCTTTTTCCTTTTCTCTTTCCTCCTTCCTTGTCTATCTTCCCTTTCCTCTTGTTCCTTTCTTTCTTCCCTTACCCTCTATCCTTCCTTCCTTCTTTACTATTATTTCCTGTCCTTTCATCCTTTCTTCCTATTCTCCCTTTCCCCTCTTTTCCCTTCCTTCTTTCCTTCCTTCCTTCCTTCCTTCCTTCCTTCCTTCTTTCCTTCCATTTGTTCTATTCTTCCCTGCCCTTTTATCCTCTCCTCCCTCCTTCCCTTCTTCCTGCTCTCTCTCCCCTTCCCCTCTTTTTCCCTCCCCTCCTTCTTTCCTTCCTTCCTTCCTTCACTCCTTCGCTTACCAGAATAAGGGAACACACAGGCACGATAAAGGACACCAGCATCCCTCGCTCCACGGACATCCAGCAGTACCTCCTCGTCTCGTATCCTTCAGGATTCACCACGTAGGATACCTGGGGAAGGGGAGAACAGGCGATAAATGAAGAAATAGGAAAAACTGCAATAATCGTGGGGGTAGGAAGGTGGAGAGAGAATGTATTGATAGCTGAAGGAAAGGAAAGGAAAGTGGATTAGTTTAATGGAAGGGGGATGTGTGGAAAGGTGATAAATGAAGGAATAGGGGCTAACTGCAATAATTGAGGGTGTAGGAAAGTGGGGAGAGAAGGAATGGATAGCTGAAGGAAAGGAAAGGAAAATGGGTTAGTTTTTATGGGAGGTGGATATGTGAAAATATGATAAATGAAGGAATAGGAGAAAAATGCAATAGTCGTGGGTGTAGGAAGGTGGGGAGAGAAGAAATTGATAACTGGGTGTGTGGAAAAGGAAGGAATAAGAAAAATATGCGATAATTATTGGATTATGAAGGAAAAGAAGAAATTAATATATTAAGGGGAGGAGAGGGAATAAAACACTTTTTTCAGAGGAAGAAGGTATGGAGAGGGTAATAAATGAAGGAATAGGAAGAATTGTTAAAGTATGAAGGAATTTGAAGAGAAGGGATTAATGCACGACGGAGGGAAATGAATAGGGAATGAATGTGGGGAGAGGAATAAGTAAAGCAGAAACAGTAAATGAGGGAATAAGAGGAATATGCGATAAGTGTGGGAGGATGAAAGAGGAGAAGTAGAATATTCATGAATGTGAGAGGAATGAAGAGAAGGGAGAGCTGTGTGAGTGGGAGCAGGAGAGAGAGAGAGAGAGAGAGAGAGAGAGAGAGAGAGAGAGAGAGAGAGAGAGAGAGAGAGAGAGAGAGATAGATTATGGTCTTTGATTTGGTGTTGAGTTAAAGTTTCTCTCCTTTGTGTACATCAAAGGAAGATACCCTCTCTCTCTCTCTCTCTCTCTCTCTCTCTCTCTCTCTCTCTCTCTCTCTCTCTCTCTCTCTCTCCATTTTTACTATCATTTCTTGTATAATTTCTTCACTCGTTTATTTTGTGTTTGTTTTGTGTGTTTTCTTTGCATTTTTTGCTTGTTTGTCTCACTTTTTCGTCTCATTTTTTAATTGAATTGTTTATGGGAATGCTGTGATTCTCAGGTTTTTCTTGTTTATTTTCTTTGTTTATTTTTTCTTTATTTATTTTTCAACACCTGTAGTTTTTTCTCACCTGCGTTCAAAGGGATGAAGTAATCAAGGTGATGCAACAGCAGGGAGAGAGAGAGAGAGAGAGAGAGAGAGAGAGAGAGAGAGAGAGAGAGAGAGAGAGAGAGAGAGAGAGAGAGAGAGAGAGAGAGAGAGAGAGAAAGTGTGTGTGTGTGTGTAATATTGCAGCACCAACAGGGTCTTTTTCTTCCTCCTCCTCCTCCTCCTCCTCCTCCTCCTCCTCCTCCTCCTCCTCCTCCTCCTTTTCCCTCTCCCCCTTCTTACTATTACTACTACTACTACTACTACTACTACTACTACTACTACTACTACTGATACCAATACTAATACTGCAACTTCCTATTATTTCTAATGCGAGGGCTTATCAACAACAACAACAACAACAACCATCACCGCCACCACCACCACCACCACTAATTCCCTCGCAGTTGGTCACACTAATACGCTTATGTTGTTGTGGAAAAGGAACATTTTAACTAGGTTGTGAAATGAGAGAAAGCCACGTGAAAATAAACCAAAGAACATAAGCCGATCAGCACAGAGAGAGAGAGAGAGAGAGAGAGAGAGAGAGAGAGAGAGAGAGAGAGAGAGAGAGAGAGAGAGAGAGAGGGGGGGGAGTAATTGTGGTCTTGTGTACGTGTGTGGGTAGGAAGGTAAATGTGTAAAAGAAAAGAAAAAGGAGGAGGAGGAGGAGGAGGAGGAGGAGGAGGAAGACAAACGTGGGAGTGTTGTGACAAGTGGGGAAAGACGAGATTCTCCCACGGTATTCTCTCTCTCTCTCTCTCTCTCTCTCTCTCTCTCTCTCTCTCTCTCTCTCTCTCTCTCTCTCTCTCTCTCTCTCTCAGACGATTTTATTATTTATTTCCTCAATTGCTGAAACTACTACTACTACTACTACAATCTTCACTTTGTCTTCTAGAAATACAACGACCTACGTAAACACCCACACACACACACACACACACACACACACACACACACACACACACACACACACACACACACACACACACACACACACTAACGAGCCAATGCCTTTAATTTATGACCCCAAATACATAGTCATCAATTCACCTCATAATTGACAAGCAACACACACACACACACACACACACACACACACACACACACACACACACACACACACACACACACACACACACACACACAGGTTGCACAAACGACTACCTACACCAAGAGAGAGAGAGAGAGAGAGAGAGAGAGAGAGAGAGAGAGAGAGAGATTATTGCCTTAAACACACACCTACACACTCTGACGTCATCCATGAGCTCCGCCCCACCTATCTATGACGTCATAGTTAAACCTTACCCACCTACACGCCTCACCCAATCACAGACCACCAATGCTCTTACGCCCCGCCCTCTTTTCCTATGACGTCATTACCTGAGCTACGCCCCTGCCATTGTGTTCTATGACGTAAAAGATTAAGCTCCACCCACATTTCATGACGTCATAGCTAAGCCCCGCACCTCCCTTCCTTTTACCTGTCTGTTTCAACCAATGATATTTCTTTTTATTGTGTATAACCTTTAAATCCTGTTAGGGAAGGGAGGGGAAGTGACAGGAGGGTGATATGAGAGAGAGAGAGAGAGAGAGAGAGAGAGAGAGAGAGAGAGAGAGAGAGAGAGAGAGAGAGAGAGAGAGAGAGAGAGAGAGAGGCAAACAGATACACAAACAAACATTACCCCCAAAAAAATAGAGAAACAAACATTTTCACTTACACACACACACACACACACACACACACACACACACACACACACACACACACACACACACACACACAACAAAGCAAAGGAATGTAATGAAATGAAGGACAGTCACGAAGAAAAAGAAGAGGGAAAAAAGTGGAGAGGAGGAAAAAAGGAGGAAGATAGCAAAGGGAAGAAGATTATTGCATCGAGAGAAGAGTCAAGAGCAGATGAGATGAGAGGACACAGGGAGGAGGAGGAGGTGGAGGAGGAGGAGTAGGAGGTGGAGGTGGAGGAGGAGGAGAAAGAGTGGGAGGAGGAAAAAGATGAAGAGAGGGAAAGGGGAAAATGAGAACATACAGGGACGTCATTGACCTGAAAGAGAGAGAGAGAGAGAGAGAGAGAGAGAGAGAGAGAGAGAGAGAGAGGGAGAGAGGGAGAGAGGGAGAGAGCTAATAAAATACTCAGTAATGCATGTATACGAGGTCTTTATATAAGAGAGAGAGAGAGAGAGAGAGAGAGAGAGAGAGAGAGAGAGAGAGAGAGAGAGAGAGAGAGAGAGGACATAGTTAAACCTCCACCGACCAATAAATAAGCCTAATATTAAATAACAATGCAATATAATGCCATAAAGAGTAATGAATCTATAAATAAATGAATAGACAAATAAATAAGTAAATAAATAAATAAATGAGACGGTGGAAAATTTGATACCATAAAAAAAATAACTAACAATCATAAATTTACGAAACTTTTGTAATTATGAAACTATAAAATTACCGGTGTTAAAAATATTGAACTTTAAAAATATGAATTGTTAATTATATAAACCCATTATAACTTTAATGTTATAGCGAAAAAAAAAATGAAAAGTGGTTTATTATTACTTCGGAAACCATCATTTAAATTTTCACACGCACAACACTTAATACTAATGAATAGATAAATAACGAAAAATAAAATGAATGTAGTTGATGGTAATTATGGCGAATACTGATAGAATATAATACGTTCATGTGTCCTTTTTGGCTTTCATTTTTCTTTCTTTCTTTCCTTCCATCATTTACGCATCTCTCCTTACACCCACATCCATCTCTCATTTTTATCCCTTTCTCTCCTTCATTCCATCCATCACATTTGCAATCCTTCACTCTCTTCATCATTACCCTCATCCTACCTTGCCTCTCCTTCACAATCCTTCCTTTCCTTCGTCCTTCCTTTTATCATCCCTCTCCTTCACCAGTCTTCCTTCTCTTCATACTCATTCCTTTCCTTTACCCTTCCTCTTATCATTCCTTCTTCAGTCTTCCTTTCCTTCATCGTTACTCTTACCCCTCTTCTTTTTTTCATCCTTCCCTGTCTTGCACAACCCCTCTTCCCCTTCCTTTCTTCCCTCCTTCATAATCCTTCATTTCATCTTTCCTTCACTCTTCCCTTTTCACACACCCTCCTACACCCGTCCACACACTTCACACTCATCCACACACCCCACATCCATCCACACCCCCTTCACACACCATCCACACCTATCCACACCCCTCCACACTTACCACCACGAGGCCGAGCGAGGCACCCCAGGCGGAGGCGCAGTAGAAGGCGGTGTGCATGGCTGGGCGCTGCAGAAGGGAACCGAGGAGCCGCGTGGTAAGAGCCAGGAGCCAAAAGCAGGATACCAGGTGGAGGAAGTGGAGGAGCAGACCCACAACTCCACACACCCACGCTCTTCCTGTGGCCTGTCGGAGGGGAAGGTGGAGTCAGTGGAGCGTGTGTGTGTGTGTGTGGATGGTTGGAGGAAGAGAGAGAGAGAGAGAGAGAGAGAGAGAGAGAGAGAGAGAGAGAGAGAGAGAGAGAGAGAGAGAGAGAGAGAGAGAGAGAGAGAGAGTAATAAAGTGGTCAATAATGAGGTAATAAAATATCCAATAACGAGTCAGAGAGAGAGAGAGAGAGAGAGAGAGAGAGAGAGAGAGAGAGAGAGAGAGAGAGAGAGAGAGAGAGAGAGAGACCATCGTATTAATAACTA
>NC_087170.1:15951494-15953994 GCF_035594125.1 Scylla paramamosain | reverse complement strand
TCAGGCTCGCGAGGAGCGTTTAACCCAGCTGCTGGAGAGAGTGGGGACACAAGCTCCCAGTCGCACCACGGCGAGCAATGAAGGCGAAACCACAGCCCGCAGCACGTCTACCCAGGGCGCGAGGTTCCCGACGTCCGCCACCATCATTCCTCACTTAACGGCGTCAGCATCTTTACGTGAGTTCGACACGTGGCGCCATAAGTTTGAAGGATACGTAACCCTCGCCAGGATAGACTGTCTCTCCCTGGCTGAGCAGAGGGCGGCACTCGCTGCTGTCCTAGACGACGAGTGGACCCGTACACTTCGCTACGGGATAAGCTTACCGAGAGACGCGGAGTTAAGAACCATCCTCGATGCAATGTGTGAGTACCTGCGAAGCCAGCGCAACATCATCATGGATAGAAGAGACTTCTACTCCCGCGTGCAAGAAACGCAAGAAGGTTTTGACGACTTTTTATGTGCTGTAAAGGAAATCGCCAATTTCTGTGACTTTTGCGACCAGTGCATAAACCATCAGCTGCGTGACAGAATTGTCGTTGGGACACGAGACGAAGTGGCTCTGAAACGCATGCTGGAAAACAAGAAACTCACCCTTGAAAACGCCATAGATATTTGCAGAGCATCAGAGAGCGCTAACCAGTGTAGTGCAGTACTAAGGGGCGGCTCTCACTCTTCGAGCCATGGTGTGAACGCTGTCTCGAACTACAGGAAGGGCAGTTTCGGGGGCTCAAGCCCCACGGGCTGTTATCGTTGTGGCAAAGATTGTCGCAGTGACAAAAGGGGATGCCAGGCAATAGATAAAGTGTGTCGTAACTGCGGGAAAAGAGGGCATTTTGCGAGTGTATGTCAGCAGACAGTGAGGAAACGACGAGGAGCTTCGAGGAGTTCCTCAACTGTCTCTCCTCATCGCGGTGCAGGCCCGAAGGCGGGGAGCCAGTGCCAGTGTATACCAGCTCTTATCAGGCGTATACACAAAGACGGTGACGGCACGACCTGCGCCCCAGGTGCTCATTACCGCCACACATCCCGCTGGAAGAGACAAGATTACGTGGACTCCTGACTCTGGGGCCGAAACGACCGTTATTGGCCTCGACACGGCAACACTCCTGGAATCCCGCCCTCCAGCTTGGCGCCCGCTGATGGTGATGGACTTTATGCTGCCGGTAATCACCCCCTCACCTGTGTAGGAACTTTCTCGTCGCACTTGCAACTGGGCGACAGGGAAGCTGAGACTGTTGTGAGCGTGGTGAAGGAGGTGAAGGGGGCGCTGCTTAGCTGGTACGATTCCATCGCTCTCGGAATCCTCCCCGAAGATTTTCCGGCTCAAATCCGACCGCTACGCAGGGAAGAACAGCACACCGGCAACAGCTCCATCAAGTACCCGACCGCCTCGCAGCCACCTCTATCTACGCCCACAGAAGTGATCAGCTGGCCTCATTCCTACGACCCAACGCCACAGCAGCGTGCGGGCACGCTGCTGCTGTGATCAAGGCCTTTCCCAGCGTCTTCGAAGCAAAGGAAGGTTTACGTGCACTGGCTGGTGGATCCATGGCCATCGAGTTGACAGACGACGCTCGACCCTCAGCGGTCATCTCAGCGTTATCTGCCACCAATGAGGACGGCGTCCGCTTAGCACCACTCCAGGATCAGACTGTGGAAATGGTACGTGCCGCAGCAGCAAGAGACGGGGAGTACTGCTTGCTCAAGAACGTCATCATCGAGGGCTTCCCTGATCATTGCCACGACCTCGATCACCGCTTGCGTACGTACTGGCCGGTGCGCAGTCTGCTGGCCGTAGACGACGACCTGGTGGTTTACGGGCCGAGGCTTCTTATTCCTCACAGCCTCCGCCGAGAAACACTAGAGCGACTCCATGACAGTCATCAGGGGATGGAGCGCACCAAGCGACGGGCCCGACAAACGGTGTACTGGCCTGGTATGGACAGAGACGTTGAGAACGTCGTTTCTGGATGCTCACTATGCCGTCCACTCCTACCAAGCCAAGCCAACGAACCTCTCTGGCAGGACACGGACACACCCAGCAGGGTGTTTGAGTCAGTTTCTGCAGACTACTTCCACGCAGCAGGCCGTACATACCTCGTGTATGTAGATCGCTTGTCTGGGTGGCCTCACGTGTCTGCATGCTCACGTCCAGCATCGGCTGATCAGCTCGTTCGTGTCCTTCGGGGTGTGTTCGCCGACACGGGCGTGCCTGTTCTCCTGAGGACTGACGGTGGACCGCAGTTCACTTCTTCATCGGTACGGCGCTTCCTGGCTCGATGGGGGGTGGAGCATCGTGTATCTTCACCTCATTATCCACGCTCCAATGGTCACGCCGAGGCAGCGGTCAAGTCCGTGAAGAAGCTGATCCTCACGACCACACAGCAGGGACACCTGGACGAGGATGCGTTCGCTCGCGGGTTGCTGGAACTGCGCAACACTCCGAGGGCGGAAGGGCGATCACCAGCACAAGTCCTCTTCGGTCATCCTATGAGGTCCT
>NC_087170.1:15933994-15941494 GCF_035594125.1 Scylla paramamosain | reverse complement strand
TCTCTCTCTCTCTCTCTCTCTCTCTCTCTCTCTCTAATACCTTCATAAATCCTTCTCTTTTACTCTTATTCTCCTTTGTTCTTCCTTTCATTATTCATACTACTACTACTACTACTACTACTACTACTACTACTACTACTACTACTACTATTATTATTCTACAAAATTAAGGTGGGCATCACGTTCAACGTTT
The DNA here is from genome assembly GCF_035594125.1 of Scylla paramamosain. Lineage (NCBI taxonomy): Eukaryota > Metazoa > Arthropoda > Malacostraca > Decapoda > Portunidae > Scylla > Scylla paramamosain. The sequence continues at coordinate 15,941,301 of NC_087170.1, read as the reverse complement.
TCTAACTCTATCAAAACTAGTCGAGAGTGATGGAGGAGGAGGAGAAGGAGGAGGAGGAAGAGGAGGAGGAGGAGGAGGAGGAAGAGGAGGAGGAGAATTAGGGAGGAGGATGAAGGTACTTGTGAGGTGCTGGAAAGTATAAGAAGTGGAGAAGAAGAAGGAGGAGGAAGAGGAGAGAAGGAGGATGAGGAGGAGGAGGAGGAGGAGAGGGAGGAGGTGTCTTCTCTCTCTCGCTCTCTGCCTTAAGAGGATGAAAGGAGAGAAAGTAGTGATTGGAATGAGGAGGAAAGAGGGAGAGAGGGAGGGAGGGAGGGACAAAAAAAGGAAGAGAGGAAGGGATAGATGAAAAGAGGAAATCGACCTACTCTCATTTTCCTCAAGAGAATGATGGGTGTGTAGATGGGAGGAAAAAGACATCTTCCCTTCCTTTCCCTTTTCATCTCTCTCTCCTCTTCCTCCTCTTGTTCCTCCTCCTCCTCTTCCTTTTCCTTCTTCACTTATCTCTGTTAACATCTTCTTCCTCTTTGTTGGTTTGCTTCTTGTTCTTCTTGTTGTTTTTGTTATTGTTTTCCTTGGTCTTTTTGTATCCTCTCCTCCCTTCTCCTCTTCTCTCCTCCTCTTCCTCCTCCGAAAATGAAGATGGATAGATGCACAGGTAATAGGAGGAATTAATAGGTAGATAGATAGATAAATGGAAAGATATATATATAGACAGATAGATGGATAGATAGATAAATTGTGAACTAAGAAAAATAACTACATGTGATAGATTTTCTTTATTACCCTCAAACTTTTCTTCCTGTATTACTTTCAGATTAGTTTGGCGATATTACGAGAGAGAGAGAGAGAGAGAGAGAGAGAGAGAGAGAGAGAGAGAGAGAGAGAGATATGAACGATCAAAATGTCATTCCAATACTGAACTCTGCATCTCTCTCTCTCTCTCTCTCTCTCTCTCTCTCTCTCTCTCTCTCTCTCTCTCTCTCTCTCTCTCTCTCTCTCTCTCTCTCTCATTAATGAAGGGTCATTAATTTATTTGGTCGACAGATTCCTCCGACAGAGAGAGAGAGAGAGAGAGAGAGAGAGAGAGAGAGAGAGAGAGAGAGAGAGAGAGAGAGAGAGAGAGAGAGAGGGGGGTGACCTGCCAGTAATATGTCTTGTTGAAGGATTTGTTTGTTTAGAGAGAGAGAGAGAGAGAGAGAGAGAGAGAGAGAGAGAGAGAGAGTTATTCCCCGGAAGTAAGAGAAAATTTAACAAAGCTCTCTCTCTCTCTCTCTCTCTCTCTCTCTCTCTCTCTCTCTCTCTCTCTCTCTCTCTCTCTCTCTCTCTCTCTCTCTCTCTCTCTCTCTCTCTCTCTCTCTCTTACCTTATTCATATTCAATCCGTTTCCCTTTCTAATTTTTCATCCCTTCCTCCTCTCCTTCCTCCTTTCTCCTCCTCCTCCTTCTCCTTCTCCTCCTCCTCCTCCTCCTCCTCCTCCTCCTCCTCCTCCTCCTCCTCCTCCTCCTCCTCTCTCATTCCCATATTGTCAATTAGCCTGTTTTTAATGAGTATCATCATCTTTTTCCTCTTTCCTTACTCCTTCTGCTCTTCCTCTTCTTCCTCCTTTTCTTTTATTGCCATCCTCTTCCCCTTCTCTTCTTTCCTTTGTCAGGACATTATCTTCCTTCTATTCCATATCTTCTTAAAGGTAATCACTGCTGACTCCTCCTCCTCCTCCTCCTCCTCCTCCTCCTCCTCCTCCTCCTCCTTCCTGCTCTTCTGTGCTACGTTTTATTCACTCTTCCTTCACTTTCTTATTTATGGAGGAAAAGGAGGAGGAGGAGGAGGAAAAACACATATTTATAACTGTCAGGAAAGGAGTGTGTGTGTGTGTGTGTGTGTGTATACAGCTGACAAATCTCATCTGGAATACACACACACACACACACACACACACACACACACACACACACACACACACACACACACACACACACACACACACACACACACACACACACACACACACACACAATTTACGAGGTGGACATTTGGGCAAGTTTGCAAAATAAAATAAATGAAGTGAAAGGTTTCAATAATTTATGCTTTTCTCTTCTCTTCTCTTTTCTCCTATTCTACTCTATTCTATTCTATTATCTCCTCTTCCCTTTTCTTTTATTTTCCCTTCTCTTCCTTTTTCTTTTTCCTCTTCTCTATAATCCCTTCCCTTTTCTTTTTTTTCCTGCTTTCTTCCTTTCATTTACTTCCTCTTTCTTTTTCTTTCCTTTCTTCTCCCATCCTTCGCATTTGTTTTCTTCTTTTCCTTTTCTCCTTCAATCCTTCTTTTTTTTATTTTTCGTCTCTTTGTTTTCTTTGCAATCTTTTTTTTATCCTTCCACTTCCAAACATTGTTGTTATACTTTCCTCCTTTTCCATTTTTTCCTTCCATTTTCTTATTAATTTTCATTCTCTCTCTCTCTCCCCCTTCCTATCTATTCACTTCCCTTCCCTTCCTATTTTATTCCCAGGTTTCTTATTCATTTGTCTTCTACGTTTCCTCTTTGCTCTCTCCTCCTCTCTCTGTTTCTCTCACTCTCTTCTTCCCTCACCCTTCTCTTCTGTTCCTCTCCATTCCCCCCTTCTATTTTCTTTTATTTCCTATATTTTATTTACTATTTTCCTCAGTTTTTTCTCCCCTCCTTTATTGTATTTTTCACGTCATGTCCCTATTCCCCTATTTTCGTCTCCCTTTTTATCCTCTCCCTCCTTTTCTTCTTCCTCTTTCTTCCTAATTTTTTTTTCTTATGTTTTTCTTTCCTATCTTTACTTTCTGTCTTCTTTCTCTCCTGTTCTCTCCCTTTTTTCTTCCTTTTCTAAATCTCCTTCACTTGTCCTCCTCCTCCTCCTCCTCCTCCTCCTCCTCCTCCTCCTCCTCCTCCTCCTCCTCCTCCTCCTTCTTCTTCATTGCTTTCAACCCTTCAACCTCGTTCATATTTTCATCTCGCCTTTTCCCTCTCCTCTTCCTCTTTCTCTTCTTTCTCTTTCTCTTCTTCCTCTTCCACTTCCTCTTCCTCTTCCTCCTTCCCTCTTTGCCGACCATTCATCAAGCAAATTCCAAAGTTTCTCCCCAAGGTGTGTGTGTGTGTGTGTGTGTGTGTGTGTGTGTGTGTGTGTGTGTGTGTGTGTGTGTGTGTGTGTGTGTGTGTGTCTCTCTCTCTCTCACTCTTCTCTCCCCGTCGTCTCTCTCTCTCTCTCTCTCTCTCTCTCTCTCTCTCTCTCTCTCTCTCTCTCGTGGGTGTCAGAAATGTAATGGAAAATCGGAGTGTGCGTGGAGAGAGAGAGAGAGAGAGAGAGAGAGAGAGAGAGAGAGAGAGAGAGAGAGAGAGAGAGAGAGAGTTAATATATAGAGCGTAGAGGAAATAAAGGGAGTTTATGTGGGACTTGAGGGGGTTGGAATCTGCTTAAGGGACCTCGCCATGTCTCCAAGGGTGAAAGATTTAAAGGGGCAGCCATATCACTGTTAAAGGGGAAGGGGAGTGGATTGGCCTGAGGGGAAAGAAGATCAAGGGTTATATCCAGGGGTTAGATATGTATGGAAGGGAAGGAGATGCAGGAGGGGTGAGGCTGCTATGAAAGGAAAAGGGAAAGTGGGAGAGGGGTTTGTGTTTACTCGGGTGTTGGGGATGTAGGGGCGTGTTTGGGGGAAGGGAATGGTGGGAGATGAGTAGGGGTGACGGAGTGATTGATTGGGTGGTTGGTTGGTTAGTTCAATGACCGATTGATTCTGAGGTGACGCACCCAGCGGGGTCACATTGCTTGTGGATGAGATAGGGGGTGTGGGGAATGGTGAGGGAGGAGGGGGGACGTACCTGGATACCGAAGATGAGAAGGACATGCGCCGAGGCGAGAGAGGTGGCCAGGTTGGTGGCCAGCGTGGCGTGCTGGCCGTGTAGCACGCGGGTGGGACCCTCAGCCACGGAGGCCCTGCGTGCCGGGCCATCACGGGCCACCTGCACCGATATCGTGGCCACCAGCGCCATGATGGCCGCCAGGGATCCACCGCGAATCACCCACACCCCTTCCGGCCAGCCAGCAGGGGAGCCCGGGCCCCCCGTGTCCCCCCAGTACACAGAGTAGACTGGGGAGCCACGGAGGGAGTGGTTACTGGTGGAGGAGATGGAGTCCCAGATGGCGGGACCCCCCCACACGTCCCAGTTTCCCCCGGGGACCACTGTCACGAATTCCACCCGCTCCCCTGCACCCGGCCACGACGCCCCCGCGCCTTCCCGCCCCCGCGGTGACGGCTGCGTCGCTTGCGAGTTGTGTGTTGCCGCCCCCCTCCGTGTTTCATGTCTGCGGCGCGACGCGCCTCGTGCTGGGGGCCGCTGGGGGGCGGGGGGACAGGGCCGGGTGTCGCCGCTGTCCCTGCCGTGGACACATTATGTTCGGTGAGGTGCCGCGCCTGCCACGCCCCGTCATTCTCATCCTCCCGTGACGTGTGTGGGGCCGCGGCCTGGGGATGGGGCGGTGCTGTGGCGGGGTGCCCCGTGCTCCCCTCAACGTTCCACGGCGTCCCCTCCCCGGGTACTTCCGTCTGTACCTGAGCCGGGAAAGTCGCCAAGGGCTGGTTCACCTCAGGGGCGGGAGCCGGAGTGTTGACTGCCCCTGAGAAGTCCCCCAGGCGGCCAACCCCTGACCAGGGTCTTCCCCAGTGGTCCGGCAGCGGCGGGATGAGGTCACCGTTGTACAGGCTAGGCAACGTGGTGGCCTCGGCGCCTGCAGCCTCAGCCCGGGGCCGCGCCAGGCCGTACTGGGGAGCCTGCACTTCCTGTTTCATCTGGGAAAGTTCTCGAGAGTAGATGTCCTCGAGGGTGGGGAGGGGCGAGGAGGGCGCTGCCCTGTCGTCTTCTCCCTGACTCGAGGTGGTGCTGAGGGAGATCTCGCCGGGAGCGTCATTTGTGCGATCTTCGGGTAGTGGGGTTCCCTCAGGCGACCTGTCACTCTCCCCCGGGAGCTTCTCTCGCCCTGAAGCCGCGATCCCCCCGTCACTCGGACTGTCGTGACGGTCACTCGCCGCCTCGCCGCGCGTCACGCCCGCCCATGAGGTGTTAGCCTGATGAGGGTCGGGGGGCGCGTCGTCCACCTCCTCGGTCCGCGTGACGCTGAACCCATCGAACTCGCCCGTCTCCGTCACTTTGAAATCGATGTGGCCGCCGCCGGGCCGCAGCACCTCGTACCTGCCGGCGCCGTCCCCGCCATCCAGCTGCGGCGCCGCCTGCACGGCACTCGTGGGAACTCGCGCGTCACTCCCTCCCCCTATGCTGTCATGGGAACTGCTTTCCACTCTCCCAGGGAGGCTGGGCGTCTGTGCCGGGGCACGGCGTGGGACGGGGACGGGAGGCAGGTCAGGAAGGGGAGGTGCAGGCTCTCCGGGCAGCTTCCGCCGCCGCCGCCTGCCCTTGGTCCATGCCCACGGGGGCCTCTGCCTCAGGCCACCCCGTCGCCCGCCGCCCGCCCACTGATCGTCCTCCCCGGCGCTCCAAATCCTCGCCAGCTGTGCTCGGTCTGTCTGCGAGGTGTCGATGGGGCTGGGGGGCGGTAGGGCGGGAGGCAGGGGGTGCGCCGAGTGGCCTGGATTCCCGGTGGAGGTGCCCAGACGCCCATTGGCCCAATTCGGTGGCGGACTCCCCGTCGGGGAGGGGGTGTGGGGAGTGAGTGGGGTGACGGGAGATCCTGACGAGGCTTTGATGGCCGCCGAGTGATCAGGGCTGCGGGATGGGGGCCGGGGAGGCAGAGGGGGCGGCGGCCCACTCGAGGAGCCTGGCAGCGACGTGACCTGAGTTTTTCTTGACGAAGAAGAGTCGCCGGGTTCCGCACCCTGGGGGGCCCCAGTCCCCGCCGCGGCAGGCTCCGGTGTGACCTGGTTCACGGTGGCCGACCCTGGTACCTGTCCCGCAGCGGCGTCCCGCGTCTGTGTGGCCGAGGTGGGGGAGGAGGAAGCTGGGGGCGCGAGTGTTTCCTGCGGGAGGAGCTGCGGGAAGACAGTGTGGGTTGCGCCGCCCGGCCCCTGTGTTTCCTGGAGGCCCCGCGTGGTGTCTGGGGGCGCCGGGGTGTGTGTCGCCCCAGGACCCTCTGTCCCCGCTCCGCCCCGCGCCCCGCCCGAGGTGTCCGTCGGGGGATCTGGCGGAACGGGACGCATCCAGTATGGGGCTGCTTGTGAAGGCGTGGGCGTGGGCGGCGTCGTGGGCGTGACGGACAGTCTCACGCCCTCCAGGGCTGCACCTGGGGAAGAGACAGTGCGTGAGAGGGGAAAAGAGAGAGAGAGAGAGAGAGAGAGAGAGAGAGAGAGAGAGAGAGAGAGAGAGAGAACAATAATAATAATAATAATAACAGTAATAACAATAATAATAATAATAATAATAATAATAATAATAATAATAATAATAAGTGACAATAATAATAACAATAATAATAACAATAATGATGATATGATAATAATAATAATAATAATAATAATAATAATAATAATAATAATAATAATAATAATAATAATAATAGATTTCCTCTTACATCAGCTACACACCATTCCTCCTCCTCCTCCTCGTCCTTTCCTTCCCCCTCTTCCCCACTCTCTTTCCAACACCCTGATTTCTTCCAGGACACCGTAACTGACAGGGAAGATGATGACGGGGGAGAGAGAGAGAGAGAGAGAGAGAGAGAGAGAGAACTAAAGCAACAAACAAACAGACAGACATACAGTCACACTCTAATAAACTTTCCCAACTCTTCCTCCTCCTCAAGCTTCAGAGAGAGAGAGAGAGAGAGAGAGAGAGAGAGAGAGAGAGAGAGAGAGAGAGAGAGATACAGACACACACACATACAGAGAAGCAGGAGAAGAAAAAAAAGAATCAAGGGTTTCCGCTTGGGACACCACAGCCGGAAAGAGACAAAGAGAAAGAGATGCCGGGCGGGGACACACCTGGAGACTCACCTGTGGAAAGTTTACCTGGGAGAGTAATGAACATGGGAAACCTTTTATTTGCAGGTAGAGAGAAGGAAGAGGAAGAGGAGGGGAGAGAGAGAGAGGAGAGTAGGTAGGTTTGTACTTGGGAGACTGTAAAATTGGAGGTAGTGAGTGGAGGGCAGTGAGAGTGGATGGGAGAGGGGAAGTGGAAGTGAGAGGGGTCTGGATTGGTGTGGGTGAGAGTAAGTGGAGTTCTAGATTGGGGTGTTCAGTGGATTTTTTTTTTCTTTTTCCCTTTTTTTCTTTTCTTTCTCTGTTCTTCCTTTATTCCTTCCTTTCTTTGTTTCCCTCTTTGCGTATGTGA
>NC_087170.1:15906494-15926494 GCF_035594125.1 Scylla paramamosain | reverse complement strand
GATAATGATGATGAGAGGAAACACATAAGGGAAAGAAAGAAGAAAGGGTATTTTTATTTCCTTTTTTCCCCATACTTTTTAATTTTTTCCTCCTTTTATCAAGATTTCCATCGGGTTTACGGTCTGACGGATCGCTGATGAGAGAGAGAGAGAGAGAGAGAGAGAGAGAGAGAGAGAGAGAGAGAGAGAAGAATAGGGTGCGAAAATCTGTGAAAATCAGAGAACCGCTTTTAACTAACACTCTCTATCTCCCTCTCTCTCTCTCTCTCTCTCTCTCTCTCTCTCTCTCTCTCTCTCTCTCTCTCTCTCTCTCTCTCTCTCTCTCTCTCTTTAATATTATCCATTCGTAAATCATACCCTCTCTCTCTCTCTCTCTCTCTCTCTCTCTCTCTCTCTCTCTCTCTCTCTCTCTCTCTCTCTCTCTCTCTCTCTCTCTCTCTCTCTCTCCTAGATACACAAAGGCAGGGACGAAGGGCGCGGCTATATCTTTACCACAGTTTTCAGGCCTTTACAGAATCGCGCCTGTGAATCAGCCGCCGCTAAACGATATGCGGGAGCCCGTTCAGCGAAATGAGAAACGCGCTGTTCAGGGGAATGCTCGCGCTAGTGGTGGTGGTGGTGGTGGTGGTGGTGGTCATACTTGGTAGTGATGGTGATGAGTTTTGGGTGTTTGGTATGTTGGGTGAGTGTGTGTGTGTATGTGTGTTTCCTTCTCTCTTTCCTTCTATTTCGTTCTCAATTTTCCCATCTGTTCCTTTCCTTTGCTTTCCTTCTCTTCTCCTCTCCTCCTCCTTTCTCGTTCTACTTTTATTAATAGAACGGAGGTAATGACATGAAAAACTAATACATAACTAACAACCACAGTAACACCACCACCACCTCCACCACCACCACCACAACCTGACCAAAACAAACCAAACCAAAGGCTAACCAAAACAAAACAAACAAAATCAAAGCACAAAACCAACACAAACCACTACAAACACTGGAAAATCATTTAAACACACACACACACACACACACACACACACACACACTCGAAATATGACACTGGATTCCTACCACTATCTCACCCATCCCTTCCCCAACCATCCCACCCACCACCCACCCACCCCCCTCTCTTATTTTCCCTCCCCTTTTCCAATCCCTTCCTTTTATTTTCGTTTAAGAGGCAGTCGACACATTCGCTTCCCGATCCGCCGCGGCTCTGACCAGAACCTTTCGCACTCCCGCCTTCCCTCAAGCGATCGTTCAAGTATTAGTAACGCAATTTCGCTCACTCCCGCGCCGACGACCGTCCCTGATGCTGCACCTGAGACGGAGAGATAGACAGTCCTGCGCTTCGGGACGGTACGAGTGACGGTACAGACAGGGGTGCAGGGTGGAAAGGGTGTAGGGAAGGAAGAATAAAGAATGGAGGACACAAGATAAGAGAAGTGCGAGGAAAAATATTACGAGGAGGAGGAAAAGGAGGAAGAGGAGTGGGTGTAGGAGGGAAAAAACAAGGAAAAAAGTGGATAAGAATGGAGGAAAGGATGAGATGATACTGGAGGATGAGGGGAAGGAGAAGAGATGTACAAAAAACATGTAAAGGAGCAAGAGGACGACGAAGAGGATGAGGTGAATGGAAGAACAGGGAAGAGGAGAAGGAGAAATGAGAAGGAAACTGTAAAGGAAGGAAAAGGATTTAATACGAAAGGGAAAAACTTTGAAAGAAAAACGAAAAATAGAAATATTGATTCGTGAAAAGAAAGAAAAAGAAAGAAAGAGAATGAATGAAAAGAAAGCAAGAGAAAAAAGCAAGAGGAAAAGAGAAAAACAAATCATCTTCTCAGAAGTTGAAGTAGAAAATGGAAACGAGAAACAAAAGCGAAAAAAGAAAAGAAGAAAATTGAAAAAGTGAACAACAAAATAAGATAAAGGAGATAAAAAAGCATAATAAATAGGGAAGCAAGAGAGAGAGAGGTTGGGGGGATAGTGAATGAAAGAAACAAGAGAGGATATGATAAAATATTAGAAGAAAGGAAAAACCGGGAATGAAGAAAATACAAGATGATAATTACGAAAAAAAAGTTGAAAAGGAAATTGTAAGAAGGATTTAAAGGGGAAGGAAAATGAGAGGAGGAAGAGGAGTAGAGAAAAAGGAATGCATAAAATAAAAATAAATCAGGAAAAATATAATCAAAATAAAAAATAGTACTGAGAGAGAGAGAGAGAGAGAGAGAGAGAGAGAGAGAGAGAGAGAGAGAGAGAGAGAGAGAGAGAGAAGAAAAGGGTAAGGTAAAGTAGAGAAAGAAGAAAAATAGAGTTGAGTAAGAGGAAGACGAGAATAAGGAGGAGGAAGAAGAGGAGGAGGAGGAGGAGAAGGAGGAGGAAAGTGTAAAGAAGAAGAGGATGTTCCAGCGAGAAGAGAAAAATGAAGCGGAGAATTGAAATGAGAAGGAAGGGATGAGAGAGAGAGAGAGAGAGAGAGAGAGAGAGAGAGAGAGAGAGAGAGAGAGAGAGAGAGAGAGAGAGAGACTAGAGGATTGTGTTCCCTTTATGTAACTCTCTCTCTCTCTCTCTCTCTCTCTCTCTCTCTCTCTCTCTCTCTCTCTCTCTCTCTCTCTCTCTCTCTCTCTCTCTCTCTCTCCTTTGCTTTCCTCCATGCTCTTTACCTGAGTTAGGAGGGGTCATACCTCCAATTCTTGAGGATGGAGAAGTGGAGGAGAGAGTGGAGGGAAGGAGGGAAGGAGGGAGGAAAGTTTGGAGGGAATTCCTTGGACTGACACAATAAAGAAGCCATATTGTGCAAACTTTACGTCTCTCTCTCTCTCTCTCTCTCTCTCTCTCTCTCTCTCTCTCTCTCTCTCTCTCTCTCTCTCTCTCTCTCTCTCTCTCTCTCTCTCTCTCTCTCTCTCTCCTTCCCTTTGTTTTGTCTCTTTGTTTCCAAGTTTGTGTTTTTGCCCATTATCTCTTTTTCTCTTTCCTTTTTTCTTTTGTTTATTTTGGTTGTATTCTCTTTCTTCTTCTTCTTCTTTATTGTTGTGTGTTCCTTTTGTTTTTTATTGTTGTTGTTTCTTGCTTCTTCGTTTCTGTTTTTAGTTTTGTTTGTTCTCGTTTTCAATATTTTTTTTTATTTTCGCTATTCCTTTAATTTTTTTTTTTAAGTTAGGTTGTTGATATTTTTTTCTTTTATTCTATTTTCCTTCTTTCTTTCCTTCCTTCCTTCCATCTTTCTCTTTCCTTGTTCGTCTTGTTCTTCTTTTCGTTCTTGTTCTTATTCTTCTCGTTCTTGTCCTTTTTCTTTTCCTTCTGTAGATATATTTCTTCATTATCACTATCATCTTTACTTCATTCCTTCCTCCTCCTCCTCCTCCTCCTCCTCCTTATCCTTCAACCCCCTTTAACCCTTCCTCCTCTCTCTTCACCACCACCACCACCACCACCAGCCGTGTTTGTTGCAAGGGAAATAACAGCAGCAGGGAAACTGTCTTGTTTACACTACATTTACAGGTGTGCTAAGGTGCGCCCGCCCCTAATTTGCAGCGCCCGCCACAAAGGAAGGAGGGAGAGGCGCAGGTAAAGGTGTGGCGAGGGCAGATTTTTTTTTTTTTTTTTTTTTTTTTTCTTTTTTTTTTTTTTAGGTGTCGACTTTTTGGGAAGTATTGTGTTGTCTTGCTCGCTTTTGTGTTGGTTGAGATGTATGGCGTTGGTTTTTTTGGGTTTTGTTTTGTTTTGTTTTGTTTTGGTTGCGGGGGGGTGGGGAGAAATGAATGGGAAATGTTTTGTACTGTAGTTGTGTTGTTGTGTTGCTAGTGAGATAAATTATGTTGTGTTTTTTTTTTTTTTTTATTATTGTCTTGGAATTTTAAAGAAAAAGACCGCTAGTTTATTTCGTGTTTATCAAAAGACCTGTAAAAATTAGATCAAACAGAGATAAATAAATAAATAATGATAGCAATAATAACTGATAATAAGAATAAGTTAGTAAATAAATAAATAGAACCTAAAATTCAAGCTTACCCGCACCCCGATAAAAAAAAAAAAAAACGGGATATTTTCTAACCCATACCTTTCTTACCCCAAATAAGTACCCGTTTTCTATTTACCGCAGTCGTGGGTCAGCGCAGGGCAGACTGTGTTATTCTCCGCCAGGGCCATTTATGCAATATTGGTACACACGAGTGGCTGGCTTAATGGAATGGTATTAAAACTTTATTCATGAAGGCATTTCCATTACGTGTTCCTTCATCTTTTCAAATTGCGCAAAGAATCATGGGTAGTTGAAAGTTGGAAGTACGGTTTACATCATTCTATTTTTTTTTTTTTTTTTTTGGCAAGACAGACAGAAAACTTTATGAACAATTATCGTGTTGCAGAATTGTAATCGTGTCTCTCTCTCTCTCTCTCTCTCTCTCTCTCTCTCTCTCTCTCTCTCTCTCTCTCTCTCTCTCTCTCTCTCTCTCTCTCTCTCTCTCTCTCTCTCTCTCTCTCTCTCTCTCTCTCTCTCTCTCTCTCTCTCTCTCTCTCTCTCTCTCTCTCTCTCTCTCTCTCTCTCTCTCTCTCTCTCTCTCTCTCTCTCTCTCTCTCTCTCTCTCTCTCTCTCTCTCTCTCTCTCTCTCTCTCTCTCTCTCTCTCTCTCTCTCTCTCTCTCTCTCTCTCTCTCTCTCTCTCTCTCTCTCTCTAATGGACTTGGTAGCTGTGTCCACTCTGCTGCCTGGGCTGAGTGCTAAGTGCTGAGTGTTGTGCTGTGCGAGGTTTGTGACGCCCTGTTGTGTTGTGCTGCGTTGTGATGCCCTGTGCTGTGTTGTGGTGTATTGTACTGTTGTGATGTGCTGTGTTGCCAAGTGCTGTGTTGTGGTGTTCTGTTCTCCGCTGTGGTTTGGTGCCCTGTTCTCCGCTGTGCTGTGCTGTGCTGTGGTGTGGTGTGCTGTGCTGCTGCAAGTGTTATGAGGTGCAGGAAAATTTTGGACGCAGGAAATGAAACAGCTGATGAATCTGAACACAAGCACTTCATTACGTGCAAGGAGAAAATGAGAATGAGAAAACGTGTGCTCTCTCTCTCTCTCTCTCTCTCTCTCTCTCTCTCTCTCTCTCTCTCTCTCTCTCTCTCTCTCTCTCTCTCTCTCTCTTGCTCTCGTAAAATTGTTGTGCGATAAAAATGAAAGAAAACGCAAGATGATCATTAGACAACGTTGAAATAAAGTAAATTAATGCAAGGAAGATTACACACACACACACACACACACACACACACACACACACACACACACACACACACACACACACACCTCATTCTTTCTTTTTTCCATAACTATCCTTTCATTCTCTTTTCTTCCTCCCTTCATTTATTCTTTTTTCTCCCATATGTCCTATCGAATTATCCTATTTTCTTATTTATCTTCTTTTTTTCTTCATTTATATTTCATTCTGTATTTTTTTCCATGTAGCTTGTCTTTATATCCTTCTTTCTTCATTTTTCTTTCTTTCTTTCATCCTCCCTTCACTGTGTTTTTCTCTCGTTTTCTTTTCATAATATTCTTTCAATGTTTTTTTTTCTTTTTTATTCATATTCGTTTACATTATATTTCTTTCTTCTCTTTCATGTCATTTTTCTCTTCCCTTCTTTCTTTTCCCTATCCTCGATTTTCTTTTCGCCTTTTATACGTCAGAAATTCTCCTTCCTTTCCCTCCTTCCTTCTTTTCCTCCCAATTTCCTTTGACTCTTCTTCCTCTTCCCTTCCTTTCTTCCCGTAATGTTCCTTCTCTCCTTCCTTTTACATTACTTCATTCTTATTTTCTTACATTCTCTCCTCCTCTTTCTCTCTCCTCCCTCCTCCTCTTCCTCCTCCTCTCTCTTTTCTTCTCTCTTCTTCTTTTTATTTTATTTTATTTACTCTTCTCTTTTGTTATTGCACTATTATCTCTCTCTCTCTCTCTCTCTCTCTCTCTCTCTCTCTCTCTCTCTCTCTCTCTCTCTCTCTCTCTCTCTCTCTCTCTCTCTCTCTCTCTCTCTCTCTCTCTCTCTCTCTCTCTCACATTTGTATTAATTCCTTTAAATTTTCTTCCATGTTCTCCTTTCCTTTTTTCCTCCTTTTTCCTCCTTTCTTCTTCTCTCCTTTCTCTCTTTCTTTAGTGCCCTTCCTCTCCTTCCTTTCGTATTATTGTTCTTTTATATCCTACCTTTCTCTCTCTCTCTCTCTCTCTCTCTCTCTCTTCCTCCCCTCTTTTTCTTCCTCCCTTTCATCAGCCTTCCTCCTCCTCCTCCTTTATGGCGACTAAACTTGCTTTCATAGAGAGAGAGAGAGAGAGAGAGAGAGAGAGAGAGAGAGAGAGAGAGAGAGAGAGAGAGAGAGAGAGAGAGGAAAGGAGGTAAATTGAAAGGAAAGTTAGGGGAATTATAGGAGAAGAGAAGAGGAAAAAGGGGAATGAAAGAAGAGGAGGAGGAAATAGAGAAAAGACGAAAAGAAAAGGAAAAAATTAAATTGCAGTGAAGGAAAGGATGTATGAGAGAGAGAGAGAGAGAGAGAGAGAGATTGCTGTTGAGAAATATTCATGTTTGCACAGGTGTTGTATACATGTGCTCTTAAGTGTCTCTATGCTTGATTAATTACCTTGTTTATGAACCTTCTAGCTACCTTACATAAGAGTTTGTTTTGCATTGTGTTGCCTCAGTGCTTCAATATATCAAGTGTAATTTAGAACAGGACTTAATGTAACTCCAGTGACACTCAAGCTTTATATAAATTTATGAATGGTTGTGTATTCTGTTTATGCCTGTGCAGGTCACGAGATGCACCAGCTGATTAACATGTTCCTTGAGATTTAAACAGGGATGTATAAAGTGGACTAGTAAATTGTATGTAAAGAGCATAGTGACCTGAATGTGGAGCGTGAATGTGAACCTTATTAGACCTTGATGTTATATTGTGAGTTAATCAGTTGTTTAGTTACAGGTAGGTTAATTAATGATTTGTTTTCAGGTTAATTGTTTGTTTAGTGGTTAATTGTTTGTTTACAGGTGGGTTAATTAATGATTTGTTTACAGGTTAATCAGTTGTTTGTTTAGTGGTTAATTGTTTGTTTACAGATGGACCCATCGCTGTATGTTGTCAAGAAAGCCATCAGCTCCAGCAGGAGGAACGAGCCTCTGTAACTTGGCAGGCAGATAGGCTTGTACCTACAGGATGGACTCCCTTCTCATCACCTAGACTGTGAGTAGGACCTGCCTCCTTCTCTATCATCCTGACTGTAAGTAGGTGTTGTAAAGAGTAAGTGGGGAAAAAGAGTGAAGGTAAAAGAGAGGAAGGAGGAAGGTAAAGAAGGTAATTAGGGGAGGAGAAGAGAAGGAGGGCCATAAGATGCTGAGTTCGTGAAGATATGAAGGAGATGAAGGAAAAATGAGAGAGAGAGAGAGAGAGAGAGAGAGAGAGAGAGAGAGAGAGAGAGAGAGAGAGAGAGAGAGAGAGAGAGAGAGAGAGAGAGTTTAGGGAGCAAGAAACAGGAAAGAGAAGTAATTTTCCAACTCTCTCTCTCTCTCTCTCTCTCTCTCTCTCTCTCTCTCTCTCTCTCTCTCTCTCTCTCTCTCTCTCTCTGTCACTTAATTCCTTCTTGTTTTTCATCTATGTTTTTTTCTTTTGATATTTTTCACTTATGTACACTTTCCTTTATTAATTTATCTTCTTCTTCTTCTTCTTCTTCTTCTTCTTCTTCTTCTTCTTCTTCTTCTTCCATTTTCCCTTCCTCCCTTTCGTTACTGGCTTTATTATTTTCTTTTCCATTCCTTCCCTCAATATTTCTTTTCCTCCACTATTTCTTTTCTCATTGAACATTTCTTCCACTCCTTCCTTCCTTCCGTCTTTCTTCATTACTGGTTATCTCCCTTTTATTTTTCTGTTTTATTATTTTCATTATTTTTTTTATTCTCTCATTCACACCTTCATTAAATATTTTCCCTCTTCTCTTTCCTTTTTCATCTTACCCTTACTCCATTTTCTTTTCCTTTCTATTGTTATCTGTTTTATCTCTATGTCTCTCTATCTGTTTGTCTGCCTTTACCTTGATTATTATTATTATTATTATTATTATTATTATTATTATTATTATTATTATTATTATTATTACATTCATTCATTCATTCACTTTTATTAATTTCGTTGTTTCTTTTCTCTTTTTCCCTTTCCTTTTCATAGCTTACTAGTTCTTCCTTCACTCTTTATTTTCCTCCCTTCTTATAAAATAACCTCTTTCCTCTCATTATTCCCCCCACCCTCCTCCTCCTCCTCCTCCTCCTCCTCCTCCTCCAGCCTCGCAAGGATCAAAATGTCTGTTGCTGTTTGGCTTTCCTTTGTATTCCTCCTCCTCCTCCTACTCCTCCTCCTCCTCCTCCTCCTCCTCCTCCTCCTCCTTCCACCTTCTTTACGAGTCCTCTCCTTATATTTTCCTTCCCATTTCTCGGCCGTGTCGTCTGTGGAATGGGCGGCGTGCCATTAGCCAATCAAAATGCGTCTTCTATTCCTGTCGGGCCATTAGTCGCTCGCTGATTGGTCAAACGGAAAGACAGGAAAGGGAAGACGGACAGAAGGAAGGTTGGGAAAAGTAAACGCATGATTGACTTGAGAGAGAGAGAGAGAGAGAGAGAGAGAGAGAGAGAGAGAGAGAGAGAGAGAGAGAGAGAGAGAGAGAGAGAGAGGGGGGGGGGCGGGCAGACTATATGACACGTGGAAAGAGAAGCAGAATGAAAGGAAAGGGGAGGAAAGATCGTTAGAGAGAGAGAGAGAGAGAGAGAGAGAGAGAGAGAGAGAGAGAGAGAGAGAGAGAGAGAGAGAGAGAGCATAATATTTTTCTTTCTCTTCATTCCTATTCCTATGTAAAATACTTCTAAGAAACAGCAAATTCCTTCATGATTTCTCCCATTCACTCTTATTTTTCCCCCTTCCTTCCCCATTCTATTCAAATTTATTCCCCATTTCCAGTCTTGCAAAAATTTCCTCCCATTCCTATTGATTCCTATTTATTCCTTTTACCATTTCCTATAAGTATTCCATCCTCATCTCTCTCCCCAATTAACCCCTATACACTACCCATCACTCATTAAAAGTCACCCATTACTATCTCCCATCATCATCCATCACTTTTCCTATCACCTATTTTTTTTTTTTTTCCATCCCTTCACCTCATCACCCACAGCATCCATACATGTATACACCCATTCCTTCCCCAATTCCCCATTTAATCTCTCTTCCCATAGCTGACCTGGGAGAGCCTTTGATATGTTAATGAGAGGAGTTTTTTTTTTCCCTCTCTCCTCTTTCCCTTTCCTCTTACTCCTCTATCCTTTCTCCTCTTTCTCTTTCCTCCTCTTCCCCATTTCTCCCTCCATTTCTCCTTCCTTTGTTGTTTTATTACATTATCTTCTCATCTTTTCCATCATCCCCCTCTTTCCTTTCCTTTTGACTCATAAACTATCTCTCTCTCTCTCTCTCTCTCTCTCTCTCTCTCTCTCTCTCTCTCTCTCTCTCTCTCTCTCTCTCTCTCTCTCTCTCTCTCTCTCTCTCTCCTTTTATCTTCCCTTTCTTATCTCCCCTTTTACTATTTCATTTCTCTTTCGTCTTCCTCCTCTTCATTTTCCTCTTTCTCTTCCTTTAGCTTCCTCCCTTCCTCCTATTCTTCCTTTTCCTTCATCATCATCATTTTCCCTTCCATTCCCTTCTCTCTTCTTTATTACTTCTTATCCCTCTTCGTATCTTTCTTTTTGCCATATTCCTTTTTTTACTTCTTCTTCTCCCATTTTCTCTTATCTTTTCCTCTTTTCTTTTTTAATACTGCTTTTCATTATCCCTCTTCCTTTTCTCCTCTTTTCGTGCTTCTCCTCCTCCTCTTCCTCCTCTTTCCCCCTCTTTTTCTTACAGTTTCCGCTGTCTCTCCCTCTTTAGTCCTTCCCATCTTTATTCCTCCTTCAATTTCGCCTCTTCTTCTTCTCTCCTTCTTTCCTTGTCATGCCTGTTTCCTCTTTTTTTACCACTATCTCTCATTTCTCCTCTTCATCCTCCTCCTTTTCTTCCCTTTACATTTTTCCCCTCGTCCTTTTCCTTTCCTTCCTTTCCTTTCATCCAACCTTCTCTTTCCTTCCTCCTTCAGTTTCCCTTCAGCAATCTTTCCCTTTCCCTTCCCTTCCCTTCCCTTCCCTTCCCTTCCCTTTCCTTCACCCTGCCATTCCTCCTTCAATTTCCCTGCCATCCTCTTCCATTCCCTTCCCTTCCCTTTCCTCCTTCTCCTCCTCCTCCTCCTCCTCCTTCAATTTCCCAACTTCCTCCTCTCCTCCCCACCCTCCTGCCCCCTTCCCTTCCTGTGCGGTGAAGGGGAGCTAACAGCCCATCACTCGCATTACCCTGTCGCCGAAAGGGGTGTCATTTGCATATTGGCCGCAAGAAACTGCACGTGTCGCCTGATGATGAGGCCTCTATAGGAATGTGGGCCTGGAATTGTGCCCTGTGTGTGTGTGGGTGTGTGTGTACAGGAGGGATAGGTGTACGAGTATGTGTGTATTGGGGTGTTGGGGGAGGTCCTCTGTGTGTGTAGTAGGGGAGTGACTGGTTTTGTGTTTATGTGTGTGTGTGTGTGTGTGTGTGTGTGTGTTGGGGATGGATGGGGATGATCTTAGGGGTGGTGTAGGAGATGGTGTGAGTGTGATGCTTATAAAAGTGGTGATAGTTAAAAAAGAGTAGGAGGAGGTGGAGGAGGAGGAGGAGGAGGAGGAGGAGGAGGAGGAGGAGTAAAGATAAAGATGAAAGAAAAGAACAACGAAAACAAAAACAACAAAATCAAAAATAGTAATCGTTATAGAGATCATAGAACTACTACTACTACTACTACTACTACTACTACTACTACTACTACTACTACTACTACTACTACTACTACAGAAATGGGTGGAAAATTAAGAAAATGTAGAAACTATAGAAAGAAAACGGCGGGAGTGTTTGGGAACTTTCACTGCATCGTGTGTGTGTGTGTGTGTGTGTGTGTGTGTGTGTGTGTGTGTGTGTGTGTGTGTGTGAGTAAGAGCAATACAAAGCAATACCCGATCGGAGTTTTGTGTTGTATGATCATGTTTGCTTTTCCATGGTGTTGTTTGTTTGTTTGTTTGTTTGTTTGTTTGTTTGTTTGTGTAATAAGTGTGGTGGTAAAGACGTTATGGTTGAATTGCTATTTATTGTTTTTGTTTTTTTTCGTTACTTTTATAGATATATTTTTTGCCTCTCTCTCTCTCTCTCTCTCTCTCTCTCTCTCTCTCTCTCTCTCTCTCTCTCTCTCTCTCTCTCTCTCTCTCTCTCTCTCTCTCTCAATGCCAAAAACACCACCATCACCGCCGCCACCACCACCACCACCACTAAAAACAACAACAACAACAACAACAGCAACAACATTCACACAAGGCCACGCAGATTCACGTCTATTACATTGCACAAACAAAAAAATGCATAAATGAATGTTTGAAACTGTCCCTTCATCAAGAGAATTACAGCTACTTTGTTTTAGGATCTGAACGTGTGTGTGTGTGTGTGTGTGTGTGTGTGTGTGTGTGTGTGTGTGTGTGTGTGTGTGTGTGTGTGTATGTGTGTGCGTGCAGCAAGAGGTGTTACTATTATATTCCCAAAGTTCAAGTTGAGTGTATCCTGACTCTCTCTCTCTCTCTCTCTCTCTCTCTCTCTCTCTCTCTCTCTCTCTCTCTCTCTCTCTCTCTCTCTCTCTCTCTCTCTCTCTCTCTCTCTCTCTCTCTCTCTCTCTCTCTCTCTCTCTCTCATATTTCCTTTGTCCTTACATACGTCTTTCTATCTAGTATCGTGTGTCCTCTCCCTCTTCCTCTCTCACCCTCTCTCTCCCTCTCCCCCTCCCTCTCCCTCCCTCCCAGTCCTTTCATCAGCGTCTCATGAGAGGGAGAAAAGAAAAAAGCTAAGTTATTTCTCTCCCTTTTTTACTCTTATCTCTCCCTCTCCCTCTCACTCTCCCTGGTGAAGAAGCAACTCTCCCAGCACTCTCCCTCTGCCTTGTGAGAGGTGAGAACAGGATAGAATATTAATTGTTCCATCTACATAATCACCCTTGACATTCGCCTTTACTGGGAGAGGGAGAGGGAAGGAGAAGGATGGGGAGGGAGAAGGTCACAGGGAAGGAGGAAGTGACTGGGGGGAGGGAGGAAGGAGAGGAAGAGGATAAGATGGAAGGAGGAAGGGATGTGAGAGAGTGGGGAGAGGGAGAGAGGGAGAGAGACAGAGAGAGAGAGAGAGAGAGGGTCAGTTGGTGTGAAGGAAAGGAAGGAAGGGAGAAAGGAGGGAGGGATTGAAGATTAAAGAAGGTCAGTTTAATTATTTAGACACATAGAAGGAAGGAAGGAAGGAAGGAATAAAAGAAGGAATAAATGAAGAGAACTTTTAGTCAGTGTGATATGGAGAAAGAATGAATGAAGGAAGGAAGAAAGGATAATGAATAAGAAGGAGGAAAAGGAAAGAATGAGTAGAAGGCTTAGTGTGTGTGTGTGTGTGTGTGTGTGTGTGTGAATGAATGAATGGAGGAAACGATGAGGCAGGAGGAAGGGAAGGAGAGAAGCTAACAGAGAAGGAAGGAAGCAGGAGAACAAGAAGGAAGAGAGGAAAGGAAGGGTGAAATGATTGTGAGAGGGAGAGAGAGAAAGGGAATGGGAGGAGAAATTAGTTTTTCAGAGAGAGAGAGAGAGAGAGAGAGAGAGAGAGAGAGAGAGAGAGAGAGAGAGAGAGAGAGACCAAAAAATATCATTGTCATGCATAGGAAGAGAGAAAGAGAAAAGGAAAGAAACATGTGGAGAAATGAAAGAAGGAATGAAGGAAGGAAGGAAGGAAGGAAGTGAAATTTGTGGAGGTGGTTTAGGTGAAGTGGACCAAGGCAGCGTAAGTGATATAATAGAGTTGAAATGTGGATGGGGGAAGTGGATTAGGAGAGTGGAGGTGTGTGGGAGAGAGTGGATAGTGCAAGGGGAGAGAGGGGAGAGGTGAAGGAGGTGGATGAGAGGGAGAGTGGGGTGGGTGGAGAGGGCATTACGTGGATGGAAACTCCAGTTTTAGAAGGCAACTCAAGGTGGATGTAGGTGGAGTAGGAGGAGGAGGAGGGAAGAAGAAGAGGAGGAAAGTGTTGATGAATGGAGAAGAGGAAGAGGAAAAGGAGAAGGAGGAGGAGGAGTTAATGGAAGAGGAAGAAGAGGAACAGGAACAGGAAGAGGAGGAGGAAGAGAAGGCATTAGAGAGAGAGAGAGAGAGAGAGAGAGAGAGAGAGAGAGAGAGAGAGAGAGAGAGAGAGAGAGAGAGAGAGAGAGAGAGAGAGAGAGAATCTATTAAAGCAACAGAGAGGATTACTACGGTTAAAGGAGGAGGAGGAGGAGGAGGAGGAGGAGGAGGAGAAGGAGGAGGAGGAGGAGGAGGAGGAGAAGGAGGAGGAACAGGAGTAGGGGGAGGAAGAGGTGGGAAGGGGAGAGATGAAACTTGTTAATGGAAATGGGTATCAAGGGAGAGAGAGAGAGAGAGAGAGAGAGAGAGAGAGAGAGAGAGAGAGAGAGAGAGAGAGAGAGAGAGAGAGAGAGAGAGAGAGAATGTAATTAGAGTATTATTTTATTTATATTTTGATACGTAATTATGTATCCCAATTGCCTTGACAGAGAGAGAGAGAGAGAGAGAGAGAGAGAGAGAGAGAGAGAGACAGAGACAGAGACAGAGAGAGAGAGAGAGAGAGAGAGAGAGAGAGAGAGAGAGAGAGAGAGAGAGAGAGAGAGAGAGAGCATACACACCCTGACAACAACATGACAGGGAAGTGTCTAAAGTTTATCCTTCCTCCTCCTCCTCCTCCTCCTCCTCCTCCTCCTCCTCCTCCTCCTCCTCCTCCTCCTCTTCCTCCTCCTCCTCCTCCTCCTCCTCTTCCTCGTCCTCCTCTTCCTGTTACAGGATAGACAGACAGACAAATGGACAGATGGTAAGCAACTTTCAAACTATCTTTCCTTAGGGAGAAAATAAGAGTTTCCTTAGCTCTCTCTCTCTCTCTCTCTCTCTCTCTCTCTCTCTCTCTCTCTCTCTCTCTCTCTCTCTCTCTCTCTCTCTCTCTCTCTCTCTCTCCCCCCACCCATTAGCTGCCTTCTTTCACCTCCCCTTCCTCTTCCTCCTCCTCTTCCTTCCCCCCTTCCTCTCATTTGAATTACCTCCCATCATCTCCCTCCCCTCATCTGCATTCTGTCTCATCATCTCCCTTACCTCATCTCCCGTGCCTTCAAATTGCCTTCCTTTCCTCCCTCTCTTCTCTCTCTTCCCTTCTATCATTTCCGTTATTTTCTCCTCTACTCTCTCTCCTTTTCTCTTTCTCCTATCTTCTTCCGTTCACTTTTTTCGTTTTTTTTTCTCAGATTCTTCGCTTCGTGTGTTTTTGTTCCTCCTTTCTCTTCTTTTACTTTGCCTTAATTTTCTTTCCTTTCTTTTGCTCTCCTTTCCTGTTTTCCTCCTTTTGTTTTTCTTTCTTTTCTGTTCACTTCTCTTTCTCCCGTTCCTTTTCCTTTTATTTTTTTTTACTTCCTCTCCTCTCTTCTCTTTTTCATTATTCCTTTGCATTCACTCTTTTCCTCTCATCCCTTTCTTCTTTTCCTCTCATTTTGTTTCCTTCCTTTCTATTCCCTTCCCTTCCCTTCTCTTCCCTACCCTTCCCTTCCCTTCCCTTCCCTTCCCTTCCCTTCCCATCCCATCCCTTCCCTTCCCTTCCCTTTCCTTCCCTTCCCTTCCCTTTCTACGTTAAGCAAAAACAAAAACGAAGAAAAAAACAATATATATAGGATTACTAGTGTTTGCTTACCTGTGTGTGTGTGTGTTTGTGTGTTTGTGAGTGTGTATGTGTGAGGTGAGGGCGGCGCAGGTGTGTGTGCCTTAATTAGCGTGTTGATGAGCACACGTATATGAGTGTGTAGAGTCTCATTAAGTGTGACTTACGGCTCTACCTTAGTTTTGTTAGTTCATTAATTAGGTGGCACACGATTGACTGAGTTTGACCTTGCCCTGTCTGTCTGTCTGTCTGTCTGTGTGTTTGTTTAGTTCCTCTCTCCGTTTCTCTCTCCTACTCATTATTTACATCGTCTCTTAATCTTCTCTCGTGTCTTTATCATCATCATCTCTATCTCTCCCATTCTGCCTTCCTTACGAGCACCTCCTTCCCTATCTCTCTATTTATCCTCTCTGGCTTCGGTGGCAGGGTAGACAGGGACAGGTGGGTGGGTGAGGCAGGAACAGGTGAGTGAGGGAAAGGCAGGAGTCTTGGGTCGTAATGAAGCTGGAAAGATGACACGCAGGTGAGAATAAGAGGAAAGAAAGGAGGGGGACGAGGAGGAATAAGAGGAGGAGAAGGAGAGGGAATTAGTTTGAAGAAAATAGGGCAGAGGAGGAAGAGGAGAGGAGAAAGAGTGTAGGGAGAATAGGAAGGAGGGAAGGAAAGAGGAGGAGGAGGAAGAGCAGAAAAATATGAAAGCAGGAGGAGGAGGTATGGAGAGCGAGAGAGGAGAGATGAATGGAAGGTAAAGGGAAAGGAAGGAGAGAAGGTGAATAGAGATAAAGGAAGAGGAAGGGAGAGAAGGAAAAAGAAAGAGGAGGAAAGGAGAAGCAGAGCAAGAAGAAAGGAGAAAGGAGGAAGGAGAAAATGAATAAACAGTGAAGAAAATAGAGGAGAGGTGGAGAAAAGGAGAAGGAGGAGGAGAATTAGAAGATTAGGAGAGTAAAAAAAAACAGGAGGAGGAAATGAGTAAGATAGTGAAGGGAAAAAAGGAAGGAAAGAGGAAAGAGGAAGGAAAGGTGAAGAGAGGAGGGAGTGCGTTGTGTGATGGGCTGTGGTGATGGTAGTGGTTGTGGTGATGGTGTAATAGATAGATTTGGTGTAATAGATGCGTAGATGGTGTTATGAATGGCTGTGGTGGTGCTTGTGGTGGTGATGATGGTGGTGGTGCAATAGATAGAGGTTTAGTTAATTAAGAAGAGTAAGGAGGCTGTATTGAATTGCTTTTATGATGGTGATGATGATGATGACGGTGGTGGTGGTGGTGGTGGTGGTGGTGGTGGTGACGATGATGATGATGGTGATGATGGGTTTTAAATTCATCTTTTTAGCTGTAGTGATTAATATTCCTTAAAGACAAAACAAAACAAAACAAAAACACATTAAATTTAACATAACATTTTAAAATTTAGGGAAAAAAGGCATTAGAGAGAGAGAGAGAGAGAGAGAGAGAGAGAGAGAGAGAGTGATGGTCTCGTTTCCTCTTCATTAAATAGACTGTGGAAGGCGATAGTAATTAATTGAGTCACCTGTCCTATGTCTCCTCATTACCTGCCCTCACCTTCCCTCTCACCTGCCTGAAAGGGGCGGAAGGAAAGGGAAGGGAAGGGAGAGGAAATGGGAAATGAAAAGAGAGAAAAAATAGAGGTCGAAAGTACTGAAAACTCTCTCCCTTCTCTATCTTTACGTGATAGTGGAAAAGGAAAGAAAAAAATGGGAAAGAAAAGGTAAAAGGTAATAGTGCAGAAATTTTACTTCCCTCCCTTTCTCCCTCTCTTAGTAGCGAAGGAGAAGGAATGAAATGGGAAGGGAAAGGGGTATGGTTATAAAAAATACCCTTTCCTTACTTTCTTTGCATTATCTACAGTTTCCCTGCTTTTTTTCTTTCCTCGCTACCCTTTTCTTTTCTTCCTTCCTTTCCTTCCTCTAAATTTCATCTTTCCTTTATTTTTATTCTTCCATCTGTTTTCTCTTTCTTTCCTTCACCTGTAAGATAAGAGGAAAGAGAGAGAGAGAGAGAGAGAGAGAGAGAGAGAGAGAGAGAGAGAGAGAGAGAGAGAGAGAGAGAGAGAGAGAGAGAGAGAGAGAGAGAGAGAGGGTAAGAAGGAAAAGAGAGTAATGAAAAGTATAGGAAAAGTTAAAGAAAGAAAAGTAAAGAGGGGTGAGACAAGGAAAAAAGAGAAAATAGATAAAAAAAAAGTGGAAAACTAGAATAGAGAAAAGATAAATAAAGATAATACAAGATAAGGAAACAGAAAGGGAAAGGAAATATAATTAAAAAAGAAGGAAAATAAGAGTAAAGAAGGAAACAAATGAAAGAAGTGAAGAGGAAGAAAAGGAAATGACTAATTGGAAAAGAACAAAGAAGAGAAAAAGAAGAAGAGCATTAAAGACAGGAAACAGAAAGGAAAGAGCAGTAAATGGAAAAAAGAAGAAAATAAAAAGAAGACAAGATGAGAGAAAGAGATCTGAAAGAGAAGGAGGAGGAGGAGGAGGAAGAAGAAGAAGAAAAAGAAGAAAGAGAGACAGGAAAGAGAGAGAAAAAAATATATAAGAGATAAGGAAGGAAGCAATGAGATAAATCTGATCAAAGTTGGAGATAAAGAAGAGAGAGAGAGAGAGAGAGAGAGAGAGAGAGAGAGAGAGAGAGAGAGAGAGAGAGAGAGAGAGAGAGAGAGAGAGAGAGAGAGAGAGAGAGAGAGAGAGAGGTCTGATGGAAATAGAGCTATTGGAGGAAAGTTTGAGCAGTATTGGAGGAAAGAAGAAGGGTTAATGTAGGGAATTAGTGAGGGATATTGGAGGAGAGAAGGAGGAAGTATTGGGGAGTGGAGGAAAGAGGGAGGAATATTGGAAGAAAAGAAGGAAAGGAAGAAAGGAAGCACAAGACATATTAAAGGAAAGGAGAAAGAAAAATAACAAGGAGAAAGAGGAGGAGGGTAAAGAAAAGGAGGATGAAGGTAAAAAAAGGATTAAGAGAAGGAAGGAGAAGAAGAATAAAGATAAGAAGAGGAGAAAGTTAAGAAAGAAAATGTATGAAAAGAAAGATTAGATATTAATGATGTTTATAATGATGATAAGGAAGAAGAGGGAAAAAATAAAGAAAATTGTGAAAGAAAGGGAAACTGGACATGACTGGAGGAAACATAAAGAAATGGAGAAATAGAAAAAAATGTAATTAAATAAAGAAATAAGATAAAAGAATTAATTGATAACTTGGATGTGAGAAAATAAATGAGAAATTAAACAGGTCGGAAAAATTAATAAAAATAGTGGAGAGAGGTAATAATAAAGAAAAAAAGAAATAGAAGAGAGAGAGAGAGAGAGAGAGAGAGAGAGAGAGAGAGAGAGAGAGAGAGAGAGAGAGAGAGAGAGAGAGAGAGAGAGAGACTCAACGTTTTCAAAGGCGATTTACATTTGAAAGACTTGAATAAAAAAGAAACGAAGAATAAAAATAAATACAGAAGGCGAAGAAGAAGAAAAGAGAGAGAAAAGAAGAAAAAAAAAAGAAAAGAAGGGGGAGGAGGAGGAGGAGGAGGAGGAGGAGGAGAAGGGGATAAGAGAAGAAAAAAAAAAGAGAAAGGGGAAGGGGAGGAGGAGGAAGAAGAGAAGGAGAAGAGAAGGAATAAGAAAAAAAAGGAGGAAGAAGAGAAGCATAAACTTGAAACAAGAAAAGACAATAAATGAAAATAACAATAAAAAATGCAACAACAACAACAACTACTACAACTACAGCTACTGCTACTACTACTACAACTACTACTACTACTACTACTACTACTACTACTATAGGTAATAAACAAGATCAAGAACCCATATAACGTATTATACTCGTAACCGTACATAAAAACAAAGATACGAGTATATAAGAAAATTATCCACCACCACCACCACCCCCACCATCACAACCACCACCACCACCAGAACATACGAGGAAACTAAAAAGCAATACAGGAAAAGAAAGAAAAGAAAAGGAAAAGAGGAAAAACAATAATGATTAAAATTCTTCTTAACACTCGATACTTTAAAATGTGTTTCAGATTTTCCTTTTAATTTCCAGTAGAATGTAAAGTTAAGGAGAAAGAGGAAGAAGAAGAAGAAGAGGAAGAAAAATAACAATGAAAGGAGGAAACAAGAGTACGTGGAAATGAAGAAAAAATTTGCAGATAGAGAAAGAGAAGGCTGGGAGAGAGGAAAGGGGAAAGAAAGAGAGATAAAAGAAAAGTGACGAAGAGAGGGAGATAAAAGGAGGAGGAAGAGAGAAAGGCACACAGAGAGAAAAGAGAAGAGTGGGAAGAGAGGGAAGAAACAATAGAGAAGAAGGGAAACAGTGGAAGCAAAAGAGAGGAAAAGAAAGGAATAGGGGAGCGGATATAGAAACGAGGAAGAGGAAAGAGAAAGAGAGAGAGGAAGGAACAAGAAAGGAGGTGGAAAGAGGGAAATGAAGACAAAGAAGGAAAGAAAGAAAGAAGAAATAACCCTTAAAGAATGAAGGAAATAGAAAATATTAAAGAAATAAGACGAGAAAAGGGAGAGGACAAAGGAAGATAAAAAACAAGACATAAGGAAGAAGAATAAGCGACAAATTTGTGAGAAGAGAAGGAAAGAGAAATTTGGCAAAGTGTAGAGAGATGAAAGGAAGAAGGAAGAGGAGATGGAGGAGAAAATGGAGAAGAATAAGTGAAAAGGAAGAGATAGAGGAAGTGGAGGAGATAAATGGAGAAGAAGTAAAAGGGAAGTGCCAGAGGAAGAAGAGGAAGACAGTGGAGAAGTGATATGAAGTGAAAAGGAAGGAGGGAGAGAGAGGAAGATGAGATAAATGGAGGAGAAGGGAAAGGGAGGAGATAAAACTGAGGAAATTATGAAAAAAAGTAAAAAAGGAAGGAGGGAAACGAAATGAGGGAGAAGACGAGAAGTGAAAGAAAGAAGATAGAATAAAAGGAAGAAAACAGTAGAGAGAAAAGAAAGTGAAGAGAGAAGAGCGAGAGAAAATTAAAGAAAGAAGAAAAAGAAATAAAAGACAAAGGAATAACATCAAAACGAAGCAGACAAGGAACAAACAAACGAAGAGGAGAATAAGGAGTGAGGAATGAAAGAGGAAGAAGCACAGGAAAGGATGAGAAGTGAAAGGAAGGAAGGGGAGGAAGTGAAGGAAAGATAGAAGGAATAGAGAAGCTTTATGGAGAAACATT
>NC_087170.1:15901494-15903994 GCF_035594125.1 Scylla paramamosain | reverse complement strand
TTTTGTATGTTCTCTTTCTTTTTCTTTGTTTTGTCTATTTTTGTTTTTTGTTCTTTTTCTTTTTCATTGTTTTTGTGTCTTTATCTTTTCATTTATTTATTTTTTGTTTGTTCGTTCTTTGTTTGTTTGTTTTTTCTCTCTTCGTTTCCTTATTTCAAACTTTCATTTTTTTGTGTGTGTGTTTTCCAGATTTCCTTTCTCTCTTTCTTGTAAACTTTTTTCTTTGTTTTGTTTCTCTTTCCTTTCTTTTCTACATTTTCTTCCATACATTCTTCTTTCATTCCTTCCTTCCTTCTTTCTTTATTTTCCTTCCTTCCATCCTTCCTTCCTTCTTTCCTTCCTTCCTTCCATACTTTTTAGATTTCATTTAATTGTTATTTATCAACACACACACACACACACACACACACACACACACACACACACACACACACACACACACACACACACACATTTAAAGGAAAAATAGTTGAAATATAACACCAACTAATTAATTACTCTCGAATAATAAGTAATTAACTCAAGTATTCGCATTGTCGACCTAGATAATGATTTTTCCTCCTCCTCCTCCTCCTCCTCCTCCTCCTCCTCCTCTTCCTCCTCCTCCTCCTCCTCCTCCTCCTCCTCCTCTTTTTTTTTTCTTTTATCGACTGGGATAAATGAACGGAAGTCATCTCTCTCTCTCTCTCTCTCTCTCTCTCTCTCTCTCTCTCTCTCTCTCTCTCTCTCTCTCTCTCTCTCTCTCTCTCTCTCTCTCTCCACTTTTCTGCATTTTACGTTTTTCTTTCATTTTTTTATCCATTTAGGAAATCGGAAACGGAAGCGGTATCTTTTGTCTCTTCTTTTTTTGTTTTTCTTTCTTTCTCTTTCATTCCCGCTCTTTTATTCCCTTTTATTCTTCCTCCTTCATTGATTACTGGAGATTGAAATGGTTCTTGTATTTTGTACTCTCCCTTCTTTTTTCTCCTTTTCCTTTTGCAAGTGAGAGAGAGAGAGAGAGAGAGAGAGAGAGAGAGAGAGAGAGAGAGAGAGAGAGAGAGAGAGAGAGAGAGAGAAACAGCCAGTCAATCAGATAATTAGACTAAAAAACAGGAAAAGATAGAGACATGCACAAAGACATAGATAGACTGGCAGAAACACACACACACACACACACACACACACACACACACACACACACACACACACACACACACACACACACACGCAGTCCCAAGTCGCGTGTCAACCACCCACACACCTGCCGATGCAAAATTATGCCATTACAAGTGAGAAATAAGTTTGGTTACCTGACGACATGTTCATTAGTGCCTCTTGAGGGAAGTTACCGTTAATTAAGATGGTGGGAATACCTGCTTTGTATTGATAAATGGATAGATAGATGGAAATTAAATTGACTGGTTCATTTCAAGTTTGCTTCTTCTTTTTAATGATTTTTCGGGATAGTAATTCTTCTTCTTTTCATATTTTTGTCTTTTTGTTCTACCCCCTTCACGTATAGGAAAAGGAAAAGAGAAACATGTAATAAACTTATACATAAATATATCGATAGGTATATATTTAGATAGAAAAATAGGTAGATGGATAGATAAGTAGATGGACAGTGTAATAGATTAAGTGATAGATAGATTAATAGACAAAGATAAATGGATAGATAGATAGATAAGCAGATACGAAGATAGACTGACTTTCACTTAAACTAACTCTTTTTAAATATAGTATAAGTATAGTATAGTATAGTATAAGTATAGTATAAGTAGAGAGAACACTGCAATAATTCTGTACATATCTATAATTTTCAAAAAGCTTACAACACAACAACGTTAAAACTGGAGTATTTATAGCTCAGTGAATCACATAACTCGCCAACACATTGCTGCCTCATTATTCTCAACACAATATAATCTTCAGCATATTTCCTGTGTGTGTGTGTGTGTGTGTGTGTGTGTGTGTGTGTGTGTGTGTGTATTTCTGATCGATTATAAATGCAATGGATCTTTAGACATATTTGAGGTAGATGAGATGGGTTGATAGGTAGATAGGTAAATAGATAAATTGATATGCGTAGGAAAAGATAGATAGACAGGTAAATTGGTTGATTGATAGATAAACAGGTTAACTAGTATTGTTGTTATTGGCGTATCATTATCGTCATTATCATCATCATCGTCGTCATATTTTTATTCATATTTATCATTCTCACAGCAGTAGTCTAAACAAAGTAAAAATTCTCTCTCTCTCTCTCTCTCTCTCTCTCTCTCTCTCTCTCTCTCTCTCTCTCTCTCTCTCTCTCTCTCTCTCTCTCTCTCTCTCTCTCTCTCTCTCTCTCTCTCACTGCGTCAAAACAAACTCAGCATACAAAGACCTTTTTCAGATGTTCTTTTTACGTATTATTTATTATTTACGTGTTTTGTTGTTATTCTGCCTCTGTCATGCAAATGTTGTGAGGCGTGGACACTAACTTGTTCTTTTTTTTTTTCTTTCTTTCCACCCTTTATCC
>NC_087170.1:15888994-15896494 GCF_035594125.1 Scylla paramamosain | reverse complement strand
AGGAAGAGAGAAGAACAGAGAGAGAATGAATAGAGAAATAGAGTAAGAAAAGAGGAAATTCTGAGAAGTAGGAAGAAAAGGGAGAGAGATGTAGAGAGAGGAGGGAACGGAGGAAAGGAGGTAAAGGAGAATGGAGGAAACAAAGAAAGGGAGGAAAGAAAAGTAAGATGGTTTATCTCTCTCTTTGTATTTACCTTTCCCCTCTCTCCTTTATCTTTCCTGTTAGTTTCTCTCTCCATCCTCTTTCTTTTTCCTCCTTTCCCTTCATCACCATCACTATTCTTCCTTTCCTTCTCTTTCTCTCCATCCCTTTCATTATCTTACTGTTCGACTCTTGACCAGCAGGGGCACAGGAAACGCAGGTAACAGTGCAGGTGTTTATTCACAGAAGGTGTGAACAGAAGGCTGGAGGTAGGTGATCTCTCGGCGCCAGGCCGCGCACTTCAACTTAACACTTATGACTGAAGCCTAGCTCGTTCACTCATACACGTCTCGCTCATTCACTCGTTCACACAACTAGCTAACAACCACACACCTCCCCCGAGACATAAGGAAGATTCCTTATCTTTGTTATGGCTACCGTAACACATGAAACAAAGTTACAATGATTGAAGTACAGAAAACACGGTACATATACACAAAACAAACACAGCGTACAATGAACACGTACGACTAATCGTAGGTGCTACGGTGCCACCGCACCTGCAGTCGTCTCGGCTCCCTACGCTGTCGGCTGCTTCGACGCTCTGGTTGCTCTCGGCCACGGTGTACCCCGTTACCCTGATGCTCCGGGCTGCCGGGATGGTGGTGTTCCTCGTGACCCTGATGCTGAAGCGCTGCACCGCCATGAGCGGTGTGCTGCTCGACAGGAAGGGGAGCAAGAGGTCTGTGTGGGCGTAGGTGTCTTCTATTACGCCACATCACGCGACCGCTGCCCATCTTGATGAGGTAGTCTCTCCTTCGCCCAACAGCCACGATGACACCCAGGCGATCCCAGAGGCCTGTCGTGTGATCTTGAACGTCGACGTGGCCACCGAGGTGCAGGAGAGGAAGAGTACGGGCGGACGCGTCGTGGCGAAGTTTCGCTTTCTTCCTCAGTCGCTCTGCCTTGGCGTCGCACTCATCAGCAGCGCGCTGCCACTGCTGAGCGTATGAGCGATGATGAGCCGGGACACAGGACCTCATAGGATGACCGAAGAGGACTTGTGCTGGTGATCGCCCTTCCGCCCTCGGAGTGTTGCGCAGTTCCAGCAACCCGCGAGCGAACGCATCCTCGTCCAGGTGTCCCTGCTGTGTGGTCGTGAGGATCAGCTTCTTCACGGACTTGACCGCTGCCTCGGCGTGACCATTGGAGCGTGGATAATGAGGTGAAGATACACGATGCTCCACCCCCCATCGAGCCAGGAAGCGCCGTACCGATGAAGAAGTGAACTGCGGTCCACCGTCAGTCCTCAGGAGAACAGGCACGCCCGTGTCGGCGAACACACCCCGAAGGACACGAACGAGCTGATCAGCCGATGCTGGACGTGAGCATGCAGACACGTGAGGCCACCCAGACAAGCGATCTACATACACGAGGTATGTACGGCCTGCTGCGTGGAAGTAGTCTGCAGAAACTGACTCAAACACCCTGCTGGGTGTGTCCGTGTCCTGCCAGAGAGGTTCGTTGGCTTGGCTTGGTAGGAGTGGACGGCATAGTGAGCATCCAGAAACGACGTTCTCAACGTCTCTGTCCATACCAGGCCAGTACACCGTTTGTCGGGCCCGTCGCTTGGTGCGCTCCATCCCCTGATGACTGTCATGGAGTCGCTCTAGTGTTTTCTCGGCGGAGGCTGTGAGGAATAAGAAGCCTCGGCCCGTAAACCACCAGGTCGTCGTCTACGGCCAGCAGACTGCGCACCGGCCAGTACGTACGCAAAGCGGTGATCGAGGTCGTGGCAATGATCAGGGAAGCCCTCGATGATGACGTTCTTGAGCAAGCAGTACTCCCCGTCTCTTGCTGCTGCGGCACGTACCATTTCCACAGTCTGATCCTGGAGTGGTGCTAAGCGGACGCCGTCCTCATTGGTGGCAGATAACGCTGAGATGACCGCTGAGTGGAGAGGGGTCGAGGTCACCAGAAGTAGCAGCATCCTCTTCCTCCACTGGGTCCTGTACTGGAGCACGTGAGAGGGCGTCGTCTGTCAACTCGATGGCCATGGATCCACCAGCCATTGCACGTAAACCTTCCTTTGCTTCGGGCACACAGTGTGCCTTGATCACAGCAGCAGCGTGCCCCGCACGCTGCTGTGGCGTTGGGTCGTAGGAATGAGGCCAGCTGATCACTTCTGTGGGCGTAGATAGAGGTGGCTTGCGAGGCGGTCGGGTACTTGATGGAGCTGTTGCCGGTGTGCTGTTCTTCCCTGCGTAGCGGTCGGATTTGAGCCGGAAAATCTTCGGGGAGGATTCCGAGAGCGATGGAATCGTACCAGCTAAGCAGCGCCCCCTTCACCTCCTTCACCACGCTCACAACAGTCTCAGCTTCCCTGTCGCCCAGTTGCAAGTGCGACGAGAAAGTTCCCTACACAGGTGAGGGGGTGATTACCGGCAGCATAAAGTCCATCACCATCAGCGGGCGCCAAGCTGGAGGGCGGGATTCCAAGGAGTGTTGCCGTGTCGAGGCCAATAACGGTCGTTTCGGCCCCAGAGTCAGGAGTCCACGTAATCTTGTCTCTTCCAGCGGGATGTGTGGCGGTAATGAGCACCTGGGGCGCAGGTCGTGCCGTCACCGTCTTTGTGTATACGCCTGATAAGAGCTGGTATACACTGGCACTGGCTCCCCGCCTCGGGCCTGCACCGCGATGAGGAGAGACAGTTGAGGAACTCCTCGAAGCTCCTCGTCGTTTCCCTCACTGTCTGCTGACATACACTCGCAAAATGCCCTCTTTTCCCCGCAGTTACGACACACTTTATCTATTGCCTGGCATCCCCTTTTGTCACTGCGACAATCTTTGCCACAACGATAACAGCCCGTGGGGCTTGAGCCCCCGAAACTGCCCTTCCTGTAGTTCGAGACAGCGTTCACACCATGGCTCGAAGAGTGAGAGCCGCCCCTTAGTACTGCACTACACTGGTTAGCGCTCTCTGATGCTCTGCAAATATCTATGGCGTTTTCAAGGGTGAGTTTCTTGTTTTCCAGCATGCGTTTCAGAGCCACTTCGTCTCGTGTCCCAACGACAATTCTGTCACGCAGCTGATGGTTTATGCACTGGTCGCAAAAAGTCACAGAAATTGGCGATTTCCTTTACAGCACATAAAAAGTCGTCAAAACCTTCTTGCGTTTCTTGCACGCGGGAGTAGAAGTCTCTTCTATCCATGATGATGTTGCGCTGGCTTCGCAGGTACTCACACATTGCATCGAGGATGGTTCTTAACTCCGCGTCTCTCGGTAAGCTTATCCCGTAGCGAAGTGTACGGGTCCACTCGTCGTCTAGGACAGCAGCGAGTGCCGCCCTCTCTGCTCAGCCAGGGAGAGACAGTCTATCCTGGCGAGGGTTACGTATCCTTCAAACTTATGGCGCC
Source organism: Scylla paramamosain (assembly GCF_035594125.1). Classification (NCBI taxonomy): domain Eukaryota; kingdom Metazoa; phylum Arthropoda; class Malacostraca; order Decapoda; family Portunidae; genus Scylla; species Scylla paramamosain. The sequence continues at coordinate 15,892,933 of NC_087170.1, read as the reverse complement.
ACGTGTCGAACTCACGTAAAGATGCTGACGCCGTTAAGTGAGGAATGATGGTGGCGGACGTCGGGAACCTCGCGCCCTGGGTAGACGTGCTGCGGGCTGTGGTTTCGCCTTCATTGCTCGCCGTGGTGCGACTGGGAGCTTGTGTCCCCACTCTCTCCAGCAGCTGGGTTAAACGCTCCTCGCGAGCCTGACTCTGCTCCGACTGTCGCGCTAGCAGAGCCTGACTCTGCTCCGACTGTCGCGCTAGCAGGGCAGCCAGCGCCTCCAACTGCTTCTCCATTCTGCGCCGTACCCACTGCAGCCTTGTCCTGATCCTACTCACTGCGCCATGTTCGACTCTTGACCAGCAGGGGCACAGGAAACGCAGGTAACAGTGCAGGTGTTTATTCACAGAAGGTGTGAACAGAAGGCTGGAGGTAGGTGATCTCTCGGCGCCAGGCCGCGCACTTCAACTTAACACTTATGACTGAAGCCTAGCTCGTTCACTCATACACGTCTCGCTCATTCACTCGTTCACACAACTAGCTAACAACCACACACTTACTATCACTTTTTTTTCATTTCTACCTTCGCCTTACCTTATTTTACCTAATCTTACGTAATTTTAACTTATTTTACCTAATCTAACGTAACCTTACCTAACTTAACCTAATCTCATCTACTCGTAACTTAACCTTACCTTACTTAACCATACCTTATCCTACCCTGTCTTTTCTCCCTTCTCCCTCTCCTCCTTCTCCTCCCCCTCTCTCCACACTTTCCTCCTATCTGTGAGTGACCTACTGACCTAATTGCTTACTCTCCCCTTCTCTCTCTCTTCCCAGCATCCCCCATTGAAGCGAAATGGAGGTGTTTATGTGGAGACTCGAGTGTGTGTGTGTGTGTGTGTGTGTGTGTGTGTGTGTGTGTGTGTGTGTGTGTGTGTGTGTGTGTGTGTGTGTGTCTGTGTGTGTGTGTTTGTTTGTTTGTTTTTCATTTTCTTTAGGATTTTCATTGTCATTGTTTTTGTTCTTGATTTGTTTTTGTTTTTCTGTCATTGTTATTATCATGATTTATTGTTAGTTTATTTCGTGTGGTGTGTGAGTGTGTCTGTAGTAGTAGTAGTAGTAGTAGTAGTAGTAGTAGTAGTTGTTGTTGTTGTTGTGGTGGTGGTGGTGGTAGTAGTGGTGTTTTTTTACCTTATTTCTTTTTTTTTTTTTTTTTTGCTTACTCGTTTATTTATTTGTTCCCTTATTTATTTATCTATATAGTGTTGCACCTTCCTGTTACAATATACTTTCCTTCCTTGTTTACATATTTCTCATTTAATTGCATCACATTCCTCTATCACCACCACCACCACCACCACCACCACCACCACCACACGTGACAGGCAGAGAAAGGTGTGGTGTTGAGTTTGCGGCGCGTTGTGACAGGTGTCTGCAGGAGGGAGGCGGTGAGTGGCGCGCCCTTCACCTGAGTGCTCATTACGGGAGTCGGGCAGGTGTCCCTTCCAAAAATCACCTTGCCCTTCCTTCTCTTCTCTTCTCTTCTCTTCTCTTCTCTTCTCTTCTCTTCTCTTGTATTTTCTTCTCTTCTCTCGTTTTCTGTTTTTTTTCTCTTTTTTCTTTTCTGTTCTGTTCTCATCTTCTGTTTTCTTTTTCTTCTATTCTCTTTTCTCTTTTCTTCTCTTCTCTTCTTTTCTCTTCTCTTCTCTCTTCTTCTCTTCTCTTTTTTCTTCTTGTCTTTTTCCTTCTGTTTTCTTCTTTACTTCTCTCTTTTTTTTTACGTGCTTTCTCACTTGTCTTCTCTTCTCTTCTCTTCTCTTACCTTCTCTTCTCCTCTTCTCCTATATTTATTATATCCTTTTCCTCTCTTTCTTCTTTCTCTTTTACTTTTACTTTTCTTACTTTATCCTTTCTTTTCCTTCCTTTTCTTCCTTTAAGCATCCTTTTTCTTCTTTCCGTAATTATTTTCTCTTCCACCAATCTTCCCTCCCTCTTCCTCTATCCTCCTCCTCCTCCTCCTCTTCCTCCTCCTCCTCCTCCTCCTTCTCCTCCTCCTTCTCCTCTCCTCCTCCTCCTCGCTGTCTTCCTCCTCATCAGCATCCATTTCAAACACTCCAGTTTTTCCTCCTCCACCTTATTTCTTTCCCTCCTCTCTTACTTCCTTCCTCCATTTTTTTCTCCTCCCTTCCTTCCACCTCCTTCACGAGTCTGTTCTAGTCCTCCCTTCTGTCTCCTCCACCCCTTCCACCTTCCACCTACCAGACAGTCTTACAAGGACATAAAGGGTTGTTGTTATTTGGTTTTCCTTTGTATTCCTTTGTATTATCCATTCTCCTCCTCCTCCTCTCCTCTTCCTCCTCCTCCTACTACTACTATTACTACTGTTCCCCGTCCTCCTCCTTCTATTCAAGTCTCCTTTTCTTCCCTTTTCACTTTACTTCTCCCCTTAACATCACCACCGCTTTCTCCTCCTCCTCCTCCTTCTCCTCCTTCTCCTCCTTCTCCTCCTCCTCCTCCAAACACCCCTACCATCTACCTCCTTCACCCTTCACCCGTTCTTCCCATTTGAAACACCTCCACTCACCTCCACTCACCACCACCACCACTACCACCACCACAACACAACCACCACCACCACTCCCGCCTTGCAGTAACCAGCTAATTACAGGTTGTGTTGCGGCGCGGGACCACCTGATTGGCTGGCATGATTACCTGGCCAATCACCTGTCGCGTCCCCTCCATCAGCCAGGAACTAATCACGAGGGAGAGAAAAAATGGGAGGAGGATGAGAGGAAGGGGAGGGGAGAGGGGAGAGGGAATATTATGGGAGATTTGTATGGGTAATTGTTTTTTTTTTTTTTTTGGCCTTGTCTTTCTGTTTGTCCGTTTGTTCGTTTTTCTCTTTGCTGCTCCTTTCTTTCCTTTCTTGAATGGGGGGATGGGGAAAGGGGAAAGGGGAAAAGGGGGCGTTTCTCTGTATGGGAAATCCTATTTTTCTTTTTACTTTCTTCTTTTTTTATTTTCTCTGTCTGTTTGCCTCTCACTTTCTTTTTTTCTTTTCTTTGAGAGACAGAGAGAGAGAGAGAGAGAGAGAGAGAGAGAGAGAGAGAGAGAGAGAGAGAGAGAGAGAGAGAGAGAATAGTGGGCCTGTCTTTGTATGAGAATTGATTTTTTTTCTCTTTTTCTTTTCTTCGGCTGTATTTCTCTCTATTTTGTTTGTTTGTCTCTTTTTTTCCCTTTTCTTCCCTTTCTTGGTTTCCTTGTATATTGGTTTCTCTGTTCTGTCTGTTTGGTCTCTCCTTTCCCTTCTCTTTCATTTCTCTCTTTTCTTGTCTTCTTTCTTTCTTTCTGTTTGTCTATTTTGTCTGTCCCTCGCATCCCTCTGCTCTTCTCTTTCTTTTTGTGCAACCTCTTTATTCTCCATTTATTCTCCATCCACTATGTTCTCCATCCACTATGTTTATTATTCTCCTTCCTCAGTTCTCTCTTTTATATTTTGTAGTATTTCTCACTCCCTCGTATTATTTCCCTTCTATCTTTTTTTTCCCTTCCTTACTCCTTATTATCTTTATTTTTTATTGTTATATTCCTTTTTTTTTCTGTATTTGTGTTTGTTATTATATTGAATTTATTTTATTTTATTTTTGCATTTTCTGTATATTATATATGTGTGTGTGTGTGTGTGTGTGTGTGTGTTTCTGTATATGTGTTTAGGTGAGTACTACCTCTCTCTCTCTCTCTCTCTCTCTCTCTCTCTCTCTCTCTCTCTCTCTCTCTCTCTCTCTCTATCTATCTATCTATCTATCTATCTATCTATCTATCTATCTATCTATCTATCTACATGTCGGTTTATGCATGTATACGTGTGTGGGGGGGAGAGGGGGGCACTCTCATTACCTAACTCTTTATCAGCGTGGGATGTCAGCCTCTAATTGGGGTGTGAAATGGCCTT
>NC_087170.1:15863994-15871494 GCF_035594125.1 Scylla paramamosain | reverse complement strand
AGAGAGAGAGAGAGAGAGAGAGAGAGAGAGACCTAAGAATAGAAAAGAAAGAAAGGTAGAGAATGATAGACGTTGTAAGAAAGAGAAATATGATAAAGAAACAGCAAATCAGAGAGAGAGAGAGAGAGAGAGAGAGAGAGAGAGAGAGAGAGAGAGAGAGAGAGAGAGAGAGAGAGAGAGAGAAATTCAGACGATATATTTCAAGAAAAGAATATTTGATTTGATTTGTAAGGATTTTGAAAAGTCAAGAATTTTGAAGTGAAGAAGGAGGAGAAGTAAGAGGAGGAAGAGAGGAAGTAGGAGGGGGAAGAGGAGGAGGAGGGGGAGGAAGAGGAGGAGGGAGTCAAAGATGATGATAAAGCAGAAATTGAAGGAGAGGGAGGAGGAGCACGAGGAGAAACAGGAAGGAAAGACAAAAATGATAAAGGAGAGAGGAACAGAAAAAGGAGAATAAAAAAAGGAGCAGGAAAATAAAAAAATATATAATGATTGAGGAAGAAGAGGAGGAGGAGAAATACGACAAAGGTAAAGGAGAAAAGGAAGCTAGGAAGAGAAAAATTAAAAGGAAGGAAGGAAGGAGGGAAGGAAGATAGAAAAGGAAGGGGAGGAGGATGACAGAAAAGGATTTTAAAAATAAAGAAAGGGAAAAGAAGGGAAAAATTTTAGTGATGGAGAAGGAAAAGGAAGAAAATAATAAAAAAAGGGATTAAGGTGAGGGAAGAAGGAAAAGAAAACACTCTCTCTCTCTCTCTCTCTCTCTCTCTCTCTCTCTCTCTCTCTCTCTCTCTCTCTCTCTCTCTCTCTCTCTCTCTCTCTCTCTCTCTCTCTCTCTCTCTCTCTCTCTCTCTCTCTCTCTCTCTCTCTCTCTCTCTCTCTCTCTCTCTCTCTCTCTCTCTCTCTCTCTCTCTCTCTCTCTCTCTCTCTCTCTCTCTCTCTCTCTCTCTCTCTCTCTCTCTCTCCTATTCATGTTTCGGAGAAGAGGTGTACAGATTTTCACACACCACCAGCGGTAGAGGAGGCGCCTTTACATATATATGACTCGCGTGCTTCTCTCTTTCTGCTGTGTTTTGTGGAGGTGTTGGTGGTGGTGGTGGTGGTAGAGGTCGTGGTGGAGGAAGTATTGGTTGGCTGAGGAGGAAGATGTGGTGGTGGTTGTTGTCGGTGGTGGTGGTGGTGGTGATCTTTGTTTTCTTCCTCTTTTCTTTCTATTTGTTTTTTTCTTTTTGATTTGTCTTCTTCCCCCTAGTTCTTATCCTTGTTTTCTGTCGGGTGTCACCATTACTACTACCACTACTAATACTACTACTATACTACTACGACTTTTACTACCACCACCACCACCACCACCTCCCCCAGCCCTAACAATTCCCCTCCCTCATTACGGAAGCTTACATTACATTTTATCACCCGCTAGCGCCGCCACACGCCCCTACAGTCCCCCTGTAAGGATGGACCATAACACACAGCGGCCCATCTCAGTACTCCACTAAGTCCCAGGCTAGAGACGGGACCATTTGCAGCCTCCCTGGAAGCGGTTAGGCCTCTCTCTCTCTCTCTCTCTCTCTCTCTCTCTCTCTCTCTCTCTCTCTCTCTCTCTCTCTCTCTCTCTCTCTCGTTCTTCTGTATATATTTTCATTTTTTTCTGTGTTTTCTTCATCATAACGACACTTTCTTTTCTATTTTTTCCTCCTCCTCCTCCTCCTCCTCTTCCTCCTTTCCTCTAAGGTTGCAGATGATTAAATCATGAAAAGTAGAACAATATTGACATGAAAAGTATACAGCAATCGAAAAAGTGTGTTTTTAAGTGTCTTCATACTTTTAAAGTGGAATATGATTATTATCTGTACTGCAATCCTAAAAACTGAAAAGACTGTTTTACATATGTGTATTGTTTTTTTTTTTAAGTAAAGCTATGGCTTGAGGGACTGGGGGATGAGGAGGAGCCTTCTCCTGTAGTAACCCGTGTCTTCCACTAATAGTTAGAGCAGAATAGTCACTCAAACAGCCCAGTAACGACCTCAGGGTTTGTTACTGTTTGGACTTCATTTGTATTCCTTTGTATTCCTCCTCCTCCTCCTCCTCCTCCTCCTCCTCCTCCTCCTCTTCGTCTTTTCCCTGGAAGCGTTAGCACCAAAGGTTGCAATATCCTGTCATCTCCTCCTCCTCCTCCTCCTCCTCTTCCTCCTCCTCCTCCTCCGCCTCCGCCTCTTCAACTTCATATTTTCTCTCCTAAGTCAATAACATTAACAACATAGGTATCATCATCATCATCACCATCATCGTCATCATCATCATCATCATTGTCATCATTATCATTTTTATGCTTATTTGCTAAACACCCCCCTCCTTCCACACAAACACAGACACACACACACACACACACACACACACACACACACACACACACACACACACACACACACACACACACACACACACACACACACACGCAGAAAGAGAGAGAGAGAGAGAGAGAGAGAGAGAGAGAGAGAGAGAGAGAGAGAGAGAGAGAGAGAGAGAGAGAGAGAGAGAGAGAGAGAGAGAGAGAGAGAGAGAGAGAGAGAGAGAGAGAGAGAGAGAGAGAGAGAGAGAGAGAGAGAGAGAGAGAGAGAGAGAGAGAGAGAGAGAGAGAGAGAGAGAGAGAGAGAGAGGTTATAAGCTTAAAGAGACAGTGGCCTTGAAGAGAGAGAGAGAGAGAGAGAGAGAGAGAGAGAGAGAGAGAGAGAGAGAGAGACGTATGCTTACAGAAGAAGAAAGAAGCATGACATATGGAAGAAGGGAATGAAAGAGAAGATAAAAGGAATGGAAAGAAAAAAATATTCAGCAGTTAACATGAACGATAGAAAAGAAAAAGAAATGAAAAAGAGATAAATGAAGAGAGAAAGTCATAAAGGAGATGTGAGATAGATAAGAAGCTAAACAGATAGATAGATAGATAGATAGATAAAATAGATAGATATTCTGAATGACATATATCAAAACTCATTGAAGGCAGACAGATAGATAGAAGGAAAGAAAGAAAAAGGAAAAAGAGAAAGGCATAAAGGAAAAAGGAGATGAACAAGAAGATAAACAAACAGATTCATTGATGTTATAGATTGATAGATAAGTAATTTGACAGACAGACAGAGCAAAAGACAAGACAGACATAGATAGGTAGACATGCACAGATAAGCAGATAGATAATTAAAGCAAATATGAATAAATTGATAGATTGTTAGAAGGACAGATAGATGGATAGAAACAATAAGGGCTGAAAAATATGATTAGTTTGTTCTTTTGTTGTAGTAGCAGGTGTGTGTGTGTGTGTGTGTGTGTGTGTGTGTGTGTGTGTGTGTCGTTTATTCAATTATTGCTCTCATTGGCTTTCTTTTTCCTCCTCATTATTTCCTTCCTTCGCGCGGATAATTGTCTTCCTCTCTCTCTCTCTCTCTCTCTCTCTCTCTCTCTCTCTCTCTCTCTCTCTCTCTCTCTCTCTCTCTCTCTCTCTCTCTCTCTCTCTCTCTCGCCAACCCTGACCTGATTCTAACCAAGCATTGATCCTCCTCCTCCTCCTCCTCCTCCTCCTCCTCCTTCTCCTCGTCCTCCTCCTCCTCCTCCTCCTCCTCCTCCTCCTCCTTTTCCCTCTTTTTCTACTTCACGTTTTTCTAACTGTTGATTATAGAATCTCTCTCTCTCTCTCTCTCTCTCTCTCTCTCTCTCTCTCTCTCTCTCTCTCTCTCTCTCTCTCTCTCTCTCTCTCTCTCTCTCTCGCTTTAAAATATTTCTTTGATTTCCATTTTTTATAACTTTTCGCTTTTCGGTGTGTGTGTGTGTGTGTGTGTGTGTGTGTGTGTGTGTGTGTGTGTGTGTGTATTTTTTTATATTATTTCCCTCAATTTCATGTTTCCATCCTACTTTTTTCCCTCATGCTTTTCCTTCTTCCCCCCTTCCCTTACTCCTTCTTTCCTCTCGTCTTTCTTTCCCTCCTTCCTTCCTTTCCTACTCCATGCACACAACACCTTTAGTTCTCCTCCACCTCCTCCTCCTCCTCCTCCTCCTCCTCCTCCTCCAAGTTGTTCAAGTTCATTGTGTCTATTGCAATTTGTCTTTCATAATGATGACGATAATGATGATAATGATAATGATAATACTCGTAATGGTAATAATGATAATAGAAATAATCTTGATAATGGTGATGATGATGATGATGGTGGTGATAGTGGTGGTACGTGACGTGAATGTGTGACCTTGCTCTCTCTCTCTCTCTCTCTCTCTCTCTCTCTCTCTCTCTCTCTCTCTCTCTCTCTCTCTCTCTCTCTCTCTCTCTCTCTCTCTCTCTCTCTCTCTCTCTCTCTCTCTCTCTCTGTCGGACTATTAATGGAATATGAACATCACTACGTCATCACAATCATCACCACCACCACCACCACCACCACCACCACCACTTTCCTCCTCGTCCTCCCATTTGCTCTTTGTTCCTCTTTATCCTTTTATCCTTTCATCTAATCCTCTTCCTCTTGCATTTAGCTCCTCCTCCTCCTCTGCCTCTTCCTCCTCCTCCTCCTCCTCCTCCTCCTCTTATGCAGTGTTAACTTTAAAACACCTTTGCTCTATTTTCTTTTCATCGTGCTGCCTTTGTTTTGGTAGTGGTGGTGGTAGTAGTAGTAGTAGTAGTAGTAGTAGTAGTAGTAGTAGTAGCAGTTATTGTTGTTGTTGTTGTTGTTTTGTTGTTTAGTGTTTTTTTGTTTAATTATCTTTTTATTTTTATTCTTTATCAGTTATTGATGTATTTATTTATTTATTTTTCAATTTCCTTTATTTTTTTTCTGTATTTTTTTATTTGTTTGTCAGTTTTTGCCCTTTTGTCTCCTGTTCGCATTGTGGTCCATTCCATCTCCAGGTGGACGGCCAGCCATGACACCAATCACTCAGTCACTCACTCACTCACTCACTCACTCACTCACTCACTCACTCACTCAGTCAGTCAGTCAGTCAGTCAGTCAGTCACTCAGTCAGTCACTCTCTCAGTCAGTCAGTCAGTCAGTCACTCACTCACTCACTCACTCACTCACTCACTCACTCACTCACTCACTCACTCACTCACTCAGTCAGTCAGTCAGTCAGTCAATCAAATCTCAAGGTACAGTGAGTCTTGTTAGTTATTTCTTTCTTATTTGTGTTTCATTTTCCTTCGTATTTCTTTTTGCAACATGTTTTTTTTTCTTATTTTATTTGTATTTTATTTTGAAACGTGTTGATTTTTATTTTGATTTTATTTTACTTCTATTTCATTCTTGGAACGTGTTTTATTTTTATTTTATTTTTGTTCATTCTTGTTTACTCTTATTTTTAGGACATGTTTTATTCTTATTTATTTTTACTTTTATGTCTTTTTCTTTGACCAAGTTCTACCATATGTTTAAATATCATTTTTACTCAGTGGAAGACATTATCTCATCTATTGCCTTCCTATTTATTTAAACTTTCTTCAGTTGTCTTTACTAGTGATGGTTAAAGTAAAAAAAAAAAATTAAAAATCAGTAATATCGTCACAATTCAAATATTTTACACGTGAGAAAAAAAAATCGTTGAAATTTGCTCTTCTTCATTTTCTTCGCATAAAAAAAAAGTTATTTCAAACACCATAACGAAAACCAATACACAGAATAAACAAACAGATAAACAAATAAATAAAAGCTCGTAAAAAATACGAATCGCAAAAGAAAAAGAAAGAAAAACTAATAAAAAACAAAATTTCAGAGGTTCACGCCAAATGAATATATATTTTTTTACTTTATTCCTTCCACACCCACACACTTCCCACGCTCGATCAGTGGCCTTGAAACTGCGGTGGAATGCTTGCTCGATGGCCGCCCCATGCGTCACAATGCTCGGTGGGTGGCTCCAGGTGGCGTGGGCGGGAATGTTAAGCTCGGTGAGAGGCCCCACTCTTCCCTCTCCCTCTCTCCCTCCCACGTTAATTAATCAAGGGACATGTACTTACTGAGTGGCCCGATTTGCTTTGTTATGCTTGTTGAGTGGAAAGCGACACGAAGGAAGAGGAGCAGGAGGAGGAGGAGGAGGAGGAGGAGGAGGAGGAGAGAAGAGAATGTGAGAACAGGTGGATTGTTTTAGTGAAGGAGGGAAAGAGGAAAATGGATAGTAGAAGAGAGGAATAAGATAAGAAAATGAAATAGAAGAGGAGGAGGAAATGGAGGAGAAGAAATAAGAAGAGAAGGAAAAGTAGGAATGTGCTTTCATTGTAACCATAAGTATAAGGAAAAAGGAAAAGAAAAGCAGGAGGAGGGGGAGGAGAAAAGGGTGAGGAGGAAGAGGAGAGGTAAAAAGAAGAGAAGGAAAAGTAGGATTGTTCTTACACTGTAACCATAAGGAAAAAGGAAAAGAAAAGCAGGAGGAGGGGGAGGAGGAGGAGGAGGAGGAGGAGGAGGAGGAGGATCGAGGGGAGATAATGACAACGCTCACTGACTGCTGCTGACTTAAAGCTTAATGCCCGCTTGGTCCTCCTCCTCCTCCTCCTCCTCTTCCTCCTCCTCCTCCTCCTCCTCCTACCCGGAAGAAACAGCTGGCGTTCCTTAAATCTAACCTGACCTTACCGTCCATAAGGTCACTGCTCTCTCTCTCTCTCTCTCTCTCTCTCTCTCTCTCTCTCTCTCTCTCTCTCTCTCTCTCTCTCTCTCTCTCTCTAACTGCTGCATACTTAAGTCAACATGGAGGTAATGCTATTATCTTATTGCTAGTCTTGATCACCCCCTCCTCCTCCTCCTCCTCCTCCTCCTCCTCCTCCTCCTCCTCCTCCTCCTCCTTTGATTGCCATCGTTTTACTTTTTTCCTTGTTTAATGATTGGCTTTCTAATTTCATTTCTCTCTCTCTCTCTCTCTCTCTCTCTCTCTCTCTCTCTCTCTCTCTCTCTCTCTCTCTCTCTCTCTCTCTCTCTCTCTCTCTCTCTCTCTCTCTCTCTCTCTCTCTCTCTCTCTCTCTCTCTCTCTGCTCTGATACAGACGCACACACACACACACACACACACACACACACACACACAGAGAGAGAGAGAGAGAGAGAGAGAGAGAGAGAGAGAGAGAACTCAATATTTTTTCCTTATCACTCCTTCCATGACCGTTCTTCTCTTCCCTCCCCTTCTTCCCCTGACACAATGCCCCTTGGGGAGTAGCAGTACTAAGGGGAAGAAGAGGAGGAGGAGGAGGAGGAGGAGATAAAGAGAGATAAAAGGATGCTGGTGAGGAAAAAAATGTTTAAAAATGGAAAAAGAAAGTAAAAATATGCTTTTGGTTGTTATTCATGATCGTGGAAGAGGAGGAAGAGGAAGAGGAGGAGGAGGAGGAGAAGAGAAGGAGGAGGAGGAGGAGGAAAGATAAGATGACTGAATAACATTAGAGAATAAAATGAATAAAAAGAGGAAAAAATGTCACTGAATAATTAAAGAGGGAAAGATGAGAAGAAAGATGTAAATGATGGAAGATAACACTAATATTCTCTCT
>NC_087170.1:15848994-15858994 GCF_035594125.1 Scylla paramamosain | reverse complement strand
AACATGAGAAAAGGGAGGGAGAGAGAAAATAAAACAAACAAGAGAAGACGAATAGGAAGAGGAGGATGAGAAGGAGGAGGAGGAGGGAGAGGAGGAGGAAAACTATAACATGAGAAAAAGGAGGAACAGAAAAAAAAAAAGAAAAGGAGAAGCAAGAGAAGACGAATAGGAAGGGGAGGATGAGGAGGAGGATGAGGAGAGGAAGGAGGAGAAAAATAAGAGAAAACGGAGGAAGAAAGAAAAATAGACGAGGAGAAACAGAATGTGTGGAGAAGGAGGAAATAAAGCGTAGAAGTGGAGTACAAGTGGAGAGAGAGAGAGAGAGAGAGAGAGAGAGAGAGAGAGAGAGAGAGAGAGAGAGAGAGAGAGAGAGAGAGAGAGAGAGAGAGAGAGAGAGAGAGAGAGAGAGAGAGAGAGAGAGAGAGAGAGAGAGAGATCAGTGTTGAGAAAAGAAGAAAAGAGGAGAAGAAAGAGGAAAAGAGAGAAAGAGGTGTTAAGGGAGAGAGTGGGGGAGAAAAGAAAATTAAGAAGAAAAAACGAGAGAAAGACAGATAGAAAACGGAGATAAAAGAAAACAAGAGAACAGAGAAAAAGAGAGAAAGGTGTTAAAAGGGAAGAGGAGATGAGAAGAAAGAGAAAAGGACAAGGAAAGGTGAATAGAGAAAAGAAGATTAGAGAGAGAGAGAAAGTTAAGAGTGAAGGAAGGGAAGAGAGAGGAGCAGTAAAGGAAGGGAAGAGAGAAGAGGAAGAGGAGGAAGAGAAAGAAAGGAAGAGTTAGGCGTAAGACTCTCTCTCTCTCTCTCTCTCTCTCTCTCTCTCTCTCTCTCTCTCTCTCTCTCTCTCTCTCTCTCTCTCTCTCTCTCTTCTTTCTTATGGCAGCACAATAAAAACCCAATAATACATAGATAATAGTAATAAAAGTAATAATAACGACAGTAATAGTAGTAGTAGTAGTAGTAGTAGTAGCAGTGATAATAATACAAATAATAATAATAATAATAATAATAATAATAATAATAATAATAATAATAATACCACAACCTTCACACCATTATAGGCAGCAAAGGGAGAGAGAGAGAGAGAGAGAGAGAGAGAGAGAGAGAGAGAGAGAGAGAGAGAGAGAGAGAGAGAGCGTCATTTGTTATCAGTTATGGAAGGAGACGATAAAGTTTCTTTGCGATAAACTTGAGTCTTTCTTCCTCCTCCTCCTCCTTCTTCCCCAAATCCCTTTTTTGTATATGTGTTTTTTTCTCTCTTTTTTTTCCCTCTTTTATCTTCCCTCCTTCTTTCCTTCCTGCCTTTAGCCCCTATTTACATTTCCCTGTGTCTGTTTGCCCCAAGTACACACACACACACACACACACACACACACACACACACACAACCATAGCTTTCTCTGTTATAGCACGTGTAAGAGAGAGAGAGAGAGAGAGAGAGAGAGAGAGAGAGAGAGAGAGTGAGTTTGCGCAGCGCAGTTTCGAGACATAAACCAACACAGCCCTCTGGCGAACTTGCTTCATAATGACTCACTAACTATTTTAATTGGCCGCCGCCATGGTTGTGCTCTCTCTCTCTCTCTCTCTCTCTCTCTCTCTCTCTCTCTCTCTCTCTCTCTCTCTCTCTCTCTCTCTCTCTCTCTCCACTTTACCTTTTCCCTCCTTCCCTCCCTCCTCCTACCCTCTCTTTTTTCACCCCCCACCACAATCTTACCTCCCCCCACCTTATCTCCCCTCCATATCCCCTCTCACCTCCCCTCCCCTCCCTCCCCTGCCTATTACCCCTTCCCTCCCATCCCGTCTTATCATTTCACACAAACTATACAAAACAGAATAATAATGAAATGACCCTTTTCAAAATAGGTTTTCTTCTTCCTTCTTTCCTCCCTTCTCTCATTCTCACTTTCTCTCTCACTCTCTCTCTCTCTCTTTATATATTATTATCAAAGGCTCTCTCTCTCTCTCTCTCTCTCTCTCTCTCTCTCTCTCTCTCTCTCTCTCTCTCTCTCTCTCTCTCTCAAGGGTTTACGAGAATAGCACAGAAAACGGAGTTCCCAGTGTGCCTTACGAAGAAAACGGGGCACAGAGAAGATGGGAAACTGCTTTTATTTACACGCGGAAATAGAACATCAAGGAAAACACTAGAGGAGGAGGAGGAGGAGGAGGAGGAGGAGGAGGAGAAAGAAGAGGAGGAGAAGGAGGAGGAGGGAGGAGGGAGGACAGAAATGAATGTCGTCTGATTATCTTCCTTTTTTTTTTTTCCTCTTCTTATTTTCCTTTGTGGGTTTTATAAAAGGGAATGTAATTTGCTGTGTCTCTTTCTTTTTCCACGTTTATTTATTTTATCTTGTCTCTTTTGCAATTACGATTTCTTTTTTTGTGTACTTGTTATTTTTTCTTTCTATTTTTTGTTGTGTGTTTGTGTGTCGTTATTTCAGTGTTTTATCGGTGTTTTGCTTCTATTATTAACTTTCTCTCTCTCTCTCTCTCTGTCTCTCTCTCTCTCTCTCTCTCTCTCTCTCTCTCTCTCTCTCTCTCTCTCTCTCTCTCTCTCTCTCTCTCTCTCTCTCTCTCTCATGTGGAATCTTTCTCTTTCTTCTTTCTTATATCTCAAAACTTCCTCCTCCTCCTCCTCCTCCTCCTCCTCCTCCTCCTCCTTCTCCTCCTCCTCCTTTATTCTTGTTATCTCTCCTTGTATTGTTCGATTCTCTCTCTTATTATCCTCTTTCTTTTTCTTATTTTTTTTTATCAGATATTTTCTGTCTCAGTGTGTGTGTGTGTGTGTGTGTGTGTGTGTGTGCGTCATTCTCTCTCTCTCTCTCTCTCTCTCTCTCTCTCTCTCTCTCTCTCTCTCTCTCTCTCTCTCTCTCTCTCTCTCAGTACTGATAAGAAGAAAGGTTTTCCAGACCAACAGGGTAATTTCCTTGTATTGGGCGCTTTTGTGAGAGAGAGAGAGAGAGAGAGAGAGAGAGAGAGAGAGAGAGAGAGAGAGAGAGAGAGGTAGACATGGTGTGAAGAATAAAAAGTGAAAGAGAAAAGAGATGGATGAGAAGGAGGGAGAGACAATAACAAATGTAAAAGAAAGAAGATAAATGAGTAAAAAGGGGGAAAGAGAAAGAGAGAGAGAGAGAGAGAGAGAGAGAGAGAGAGAGAGAGAGAGAGAGAGAGAGAGAGAGAGAGAGAGAGGAGTAGGTTAATAAGGAAAAGTATTTCCCTCTCCTCTCTCTCTCTCTCTCTCTCTCTCTCTCTCTCTCTCTCTCTCTCTCTCTCTCTCTCTCTCTCTCTCTCTCTCTCTCTCTCATCAAAACATGGTCTGAAGTTTCTCTCTTAAAAAATCTCACCAAAGGCATTTATGTTCAACTCCTCCTCCTCCTCCTCCTCCTCCTCCTCCTCCTCCTCCTCCTCCTCCTCCTCCTCCTCCTCCTCCTCCTCCTCGTATTCCTTTTATTAATTTCAGTAAGTGTTTGCTATATTTGCTTTTGTTGTAGATGTCGATGTTGTTGCTGTTGTTGTTGTTGTTGTTGTTGTTGTTGTCGTTGTTGTTGTTGGTGGTGTTGTTGTTTTCATTTTTCTTATTATTATTGTTATTATCCTTCTCCTTTTTCTGCTCTTCTTCCTCCTCCTCCTCGTCCTTCTCTTCCTCCTCGTATTCTCCTCCTCCTCCTCCTCCTCCTTTTCCTCCAGGGACATGAGGCAGAAGAGAAGCAAGGGAGGAGGAAAAGTTAAGAAAGAAATTTTTAGTTTTCCTCCACATCCCTTTTTTCCCGTTTTCTTTTCCTTCTTTCCCTCCATCCATTTTTCTTTGTTTAATTTCCTTTTCTTCTTCTTTTTTTCATCTTTTTTTCTGTTTTTCTCCTTCTATCCATACTTTCATTCACTATTTTATTCTCTTTCTCATTTCCTTCCATCATTGGTTGTAACAGTAGTAGTAGTAGTAGTAGTAGTAGTAGTAGTAGTAGTAGTAGTAGGTTGTTGTTGTTGTTGTTTTTGTATGGCAAGTATATAATTCAACAAAAATAAGAACTTTTGGGAGACAGATTCACACACACACACACACACACACACACACACACACACACACACACACACACACACACACACACACACACACACACACACACACACACAAAAGAGATACCGAGAGGAGGCAAAGAAGGAGGAGGAGGAGGAGGAGGAGAAGGAGAAGAAAAGGTGGAAAGTCACCAAGACAACCAAGGTCAAAGCCTCTCTCTCTCTCTCTCTCTCTCTCTCTCTCTCTCTCTCTCTCTCTCTCTCTCTCTCTCTCTCTCTCTCTCTCTCTCTCTCTCTCTCTCTCTCTCTCTCTCAGGAAAAAAATTTGGTAAGTGAGAAATGACTACTTGATGTGAGTCTTTGTGTGTGTGTGTGTGTGTGTGTGTGTGTGTGTGTGTGTGTGTGTGTGTGTGAAAACGTACAATGTTACTTACATACTCCTCTGAGAGACAGTGATGAAAAAAGATAAAAACGAAAAAACGAAATAGAATAAAGGTCACGAGAACTTTAAGAGAGAGAGAGAGAGAGAGAGAGAGAGAGAGAGAGAGAGAGAGAGAGAGGCAGGGACAGGCAGACAGACACACGGTCAGTAAATACAAATATTTAAATAAAAAAAATCTTTAAAAAAAATATATATAAAAATGGAAAAAAATAGAAAATGGAAGCAACAGAAGCGAGAAATAAAAGCTGGCACGTGATTGGCTGGCGTGAGGAGCCGTGGGCCAATCAGCAGGCGTGTAACATACTGCCTTGAGCCTTCAGTAATGGAGATGGATTGTTGGCAATACTGCAGGCATGTGTGTTGCGCTCTCTCTCTCTCTCTCTCTCTCTCTCTCTCTCTCTCTCTCTCTCTCTCTCTCTCTCTCTCTCTCTCTCTCTCTCTCTCTCTCTCTCTCTCTCTCTCTCTCTCTCTTTCTTTAACGTGACCTTGACATGTTGTGCTTTCCTCCTCAGCTGACACTTTTATGTAAGTCTATAATTTTGTGTAGGTAGGCGTATGTTGACTTAGACACACACACACACACACACACACACACACACACACACACTCAGGGGGAATACGAAACAAAGGATGAAAGAAAATACTAAATTCTTTACATCTTTGATAGTTTTTTTTTTCTGAGAAATTTACGAAGAGGAAAAAAGTGATAATCCTAAAAATTCTGAAATCAAAGCAGATCTAAAAATAATAGATACCAGAATATAAATTACTAGAATAAATCAATAAAACCTTTAAAGTTTATTCACGGTAATGCAATGTGACATGTATATATGGATAACCATGCTATACTGTATTGTGTATATAAATTTTTAGGTGACTTTCATATAGTTGCATTATTCAAAATAGTTTCTTTTTCTTTTCTTCTTTTTTTAGTACCTACGGTAGGCTCAGTTAAGGTTCCTAAGGCAATAAAAGATGCCTCGTTTAAGATTTTGATATGTACAGGAAACCCAGAATATCTTGTGGTTTTAAATATCTGTAGAATGAATTAAAATACCTACAGAACTAGTTTGTAATGTGTATTCGATCTTTAAAACCGTAGAGTAACATGTCATTTAAGTCTTTACAAACCCAAAGTAATGGTTTTAATTATTTGTAGGAACTAATGTGTGTAGCAACTTTGACAAACTGAAACACCTCTTTTTCCCAAGGTTCCATGAAAACCCAAGTTAAGGTGCATTAAAGTGTCGCCAGAAACACTAATTCCTGATCCCCACACCTGGCCTAATGGAAGCCAATCAGCGAGGTGCGAAATGTTGATCCTTCCTGTAATCTGTGGGTCAGAATTATGAAGCAGCAAAGGTCAACTCAGAGGAGGATTGCATGCCTCGACTGGAAACTTGACGGCGTGGGCTGAAGCTTGAGTTAGAATTGAAAAAGAGATAGAAGGAAATTGTTTTCTCATGTATTGGTAGTTGAATGGAATTGACTTAGTAATCCCGTTGTAAGTGCAGAGTCATTAGAGAACTTTAGATGAAAACAAGAATGCACGTTCATGGTTCAAATTCATTTTAGATTTGTAAGAGATGAGAAAATTGGTTCTCATATAGTGGCAGATAAATGGAATAGACTCAATAATCAGGTTGTTATTACAGTCATTAGAGAACTTAAGATGTGGAGAACATGTGTTTTGGGCGCAAGCTTGACTTAGACCTGAAACAAAAGTGATAGGAAGAAAGTGGTTCTCAAATATAACAGGTGAATGGAATAGACTGAGTAATGGGAATGTTAGTCATGCGTCATTACGAAGTTTAACACGAAAAGCTAACAAGGTGGTGTGTTCTGTGTTCAAGTTTAAGTCAGATATAAAAAAAAAGTGATAGATGGAAACTGGTTCTCTATACCCTTTGAAAAATCACCCTTATGTGAGACTACTGAATTATAGACGTACATACATTCACATATACATGCATACATATATATACACATTACAAACCCTCAGTGAGTAGTAAATAAACACACACACACACACACACACACACACACACACACACACACACACACACACACACACACACACACACACACACACACACACATTGCGATTATATTAATTCTTTTCCTCTCAAATGATCGCTGTGTAAAGTGAGCACTGATATAGAAAATGAACGATACTTTATGCCACTATAGTTTTTATATATCATATAAATACTTCATCATAAGGAAATTCATGTTTTCTATATCTTACGTTATTCTTATTTTCTTTCATTCTCTCTTTTCTCTTTTTTTTTATATGGAATAGATTTGTTCCTTTTATTTTTTTTTTTTTTTATTCTTTTATTTTGTCTTATTTATCTATCTTCTCATTTCCCTTCTTTGTTTTTATAATGAGGTGATAAATAGTTTTTATATCGCCTCTTCTTTTATCTTCTTTTATTATCTTCCCTTGTGCCTCTTGGAAGATGATAAGAGAATATGCCTTGTCGTCTTCATTGTTGTTTTTGTTGTTTTTGTTGTTGTTGGTGGTGGTGGTGGTGGTGGTGGTGGTGGTGATGTTGATGTTGTTGTTGCCATTGTTGTTGCTGCCATTGTTGTTGTTGCTGTTGATTCATCTCCTCCTCCTCCTCCTCCTCCTCCTCCTCCTCCTCCTCCTCCTCCTCCTCCTCCTCCTCTTCCATTTTCCTAGTCGTAAGTGACATCAATTTCAGGGTTATATGACTCTCTCTCTCTCTCTCTCTCTCTCTCTCTCTCTCTCTCTCTCTCTCTCTCTCTCTCTCTCTCTCTCTCTCTCTCTCTCTCTCTCTCTCTCTCTCTCTTCTGTCAGGTCGTGATGTAAATTAGTGAAGATTAACAACGAGAGAGAGAGAGAGAGAGAGAGAGAGAGAGAGAGAGAGAGAGAGAGAGAGAGAGAGAGAGAGAGTTCATCCGTCCCTGTATCCGGCTCCGAATGATCCGGTTTGAAGGGGAAAAAAATGACTGGCATTGTATAGAGAAAAAATTGGAATAAAAAGAGAAAGGCGAGAAAAAAAGGAAAGGGACAGAAAATTTTGAAAAGTTTTGACCAGCTGCTTGTCCATCAAAAGAGAAAAAAAAACGGGAAAAAAAGAAAAAAATATCAGGAAAAATAGAAATGAAAAATGTAATTGTGTAGAAGTGCAAAGGAGAAAAATGAAAATAAACTTGTTGGTAGGGAAGAAAATAAAATAAACGACATGAAGAAAGAAAGATAAAGAGGAAAAAAATTGAGATATAGATTAAGAAAAAAAAAAAAAAAGGAAAAAGGAAAAGGTGAGGTGTTAGAAATGTCGGAGATTGAAGTGTATGTATGAATGAATGAAAATGGAGGTGCATGAATGAGTGTACGTACGTGTGTGTGAATGTGAATAAATGTGATGATTGGAAGTGCTTCAAAAATGTACATGAAAAAGAGAATCTGAAATATAAAAATAATTAAGAAAAGAGAAACAAACGAAATATTAAGTGAAGAAGTGTAAAAGACAAAGAAGTTAAATAAAAAAGCGAAATATTAAAAATAAAAATAAAAACAACGAAAGACAAAGAAAAATGTGAAAATTTACCAATGACTAAAAAATAAACTGAAATAACTTAGAAGAAAATAATTTGAAAGGAAATTGCTTCGTTTTCCTTTGTGCGAAAATATTAACTCTTACTTTTTTCTATTTCGTTTTCTTTATTTCTTTTCTTGCTTTTTCTTTTCTTTTCACATTTTTTTGCAGTTCCCTTTCATCATCATCTCCAATATTTGTATTTTGCTTCTTCATTTTTCTTCTCGTCTGGTGTTTTCCTCCTTTTTTTTTCTTTTTTCTTTCTATTCTTTATTTATCTGTCTTCTATTTGCTTTTAATCTCTTCATTTGTTCTCCCTGCTCTTATCATTTTCTTTATTCTTCCAAGTTAACATTTGTATTTAATTTTGGTTTTCTCTCTCTCTCTCTCTCTCTCTCTCTCTCTCTCTCTCTCTCTCTCTCTCTCTCTCTCTCTCTCTCTCTCTCTTCCCGCCCAACCATTTTTTAAACATCCACAAGCCCGACAGAGATTCTTCATCCTAACCATGATTTATTTACTCGCAAGGAAAAGGAAGAGGAGGAGGAGGAGGAGGAGGAGGAGGAGGAGGAGGTGGTGAAGAAGTACGAGGTTGTGGGTGAGGAAGTAAAAAGGGAGGGCGAGGAGGAGGGGGAGGAAGAAGAAGAAGAAGAAGAAGAAGAAGAAGAAGAAGAAGAAGAAGAAAGTGGACGAGGAGGAGGGAGGAGGAGGTGTTGGTGGTGGAGGAGGACCAGAGGGAGAAGGAGAAAGACGGGAAAAGGGAGGAGGAGAAGTAGAAGAGGGATAACAAAAAAGAAATGAAGAAAGAGGAGAAATGAGAGAGAGAGAGAGAGAGAGAGAGAGAGAGAGAGAGAGAGAGAGAGAGAGAGAGAGAGAGAGAGAGAGACCATAAAAACGTAAGAATATAGAAAAAAGGAGACAGACGGTAAATTGGAAGCGAGAGAGAGAGAGAGAGAGAGAGAGAGAGAGAGAGAGAGAGAGAGAGAGAGAGAGAGAGAGAGAGAAAAACAATAAAATTAAAAGTGTTAGAAATATAATTAGATTTGAGGATAAAAGAATAATAAAAACAAATGAATAGCAAAGCAGCGAAAAAAATGGAATAAACGAGAAAATAAAGAAGAAAAGGGAAGAGAAAGAGAATAATTAAAAGAATAAGAAAAAAACAAGCCATAATAACCAAATGAGAAAAGAAGACGCACGAAATAAGTAAATGAAATAAGGAAGGGAATGAAAGAAGAAGAGAATAAGAGGAAAGAAGGAAGGGAAGATGAAGAAAGAGATGAAGATAAAGAGGGAAGAAGCAATTAAGAGAGAGAAAACGACCTGCAAATCTCTTATTTTTCTTCCTCCTTAATCAACACCTTTCGATAAACAGAGAGAGAGAGAGAGAGAGAGAGAGAGAGAGAGAGAGGGGGGGTTAACACAATAACAAGCATAAACAAACAAAACAAACACATTTTTTTCACATTTTATCCCTTTTCGTCCTCTTCCCTTTTCTGTTTCTTTATTTGCCTACCTTTTCTATTTTACTTTAATTTTTTCTTTCATCTCTCTCTTCCCTTTTCCTTCTTTTCCTCTTATTATCCTCTTTCTCTTTTATTTTTGCTTTCCTTTGTTTTTTTATCTTTTGTAATCCTTAACTTCTTTTTTTCCTCTATGCCCTTCTCTTTTTTATCGCCTTTCTTATGTCTTTTTCTTCATTTTGCCTTCTTTCCTTTCTTCCTCTTCTTACCATTTCCCATCCTCATATTCTCTCTCTCTCTCTCTCTCTCTCTCTCTCTCTCTCTCTCTCTCTCTCTCTCTCTCTCTCTCTCTCTCTCTTGCAGGTAATAACACACCTGTAATTAGGCTCAGGTAAATTTGGTCAACACTTTGCTCTCCTCCTCCTCCTCTATCTCCTCCTCCATCTCCTCCTCCTCCTCCTCCTCCTCCTCCTCCTCCTCCTCCTCCTCCTCGTCCGTTTTATCAATTATTACGCTATACATACA
>NC_087170.1:15836494-15846494 GCF_035594125.1 Scylla paramamosain | reverse complement strand
AGAGAGAGAGAGAGAGAGAGAGAGAGAGAGAGAGAGAGAGAGAGAGAGAGAGAGAGAAGCCAAACATTTCAAACATCAAAGTCCGTTTTCTTTGTGTTTGATTTAAAAGGAAAAGAAAATGGGACGTAATATTAAGAAAAAATCTAATTGGTGGATTGACTGATTGATCTATTTCCACTTCAAACGCTCATGATTATTGCTTCTTTTTGTTGCTTTGTTTGTTTGTTTGTTTGTTTGTTTTTATTTCCTTCATTCGTCTTGTTTTATTTTATAGTTATTTTTTTTATTTTATAGTTGTTATCACGTATATTTTGCTGTTTTCATTTATTTTACGTATTTATTTTATTATTTATTTATTGGATTTGTCTTCTAACTTACCCATAATTAGTGGTAATGGTGGTGGTGGTGGTGGTGGTGGTGGTGGTGGTGGTAATGGTGATGATGGTGGTGGTTGTGATGTTCTTACGCTTATACTAATCTCATCTTAGTGTGTGTGTGTGTGTGTGTGTGTGTGTGTGCCTGCATCTCACCTAATCCTTGCCTTTGTGTGCACCTGATGAGAGAGAGAGAGAGAGAGAGAGAGAGAGAGAGAGAGAGAGAGAGAGAGAGAGAGAGAGAATGCTAATTAGGTTTTCCTTATTTATTACGCAATTAATGCCTTGTCATCCTTTATATTTTTCCCTTTGTTCTCAGATTCTCTTTGTTGATGTTTTCCTGCCATCTTTTTTTTCCCTCTCATTTTTTTCCTCATTATTTTCCTCCTTTCACTTGTCCTCGATGTTCTGGATCGCCGTTATCGTTGTTGTTGTTGTTGTTGTTGTTGTTGTTGTTGTTGTTGTATTCTCTGGTCTTCGTCTTCTTCCTGTTCTTGTTCTTGTTCTCGCTGTTGTTCTTCTCTTGTCTTCTTGTTCTTCTTGTTCTTGTTCTTGTTCATATTCTTCCTTTTATTCTTTTCTTCTTCTTCTTCTTCTTCTTCTTCTTCTTCTTCTTCTTCATCTTCTTGTTCGTGTGGAAATAAGCCTTGTTTTTCAGTCTTAATTGTTTATGTGTGCAAGGACTGAATTTTGCATTAGAGAGAGAGAGAGAGAGAGAGAGAGAGAGAGAGAGAGAGAGAGAGAGAGAGAGAGAGAGAGAGAGAGAATACACCCATCAACTCTCACATTTCCCTCCAAAAATACTTAAAAAAAAAAAAGTGGCGCAGAGTAAAAAAAAAAATGAAAAAGTGAAAGTGAAAAAAAGTGGCTCTCTGGCTTGAGGACTTAACTGAGGCACACGTGATCCGGGGTTCGAGTCCAAAGAAGTTCCCGTCGAGGATTCCAAGCTTAAGAGGATTGAAATCTAACTTCAATTTCATGCATTTTAGAATTTTGGATTAGCAAGTTCAATAGTGATTTGTTGGAGGCGAGGAGCGAGGGTGGGAGAGGCAGGTGTGTGTGTGTGTGTGTGTGTGTGTGTGAGGGAGAAGCAGGTGTGTGTGTGGGAGTGTGGGAGGAGGAGGCAGGTGTGTCTAGGTGTGGATGAGAGAAGACAGGTGTGTTTTGACATATATGAATAGGAAAAAGAGAGAGAGAGAGAGAGAGAGAGAGAGAGAGAGAGAGAGAGAGAGAGAGAGAGAGAGAGAGAGAGAATTCCTTATAAAAAAAAACATTCAACGAAGACGGCAAAGAAAAAAATAAAAACTAAACATTTCGCCAAAAACAAGAAGAGAAAGGAAATGGTAAAGAAAAAGAGCAAATAAAGACCACAATCCTCTTTTCTTATTGGTGGAGAAGGATCAGTGAACGCCCTTTTTTTCAGCCAATGAGAAACGTGCTCTGCTTGTCTGTGTCTGTATTGCAGTGTGTGTGTGTGTGTGTGTGTGTGTGTGTGTGTGTACGTGATAGCATACAAATACAAACACACATAATCTCTCTCTCTCTCTCTCTCTCTCTCTCTCTCTCTCTCTCTCTCTCTCTCTCTCTCTCTCTCTCTCTCTCTCTCTCTCTCTCTCTCTCTCTCTCTCTCTCTCTCTCTCTCTCATTAGAATTTCACCTGTTTTGTTTGGCAGGCAAACTCACAGGTGTCTGAATATCACACTAATTAACACAGGTATTTGCTCCACACAGGTATTCCGATCCATTACCACTCACCTTTCCTCCTCCTCCTCCTCCTCCTCCTCCTCCGTCATCTATCTATACATTCTTTACTACTGATCGTTATTTGTTCTTCTTAGTCGCGTCTTTCTTCATCTTCTTCTTCTTCTTCCTCTTCTTCTTCTTCTTCTTCTTCTTCTTCTTCTTCTTCTTCTTTAATGTCTTTACCCTTCCTTCTTAGTTTTCATTCATATACTGCACGTTGAGGGAGAGAGAGAGAGAGAGAGAGAGAGAGAGAGAGAGAGAGAGAGAGAGAGAGAGAGAGAGAGAGAGAGAGAGAGAGAGTATGCTTGAGTTAGTACGCATCTATGTGTGTGTGTGTGTGTGTGTGTGTGTGTGTGTACGTAACGGTCGCTTCGTTGTGGTTAATAGGAAGGTGTGGAGAGCAGGAGGAGGAGGAGCAGGAAGAAGAAGAAGAAGAGATGAAGGAGGAGCAGGAGGAGGAGGCGGCGGAGATGAGAGGGAGGAGAAAATGAGAGTAAATGTGGAGTGGTGATGCTTGTGGAGGAGAAAATGAAGGAGGATGTGGAGTGGGTGGTGATTGTGGTGGAGGAGGAAGGAATGAAGGCCCCGAGTGGAGAGGAGGTGAGAAGAGGAGGAGGAGGAAGAGGAGGAGATCTACTTCCAAGATAACACAGAGTTTAAAAAAATATATATATAAGGAAATTAAATATAAGAAATTAAATAAACGGAGATGGAAAAGGAAGAAGAAGAATAAATAAAAGAATAAATAAAAAAAGGTACATAGAATAATCAGGAAGTACAGATCAATAAAAAATTACATAAGAGGAGGAAGGACATAAAGAAAATAAAAGGGAAGAGAAGTAACAACAGCTGAAGAATAGGAAGAAGAAGAAGAAGAAGAAAAAAAAAACATGTACTTAGGGGACGAAGAGAAGAAGGGAAAAAATAGTACCAAGAAAAAGAAAGGGAGACAAGAGGAGAGGATGGAAAAATACTAGCTGGAGGAGGAGGAGGAGGAGGAGGAGGAGGAGGAGGAGGAGGAGGAGGAATTCGTCCATTATGTTGATGATGGAGGAAGTAGGGGAGAAGGGACAGGGGAAGGAGGAGGAGGCCTAAATGAGAGAGAGAGAGAGAGAGAGAGAGAGAGAGAGAGAGAGAGAGAGAGAGAGAGAGAGAGAGAGAGAGAGAGAGAGAGAGAGAGAGAGAGATGTGGGAAATTATTGGTCTATATATCACTCCCAATCATCATTACTGCCTTTATTTCCTTTTATTTTTTTATCTATTTGTTCTTCTTCTTATTATTTTTTTTCTCCGTCTGTCATATGTTTGGCAATTCTTAAGTTCATGTTTTATGGTTTTAAAAATACACCTTTGTCTTTCTTTTTCTCTTTTTTTTTCTTTTTTGCTGCTGTTTCAAGGCAATTTTTAAAGTATTGGGCGGAATTAATCTGTAAATGCATTTTCTTAATAATAAAAAAAATACTTTGCTAAAACTAAACATTTTCTTTGTTCAGGAAATTAATCTTATTTCCTTAATATATATCTTTTTCTATTATCATTATATTTTTTAGTACCTTTTTACATACACTTTTTTCTTTACTTTCTTCTGTATACATATTTTCTTCTTTCCTTCATAAACCTTAATCATGAACAACAAATAATGGATTCAGACTTCGTAAAGTTAGATTTAGAAAGGAGATAGGAGAGAATTGGCTATTAAACAGAGTGGTAGATGAATGGAATGGACTTAGTAATCAGGTTATTAGTGCTGAGTCATTAGGAAGCTGTAAAAGAAGATTAGACAAATTTATGGATGGGGATGATAGGTGAGAATAGGAAGATATATTTCATACAGGGACTGCCACGTGTATGCCTTATGATTCCGTGCAGTTTCCCTTATTTTCTTATGTTCCTGTGTTTCAAGGCTCTCTTTCATAGGCACATTTCTTTGTTTTTTTGTTCTGTATACTTCTTTCAATGAGTATAAACCTTTTCTTTCATTTGTATACCGTCTTTTTTCCTTCTTGCATACACCTTTTTTCTCTCTTCTTTGTTCTATATACTCACTTTTCTTCTTCGTTGTATATACCATTCTTTTATCAAGCATACACGTTTTCTTTCATCTGTATACCTTCTTTTGTCTTTCTTCCATACACCTTACTTCTCTCTTCTTTGTTCTTTATATTAACCCTTCTTTCCTCTTTTTCCTATGTACCTTTCCTTCATCAAGTATACACATTTTCTTTCATCTGTATACCTTCGTTCTCTTTTCTTCCATACACTTTTCACCTTTCGTCCATGTTCTATGCACCTTTCTTTTCCCGCCTATTCTTCCCTCGGTCCTCCTTGTAGCGTCTTCTTCTCGTTTGAAAGAAAATGGACGAGTTGATGGGATACTCCTCCACTCTCAATCACCATTACTTCCTCCACTCTGCCTTGTATCACTCGCTTGTAACCTTGCAGTTCTCACGCCCACCTCCAACTATCCCCCCTTGCTTCCCCTAACTACCCATCACGAAGCTAACTATCCATCATGCCTGCGCTGGGAGAGGTTGTTCAGAGCTGCCTAAGTCATTGCCAGGGTTTTATTTAACTGTTACGTTACGCGAGTGTAGATTACGTTATGTGTAGTAGCTTGTATGGTTAATGTAAGTATTATAAGGGTCTCTCTCTCTCTCTCTCTCTCTCTCTCTCTCTCTCTCTCTCTCTCTCTCTCTCTCTCTCTCTCTCTCTCTCTCTCTCTCTCTCTCTCTCTCTCTCTCTCTCTCCTTATTCCTTTTTTTCCCTCCATCTTGTGTTTTCCTTTTTCTTCCTATGCGTCTTTCAACCTTCCCTCCATATATTTTCCTCTTGCCTTATCTCCTTCTCTTTCATTACCTTTTTCTCATCCTTCATCTCTTTCCTTTCTTCTTTAGCGTCCCTTCTTCCTTCCCATCTTCCTTTCATCCATCCTACCTCCTTCCTCCCTTTTCTCTCTCCTTCTTAACTCCTGTCATGTACTGTTTGTCCGTTAACCTCTACCCTTTAATTTTCTCCTCCTCCTCTTTCTTCTCCACAGTAATCACAAATCCTGCCAAGATATCACCTGCCTTTTAATTGGCTTAATCTCACCCATAATGACCAATTACATATAATCACCAATCCACTCCTCCTCCTCCTCCTCCTCCTCCTCCTCTTCCTCCTCCTCCTCCCAGTAGCCATCCACATCACGAGGCCATCATCAGGCATATTGTTAATTAACCTCAACTACCCATTAGCTGATTAATGGGTAGTTAAGAAAGAGATAGCCTGCATTTTCCCCTCCTCTTTTTTCTCCTTCTTCTCTCTTTCACTTTGCTATCCTGTATCTTCTACTGTTGGTTTGTGTAGAATGATTATACAAACAGACAGCCTAGGAAGAACGTGGAAGGTCTGTTGCTGTTTGTCTTCCTTAGTGTTCCTTTGCATTCCTCCTCCTCCTCCTCCTCCTCCTGCTTCGAAAACAAGTCACAGAATGTTATATTAGAACTTTATAATTCGCTGGTTCCTCTTTATCTTCACTTAGTTTTGGTTCCCGTATTGTAAAAAATGCACTGAAAAGCAAGGAAGAATATAGGTAAGAGTTGCTAGAATGATACTTCGGGTGAGAAATATTCCCGTTGAAGAAAACCTTGACGAACTAAATTTATTCCGCCTTTCAAAACGAAGGAGGCGAGACGAGCCGATGCAAGTGCTTAAAATATTCAAAAGGATTCGATATCATTAATGTGGGCGACCACTTTACACTTGATCGCCCAAATATAACAAGAAGACTCGGCACCCTCAAGTTGATTGGGGAAAGGATTCACATTAAACGAAGCCAAACACTTCCTCTTCATCCGGATCGTTAATGTTTGGAGCTCCTCTTCCTCTCCTTGTGTCCTCGATGGTACGGTACGAAGTAAAACCTTTTCAAAACAAAGTAGACAAGGTTTTTTTTTTATTCACTATTTATCTAATTTCTTAACATTTTATTTTTATTTTTTCTCTTTGCTCCACTTACCAGCCAAGATACTTTCCACTGTCACGCCAAATTAGAGTTCGATTCTTTCAAGTTTACTTATGAAATGTTACCTAGCTGACGTGTTGGGGAAAGACGGGTAGAAGTAGTAGTAGTAGTAGTAGTAGTAGTAGTAGTAGTAGTAGTCTCCTCTAAAATTTCATTTTTTTCTTCTCTCTATCCTCACTGCATTATATTTACTTTATTTTCTTCTTTTTTTTAATCCTGC
Organism: Scylla paramamosain; assembly: GCF_035594125.1. Classification (NCBI taxonomy): domain Eukaryota; kingdom Metazoa; phylum Arthropoda; class Malacostraca; order Decapoda; family Portunidae; genus Scylla; species Scylla paramamosain. The sequence goes on along the minus strand of NC_087170.1, from coordinate 15,840,151 downwards.
GAATCCTCACAGGAGAGAGCGGTGGGTGGGGAGGAGCCTTCATTTTTGCAGTCTTTTCTCTCTTACGTAAACAAACCCGTAAGGATCTACAGGGCTGCTTTTTTTTTTTCTTTCCTCCTCCTCCTCCTCCTCCTCCAAGTCTTCCTCATGGCGTTTGATAAATCGAAGTGTTGATATCACGATTAGACAGACAAAAGAGTCTTAATTAATTGCTCAAAGGCTGATGAGGTCACGACTCACCCATGACTCTCGCTCGCGCGCGCGCATGTGTGTGTGTGTGTGTGTGTGTGTGTGTGTGTGTGTGTGTGTGTGTGTGTGTAGATGGGTGTGGGTGTCTGCGTGTGAAGGGGTTAGTTTCGTGCATGGATGGAAGAATTAAAGGTATGGTATCAGTAGAGAGAGAGAGAGAGAGAGAGAGAGAGAGAGAGAGAGAGAGAGAGAGAGAGAGAGAGAGAGAGAGAATATTAAGTCCATTCCCTAACAAAATCTTAAACAAAAAAATTGTAATTATACCAATAAAAAGGTACATCTAACCAAACAGAAAGAAAGGAAAGAAAAGAAACCATTCCCACTCAGAGAGAGAGAGAGAGAGAGAGAGAGAGAGAGAGAGAGAGAGAGAGAGAGAGAGAGAGAGAGAGACTAATAAAACTCGGTGTAAATTAATTAAACGTCCTCGCAATAATGAAGAAAGAGGAGGAAGAAAAGAAACGAACTATTAAAGAAAAAACATTGATGAAAGGAAATATGTAGAAAACAAAACAAAAAAAATAATAAATAATAAAAAATATAACAATAACAATAACAATGACTAGAAACAAAATTAACACAAAACAGCATTAAAGAAGTAGAGAAAATTAATATGAATAGATTAAAAGAACATAAGTAAAATATATAAAAAAAATAAAAAATACAAAACTAATTTAATAGAATAAAAATTGTAAAAACAATAAAATAATATAGAAAAAAATAAATAAAGCCATATTTTCCTCATTCTCTTGACTAATTAGAAAGAGAGAGAGAGAGAGAGAGAGAGAGAGAGAGAGAGAGAGAGAGAGAGAGAGAGAGAGAGAGAGAGAGAGAGAGAGAGAGAGAGAGACTAATCGAGTCTCAAAAAGACAAAGGAAAGAAGTGAAGGAAGAGGAAGAAGAGATGGAAGAGAAGGGGGAAGGATATGGTAAAGAAAATTGAAGGAAAAGAATTTGGAGGATGATGGAGGAATGGGAAAAAAAAAGGAAGGAAAACAAAGAACAAAAGAACAAAATGAAAACTTGTTACGATCTTATTTCAAATATATGAAGAAAAAAGGAGGACGAAGAAAAACAGAAAAAAGAGGGAAGGAGGAAGGAGAAAGTAAGAGGAAGGGAACGGTGAATGGGAAAGAAAAGAAAGAAAAAGTTGAAGGAAAAAAAGAAGAAACATGAGGAGAAAATCGAAGGAGAAAAAGGAAGACAGGAATGAAGGAAAAGAAGAAATTTAAAGAAAACAGAAAAACAAGAAGAATACTTAAAGAAGAGAGAAAGAATAGAAGACCAGAAGGAAGAAAGGAAGAAGGGAAAGACAAAACAGAAAGAAAAGAAGGTAAAAGAGGAAGAAGAATGAGAGAGGAGAAGGATTGAAAGAAGGAAGGAAGGAAGGAAGGAAAGAAAGAAGGAAGAGGCGTATTTTTTGCCTGATCTCTTCCCAGCCACACGTACATGAACCACAAGTTTCGAAGCTTCGCCCGCTCGAGTCATTTGCTTCGTTCACAAAATTTGGATTCGAAACAAAGACTCATTGGGAAAGAATAAAGGAAAAATCTGTGAGGGTAACGTGAATATATTGTAGCTGTACCTTCGAAAAAAAAAATAAATAAATAAATAAATAAATATATATATATATATATATATATATATATATATATATATATATATATATATATATATATATATATATATATATATATATATAATGATAAAAAGGTACAAAAAAATGGATTTATTTGACGGGAAACAAGGGGAAAAATAATAAAAAAAAAATAGAAAAGTGTAAAAAAACCGTGAATATTTTGTACCCAAGCGAAACGTTGCAAAAAAAGACAACGCATTAAAAGAAAAAAAAAAGCGTAAAAATTTGACAGAAAACAAAGGGGATTTTCTTTTTTTACGGAATACCATATAAAGTATAAAAAGTTTGAAAGGGAAAAAAGAAAATATGGAAAATAATATTTTCAATGATAAAAAAAATTAAATAGAAAATCAAATGGTAAATAGAAGACAATAAAATAATAGATAAGAGACCTAAGAAAAATACATTATGCCTTGGTTGTCAAAACTGTTGTTGTACAAAGTAACTTTTATATAAACGATGCAAAAAAACTTTACTGAAAATTACATCAAATATTTTGCAAACTATAAAATAAATCATTTACTAAAGAGAAGGAGAGGAAAATGAAAAAGTAAGTGATCTGAATCTGCTGATGAAAAAAAAAAAATTACGAAGATAATGAAAATAAAAAACAACAAAAGGTTGATATTTTATTTAAAGAGGAACAAAATATTTGATTACTGATATAAAATGTATTTAGTAAATGTTAGTTTTACACACACACACACACACACACACACACACACACACACACACACACACACACACACACACACACACACACACACACACAGCGTCAATAAAAACTGATAACATTATTAAGAGGAAAAAATAATCAATGAATATAAAAGGCAAGAGTGTATACCAAAACTAATTGTAGTAGCAGAAGTAATTGTAGTACTAGCAGCACCTGCAGCAGTAGCGGTAGTAGTAGTAGTAGTAGTAGTAGTAGTAGTAGTAGTAGTAGTAGTAGTAGTAGTAGTTGTACTAGTAGTAGTAGTACTAGTAGTAGTAGTAGTAGTAGTAGTAGTAGAAGCAGTGGTAGTAATAGAGTATACAATGGGTAAATAAGGAAACAGATGCGCAGTGTAATGCGTAAACAAAGTTTTCTTTGTTCAAACATATGATGCGCAATAAATAGTAGTAGTAGTAGTAGTAGTAGTAGTAGTAGTAGTGTTCCTATAATAATAATTGTAATAATGATAATAATAATAATAATAATAATAATAATAATAATAATAATAATAATAATAATTATTATTATTTTTTTTTTTATTATCATTATTATCATTATTATTATTATTATTATTATCATTATTATTATTATTATTATTATTATTATTATTATTATTATTATTATTATTATTATTATTATTATCATTATTATTATTATTATTGTTGGTATTTTTATGTTCTTGCTGTAACTGTTGTTATTACTAGAACTACTGCTACCTTAACACCCCTTCCACAACAACAACAACAACAACAACAACAGTTACTGCAACTACTACTACTACTACTACTATTACTATTGTTACTACTACTACGACTCCTACGACTATTACTTCAATTGCATACATAATCTACATACTCAATCCCACAAACAAACGAAAGAAGCTTAGTAGTTGTTTTACTACTTCTCAAGAGAGAGAGACAGAGAGAGAGAGAGAGAGAGAGAGAACAGAGAGTGCAGTCCGTACGTTCACACTTTAAAGATGTTGCAGTGGTGGTGGTGGTGGTGGTGGTGGTAGTGGTGGTGGTGATGGTGGTGGTGGTGGTGATGGTGGTGGTGGA
>NC_087170.1:15826494-15833994 GCF_035594125.1 Scylla paramamosain | reverse complement strand
TGTTGACTCAGGTGAGGTGCGCCAGGTGGCCGTAGGAGTATCATTAAACGTAGCGTTGTTCATTCTGGTTCATTTCGGTTCGTTTTGCTTCATTTCGGTAAAATGACACCGCCTGGAAAAAAAAATCTTGTATTAATGTGTGAATCTTGAACAATTTTTTATTTATTTATTTATTTCTATATTTATTTGTAAATTTATCTTTATTATTGTGACTTTTATTCACTTTCACTCAGATACTTGCTAGGAATATTTTTTTAATTGACTACGATCTCTCTCTCTCTCTCTCTCTCTCTCTCTCTCTCTCTCTCTCTCTCTCTCTCTCTCTCTCTCTCTCTCTCTCTCTCTCTCTCTCTCTCTCTGATGTGATGGTAACTTTTTAATAAGGTGAGCACACTTTTTTTGTGTAAAGTTCAGAGCTTGCCAAACAGGCCCCGGGGGAGAGAGAGAGAGAGAGAGAGAGAGAGAGAGAGAGAGAGAGAGAGAGAGAGAGAGAGAGAGAGAGAGAGAGAGAGAAAATATCTGACTACATTACATGCAAAATTAGTATGAAAGATTATAGTTAAGGAAAGGAAATAAAGACAAAAATTACTGATATTATCTAAAAAATATGTATATAAATAGTAACGATATTCGCCAAAGAAAAAAATAATAGTTCATGTTTTTATTACCCGTTTTCTTTCCTCCTTTATTCCTCATTATTTCCTTCCTTGGCGCAAAGTTACAGTATTGTTTGATCGTCTATTGCAATCATTCCTTTTATATGTAATGATAATACTGCTAATGCCAGATGTAATTACACTAATATCTAAGTCAATTAGTAATATACAATTATCATCTTTTTCTCACCTTCTTTCAAACACTCTCCTTTTTTTTTTCAGACATAAATTCACTTACGTATAATTGTCAAGTGTATCAGTAATAATATGAAACGTTTATGGGTTTATATTATTAACTATTTTTTCTACACTTTTTTTTCCTTATTTTTAGTTGTCATGTTAATCAATGATCGTATAGAAAGTGTGTATTAATGTTTGTTTTTTTCTTTACCTTCTTTTTTTTTTTTTTTTGTAGCGTTTGTTGGTTAAGGTAAATGCATAGATGGTGCATTATTTTTACATTTAATATTCATTCAAATTTCTTTATTGTCTGCGATATATTATTAGGAGTTTGTTCATATTTTTGTCTCCCTTTCATGTACTGCACTAAACATATACAATATTATCTATCTATCCATCTCTTTAACTATCTTTCTATCTACCTATCTATCTATCTGTCTATCAATCAATCAATCAATCTATCTATTTATCTATCTATCTATCTATCTATCTATCTATCTATCTGTACGTTTATTGGTGTGCCCATCTGTTTGTCTATGAATTCGTCTATCTATATATGTCTATCCTTGTATTAGTCTTTCTGTTTATCAATCTACCTATGTCACTATACCCCTTACAGAACTAGGTATCACATTTCCCTCTTATTCTCAAAACACAGCACTACAAAAACCTTCCAAACTTAATCCAGACCCATATGAGTCACTCACAATGGAACCATCAACACCACACACTCCTGACGGTATGATTTACAAGCCGCACGGTAATAAAAACATCATCATCCCGGAACAGCAGCAAACCCTCCGTAGCGTCACATAGAATACAATGAATACGATGACCTACTAGGAATGGAAAAGCTTGATTAACACACACAAAGGACTCCTATCATTAACATTCCCTTATTGTCGGGGGAGTGAATAATATTTTTCAAAGGGGAGTGTATGAGTGTGTAATAATACTACTTTTTTTTCAGGTGGTGAGTGTATGGGGTGTTTACTTGTGAAATTTCTAAAAGGTCAGAGTTCACGGCCAGGACAACATTAGCCCCGGAAGAGCCGCAGGTGAGTACGATGCTGTTATTGAAATACCGTGGACACCTGCAGCATGCTAATTAGTGAGAGATACGGGCCATCCAGGTGAGGTTCTTCTTGGTCTGTCATCTCTAGATTTCTTTTTCTTGTGTGTGTGTGTGTTTTTTTATGTATTTATTCTTTCTAGTGTCATTTCTATCTTCCTTTGGTTATCTGTCAAGGCTTCTTTTTTTTTTTTACTTTTTTTTCGTTTTATTTCCTTCGTTATCTATTGCTTTCTTTTCGTGTCTGTCTTTCTGTCTGTAAGTATGTGTATTTATTTGTGCCTTTTTTTTCATCTTAAAATCTAAATACTCTATTTATTGTTCTTTTTTTATTGCCTTTCGTCATTTTCCGTTAGTTATTTGTTCATATGTCTTTTTTTCATCATTTAATCACGAATATGTATTTATCTACCTCTTTCCCCTACAGTCTCTGCTCCGTTATTTATTCATATATTTGTTTTTATGCATATAATTGTGTTTATTTGAATTTCTATGTATTTTGCATGTATTGATTTTCGTTCGCTTTCCGTCACGACACACGCATCTCTTTCCTTCCAACGAGTGAGGCGGAGGCTGCTAATGAAGACAGGTGTACTCAGGTAAGCTTGATTATTATTATTATTATTATTATTATTATTATTATTATTATTATTATTATTATTATTATTATTATCATCATCATCATCATTATCATCCCCTCCTTATTCCTCCTCTACGCAAATTCTCTCTCTCTCTCTCTCACCTCCTGTTCCTCCTCCTCCTCCTGTTTCTCCTCCTCTTTCTCCTCCTCCTGTTCCTCCTCCTCCTCCTCCTCCTCCTCCTCCTCCTCCTCCTCCTCCTCCTCCTCCTCCTCCTCCTCCTTCAGGCAGCAACATAGGTAGGATGGCAAGGAAGAGACGTGTTAATTAAGTCCTCAGGTGTGCTGATGATGATTAGAAGAGAGGCCAGGTAGTAATGAGCTGCCCACGTGCCGATTACACACACACACACACACACACACACACACACACACACACACACACACACACACACACACACACACACACACACACACACATACACACACATATACACGCACTCACTCACGCACACCTGACCTTGACCCCTAATAAGAGAGAGAGAGAGAGAGAGAGAGAGAGAGAGAGAGAGAGAGAGAGAGAGAGAGAGAGAGAGAGAGAGAGAGAGAGAGAGTGAATGGCAAAAAAGTGATATATTGAATTTGGTAACAAAAAAATCAAGAAGTTGAAGATCGATTACCGAGAGAGAGAGAGAGAGAGAGAGAGAGAGAGAGAGAGAGAGAGAGAGAGAGAGAGAGAGAGAGAGAGAGAGAGAGAGAAATTGTATCAAACTTGCCTCTAATAAAAGATGAATAATACATCTCCATTATTGATATTATTGTGAACTTGTTTTGAAATGTAACTAAAGATATAATGACACATTTCCATGGACTGACAAATGATGGTGAGATTAGAAAATGTTGGAGAGTGATTAGATAGAAATAGGAAAATAAAAGCCAGGAAAAAATACCGATCATAAAATTGAAACTAACTTTATAAATGGTGTTTTTACAAGGCTGGTAAGGAGATCGATGATAATTTAAAGGAAAGATAAAATTCAGAAACAAAGTTATAGTAGAAGATGAATGAAAAGAAAGGTTGATTAGTGTTGAAATTAAAATAAGAAGCTGGAATAAAATATTTCTTAATGGCTAAAATTTGAAACAAATCAAAAAATAATAATAAAATGGAGTAAAAGAAAGGTAGAAAGAGATAAAAGAAGGTAAAAGAAAAATGGAAACACAGACGGAAATAAAAACAAATAAAAGAAGAATAGATGGATTATAGATTGAGAAAATATCAAAGAAATTGGTGAAAAAAATTAAAACCAATTGTAAAAAGCCATGATACTCGCAGCCACAGTCCTCACTTAAGAAAGCAATAATTGTTAAGAAAGATTTAATATACCTATTTTTCTCGTCGCTGCAATTAGATAGTTCACTAATTAAGGATTGAAAATTAACGGAGAAAATCAGAAGCACTTAACACACACACACATACACAATCAAAGGCGAATTCTCTTATGACACGTGTTGGGATTCGAACCGTGAGCAAACCCATGGACCCAGAACGAACCCTCCTTCGAATCACCCACACAAAGAACCACCTTGTAATTACTCGCAAAGAAGTGACGGGAGAGGGAAGAGGGGCAAGGGAGAGAGAGAGAGAGAGAGAGAGAGAGAGAGAGAGAGAGAGAGAGAGAGAGAGAGAGAGAGGGGGGGGGGGTGACCAAGATGTGTGAAGGGGGATAGGTAGAGACAGGAGAATTACAGAGTTGGATGTTGTGTGTGTGTGTGTGTGTGTGTGTGTGTGTGTGTGTGTGTGTGTGTGTGTGTGTGTGTGTGTGTTTGCCGTGTTAATTAGAGTGTATTTACTCCACTGGATTGATCGGTCATTACTGAACGCGATGCATCACTCAGCAAGGCGAGGAGGAGGAGGAGGAGGAGGAGGAAGAGGAAGAGGAAAAGAGGAGGAGGGAGGAAGAGAAGTAAAAGAGGAGGAAGGACAAAATCAGTATAAGAACAAAAAAAAAATGAAAGATAAAGAAACAAACAGGAAGAAGAAGGAGAAGAAGACCAAGAAGAAGAAGAAGAAGAAAAGGAAGAAGAAGAATAAAAAAAAAGGAGGAAAGGGGGAGAAGAAGTTATATAATGGAAATGATGATCTCGATGAAAGGAGAACACTAGAAGATGTTATAGTACAGGAGAGAGAGAGAGAGAGAGAGAGAGAGAGAGAGAGAGAGAGAGAGAGAGAGAGAGAGAGAGAGAGAGAGAGAGAGAGACAGAGATACGAATAGACCAATAATTTTCGCAACTCCTCTTCTTCCTCCTCCTCCTCCTCTTCCTCAAACGAAACAAAAAAAATAGAAGGGGGAGAACACATAGACAATGAAAAGAGGAGAAAGGAGAGATGGAACAAGAGAGAAAAGACGAGATGGAGTGAGTGAAAGAGAAAGAGGAGGAGGAGGGGGAGGAGGTCTTTTATCAGGGAGCTGCGCCGTGGGACTGACGTGTGGAGGCAAGAAGGGGAGGAGGAGGAGGGGGAAAGGAGGGGGGCAGGGAAGGAAGAAGAATTATAGGGCTAGGAGCAGTAGTTAGAGGAAGAGGAGGAGGAGGAGGAGAAAAAGTGGAGGAGGAGGAAGAGGAGGAGGAGGAGAGTCAATAATTATAAGGAAAGGAATAAAGGGATAATTTTTCTTTCCTTTTGAGGGTTAAAATTGCCTTCCTCCTCCTCCTCCTCCTCCTCCTCCTCCTCCTCCTCCTCCTCCTCCATTTTTCCCTTTTCCATCATCATCATCATCGTCATCATGATCCAGAAAAAAAGAGAAAATTTATTTCAAGATAAAATATAAGAGAGAGAGAGAGAGAGAGAGAGAGAGAGAGAGAGAGAGAGAGAGAGAGAGAGAGAGAGAGAGAGAGAGAGATTGGAAAACGGGAAAAAAATAACACAAAGGAAATGGAACATAGAAAACATTGGTTATGAACGGAAATTTAACGAAAGACATTGAAGATAATGGCAAACACTATAGACTTAATGAAACGTGGCAGGTTTTCACCGTAGACTAACTCAAGATGACAAATTCCATCCATACAGTTAGTGAAATATGGAAAATATTCTCCCAAGACTTAATGAAACATGGCAATCGCTTCCCGTGGAGTTATTTAAATTTGGCAACATTTCTCCGTAGACTTATCTCACTTTAACCAGCTTTTCTAGCCCAACCTTGTGCCTATCCACCCCAACTAGCCCAAGCCATCTCCAGCCCAACCTTGCATATAACCAGCCCATCTAGCGCAGCCATACACCTACAAAGTGTTTCTAGCCCAAATAGCTCATACCAGCTTCGCACATATTCAACCATCAAGCCCAAAGTAGCCCAATCTATGCACCACGACTTGATCTGCATATCTGTTGTTGTTGTTTTTTTTAGTACCGCTTACATTTCTTTGTTTTTAATGCCCCACCTTTAGAAAAATAGAACTTTATCGATAAAAAAAAAAAAACTCCTATTTTAAACTACTCCTTAATGCATCCATACAATCCACCCGCTATCCACCATCTGTATATCCATCCATCCATTCATCCTCCATCACAACGTAGTAAATTGAAAAGAGGAAAAAGACAGACATGTTGTTAATTAATGTTTGGCGAAGCGCCGCGTCAAAAGCTGTAAATAAACACGCGAAATGAGCAGAGCGAACCGCCATTGTGGGAAGTTTTTGAGCTGTGTGTGACGAGAGAGAGAGAGAGAGAGAGAGAGAGAGAGAGAGAGAGAGAGAGAGAGAGAGAGAGAGAGAGCAGTTTTTAGAAGAATGAAAATAGGAAAAATGCATCGTTTGTGAATTACCAGAAAGAGAGAGAGAGAGAGAGAGAGAGAGAGAGAGAGAGAGAGAGAGAGAGAGAGAGAGAGAGAGAGAGAGAGGTCAGTTTTTACAAGAATTATAATAAGAAAAGATTGTGTGTGTGTGTGTGTGTGTGTGTGTGTGTGTGTGTGTGTGTGTGTGCGTGTGAGTGCGTGTGAATTAGCAGAGTATAATTAGTAAAGAGTGAGAGTTGAGAGTTCCCAGCGCCCTTGTCACGCGCCCTGAGTGGCCCAAGACAAGGCAGGAGGGTCATCCTTACTGAGTGGCCCTCCAGCTGACTTTTGAAGGGGCGTGAGGGGAGAAGAGGAGGAGGAACAAGAGGAGGAAGAGGAGGAGGAGGAGGAGGAGGCAGTAAAAGGAGTGTGTTGTGTTGCTTTTAAGTTTTTGTTGTTTTTTGTTGATATTTTTGTTCTCTGTTTTGTTTTCTATGTTTGTTGTTGCTGTTGGTGGTGGTGGTGGTGGTAGTGGTGGTGGTGGTGGTGGTAGTAGTGTTCTTGTTCTTCTCTTGTGTTCCCTTCATGTTTACCTTTCCCCTCACTTTTCCTTTCCCACTCTCCCAATCTGTCCCTCATATTTTCCTCCTCCCTTCCCCTCTCCTCTTTTTCCCACGTTCTCCTCCCACTCCTTAATCTTAATAAATATTGTTCACTTAACCTCTCCCCCTTTTCTCTCCCCTCTCCCCCTCCCTTCCCCTCTCTTCCATCTTCCCCTCACTCCTTTATCTCAACAAAGACTTCCATTCCATGTTACTCTTTATTCCATTTTACCATCATCATCTCCCTTCCTTCACCCTCTCTCCTCTCTTTCCTTCCCTTCCCTCTTACCCCTTTCCCTTCTCTCTCCCCTTTTCCCTCTTCCATATTTCCCATAATATACGTCATCTCCTTATCTTAAAAATGTCCCTCTCATTTTCTTCTTTCCCCTTCCCTCTCTCCCCATTTTTTCCCCACCTTTCCTCTCCTCCCCTGTCTCCCATCTTCTCATCACTCCCTCTTCTCAACAAATACTCCCATTTCATTGTAACTCTTTACCTCTTTTTTTCCCTCTTTTACCTCCCCTCTCCTCATGTCTTCCCTCTCTTCCTCCTCCTCAGCATCTTCCTCATCGTAACTCCCATGGGAAATTATGTCCAGTAACGAACAGACTCGGAAAGAAAAGGGAAAAAAAGAAAG
>NC_087170.1:15813994-15818994 GCF_035594125.1 Scylla paramamosain | reverse complement strand
CTTTTCAATTTCACATTGCCAAATATTCGCCATCAATTTGATTAATTAATATGAGAGAGAGAGAGAGAGAGAGAGAGAGAGAGAGAGAGAGAGAGAGAGAGAGAGAGAGAGAGAGAGAGAGAGAGAGAGAGATATTATGACCGCAAATAATCTTCCTTTTTTCACAATTCTCTCTCTCTCTCTCTCTCTCTCTCTCTCTCTCTCTCTCTCTCTCTCTCTCTCTCTCTCTCTCTCTCTCTCTCTCTCTCTCTCTCTCTCTCTCTCTTATCCATTCCTGTCCTCTCCTGTCCAATCTATCCTCCCTTTCCTCCCACCACTGCCGCATCATTCACGAGAGAGAGAGAGAGAGAGAGAGAGAGAGAGAGAGAGAGAGAGAGAGAGACGCGAATACCCCCTTTTAATTCACGAACTCCAAATTGCGATGACACTTAGCCTCTAGGTTAGGGGGCGTTTGAGGGACCAGGTAGGAAGGGTGGGGTGCGTTGTTGTGGGTGGTGGAGGAATAGGTGTGGGGGGTTGTTTGGTTAGGTTTGGTTTGGTTTGGTTTGATTAAGTTAGGTTATGTTAGGTTTGGTTGAGTTAGGTTAGGTTAGATTAGAACAGATGAGATTTGGATTGGTTTGGTTTGGTTAGACTAGTTTAGACTGCAAGTTAAATTAGGGTAGGTTAAGTTATATAGAAGTCAGGTTAGGGTACAAGTTAGAATAAGCTAGATCATGTTAGGCTAGGTCAAGAAGGTTAAAGTTAAGTGAGGTTAAGTTAGATTACATTAGACTATCTTAGAGTTAGATTGGGTTTGCTTTCAAGTCAAACAAGGTTAGGTTAGGGTGCTATAAACAAGCTTAGAGTGAGTTAGGTTACTATAGACTACCTTATATTGGGTTAGGTTAGTTTACGTTTGCCTTCAAGTTAAGTTAAGATAGATTAGTAAGTCATTTATTAATATAGACGCATTTTTAGTTTTTTGTTTTTTCCCTCTTCAATGACGTATATGGGAATGAAACACCTGGGACTTGGCAGGTCACGAGGCCACACCTGGATTGATTAACACTCTCTCTCTCTCTCTCTCTCTCTCTCTCTCTCTCTCTCTCTCTCTCTCTCTCTCTCTCTCTCTCTCTCTCTCTCTCTCTCTCTCTCTCTCTCTCTCTCTCTCGTATGTGTTGTGTCAGATATCACTGTACTCTTCGCTAGTTAGACTATGTAGCATTGTTTAGGTGAAATTATCTTTAAATTATGAGTAGAGGTAGGGAGGGGAGAAAAAACAAGTATGTGTGTGCGTTTGTCAGGTGGAAGTCACTCACTTAGTCTTTCACTCAGCCAGCCTCATGAATGGGGCTGCCTAGTATCGCCTCGTTGGGTGGCTAGAAGAGACAAAAAGTTAATGCTACAAGTAGAAAAAGTAGATACAATAATTCAGAGTATGAGAGAGAGAGAGAGAGAGAGAGAGAGAGAGAGAGAGAGAGAGAGAGAGAGAGATTGTGTTTTTGTTTGTAGATTCCATAATTATATAATTAAGGTTTTTTCTTCAGAGTGGTATTTCTTATTTTTGTGTGTGATTTAAAATATATTACGTTTGAGAGAAGTTGAGTGTGAGTATATAAATAAACTATATAAATCAAATTCCATAAAAAGATGAAATAAATCAACGAATCACAAAAAAAGAGCCACGTTAATCTTTCGCCATGAAGAAAAATACTGCCATACGAAAATAGTCTTAATTTTAGTCTTTTTTTTTTCTGAACAAGTATATTTCTCTAAGTATTTTTTTTCTAAAGATGACAAATTACTCTTTTATGTGTGTGTGTGTGTGTGTGTGTGTGTGTGTGTGTGTGTGTGTGTGTGAGTGTGAAATCATAAGGTCACACACACACACACACACACACACACACACACACACACACACACACCAACAAACAAACAAACAAACAAAAATAATAATAACAATAATAATAAGACAAATAAAACTGAAAGAAAAAAAAAGTTCAGCGTGAGAGTCAGTCTGTGTCAAGTAAGTGTTGCCAGGTCATGTGAGGTCACTAATTAACCGACCTTATCTTAGAGGAGAAGGAGGTCACTGGATGGAGCAGAATAGATGTGGATGAAGGTGGAGGAGTGGGATGTATCAAAAGGCAGAAAGGTCTTTAAGTGGTACGGGGAATATAACAATATAACAAGGGTGACGTAAGTAGAATTCTCAGGATCAATAACCAGAAAAGAACAAGATATAATACGTTCGGAACTCAGTAATCAGGTAGTTAGTGCCGAGTCATTAGGGAGCTTTGAAAGAAGATGAGATAGATTTATGCATGGGGATGATGGGTGAAAATAGAAACGTGTGCTTCATTCAGGGACTGCCACGTGTAGACCTGATGGCTTTTTGCACCTTCCCTTATTTTATGCCGATGGGGTGGAAGGATAGGATTGAATGGGATGTGGAAGTGGAATGGAAGAGAGGACTTAGTAGGCTGTGTTGGGGTGAAAAGAGGACTTAATTGGGATGCGTTCGGGTGAAGAGCGCTTGATTGAGGTGTGGAGGGATGCAGGGGTGTGGAGAGATGGGGCTAAGTGTAGTTTGTTAGGGTTGATGGGGTTTGTTAGGGTTGATTGGGTATGTTGTTGGGGGTAGTAGTGGACCCCATCTCAAGTGCCTGTGGTGGATGAGACGTGACACGCACCACACCTCACTATCTCCCCCCCCCCCTCAACCCCTCCAGGCTCACAACTCCCTCTCCTCCACCTTCCCCCTGGATAATTGCCAACCTCGCCCGACACCCCTGTACACCCCGCCCCCCCACCGGTCCTCCTGCCCTCCACCCCCTCCCTTACCGCCTGTCTCGGACCGCCAACCCCCGGGAGTGCGTGTGACTTTTGAGTGCCAATAGAGCCACACACGCTGCCCCCACACGCACGCACGTACGCACGCAATGCACGCACGCACGCACGCACGCACACGCCCTCACTCCCCCACACTTGCTGTCACTTACACGTACACACAGTAAAGGTTTTGAAATCTTATTTACACTCTCTCTCTCTCTCTCTCTCTCTCTCTCTCTCTCTCTCTCTCTCTCTCTCTCTCTCTCTCTCTCTCTCTCTCTCTCTCTCTCTCTCTCTCTAGATATTCGCACGTACACAGACACACAAATTTAACACACGCACACACTCACACACACACACACACAAAAAAAAACATGCATATTCAATACATTCACATAGTATAAAGTTTATATACACATTTTATAAACATCCGTGCATACATAGATACATAAATATACATGGGCACATACCTACCTTCCTTTACACACACACACACACACACACACACACACACACACACACACACATACTGTACATACGTGTATTTTTGTATGTGTGTGGACATAAATATAAATAATCCGTGAAACTTGGTGACACATGTGCGGGTTTCACGTTACACACACACACACACACACACACACACACACACGCACATACACCAGCTTGGTATCTATATAACACTGACAAGGACAGACAGCTCTCTCTCTCTCTCTCTCTCTCTCTCTCTCTCTCTCTCTCTCTCTCTCTCTCTCTCTCTCTCTCTCTCTCTCTCTCTCTCTCTCTCTCTCTCTCTCTCTCTACTTTATTTCTATATGCAAATAACTATTGGAGAAAACTTTAATTAGAATTTTTTTCGGTCTGAAAGGAATAGAGCAGGGTCATTTTCCTCCTCCTCCTCCTCCTCCTCCTCCTCCTCCTCCTCCTCCTCCTCCTCCTCCTCCTCCTCCTCCTTCTCCTCCTCCTTTTTTATTCCTTTCTTCATGTTCTACTACTCCAAAATTCTCCTTTAGTTTTATTCTTTGTCTTTCATCCTTTCCCTTCATTTCTTTCCTTTTCACTCCTACCAGTTTCCTTTCTTCCCCCCTTTTACTCCTTTTTTTCTTTCTTCATAATCTCTCTTCCCTTTCTTTCTTTCTCCTCACATCTTCACCAGCTTTCTCTCTTCCTCTTTCTATTGTTATTTTTCCTTCCTCACTCCTCTCATCATTATGTCTCCTTTTTCTTTCCTTTTCTTCTTCATATCATCTTTTTTTTCATTTTTTTGCCTCTTTCCTTTCTTTTATCCTTATTCTCTCTCTCTCTCTCTCTCTCTCTCTCTCTCTCTCTCTCTCTCTCTCTCTCTCTCTCTCTCTCTCTCTCTCTCTCTCTCTCTCTCTCTCTCTTGCAGAACTCCTGACTTTCGTTTTTTTTTTTTACTTTCATACTCATATTATTTTTTTTTTCTGTACGTGCTAACGAAAATGGCGTGAAAAATTTCTACTTGTAATAATTGATTCTTGGATTCGAACACCTGTTAGAATTAATTATAACTGTCAGGTGTCATTAGTAGTGTTTTTTTTGTAATTAATGTGTGTACCTGTCTTTTTTAATTAGGGGTTAATACGTAATGCCTCACCTGTTTTATTTTTCTTTTTTTTGTTGTTTAAAGCTGAGCGAAGGGAGAGAGAGAGAGAGAGAGAGAGAGAGAGAGAGAGAGAGAGAGAGAGAGAGAGAGAGAGTAATTGACAGACGAGGCAGGCAGAAAGAGAAGTAGGGAAAGAAAGGAATGGAAATAACAGTGGAAGAGGAGAGAAGAAAAGGAGAGATTACTGAGAATATCATTAGTGTAAAATGTATCAGTTTAGTTTATAATATTTCGCTACATGCTTCTCAAATACCTCAGAGATATATTTAAAAATGAACATTAAAGAAAAAAAAAACTAAGCATTTAAACTTTTCATCATTTTCTTTGAAGTTAGGAAAAAAAATTGTTAGGTACAAGCCATTTTTTTTTTTTTTTTAGTTACAAGAAAATAAGGAAAGTGACAAGACAAGATTACTTACGCATGGCACTTCCTCTATCATCATCATCATCATCATCTACCATCATTTCCCTTCATCACTATCACCATCATCATCATCATTACCTTCCATCATCAACCTTATATTTACCCAACCTTCTCGTGAAACCACCTGCTGTCTTGTGA
>NC_087170.1:15761494-15808994 GCF_035594125.1 Scylla paramamosain | reverse complement strand
AGGAGGCGCCGCAGGCTGGCCACATCGTGGAGGCGATGCAGAGCAACACAGAAAAGCGGCGGCGTTCAGGCGTGGCGCAGGCCATGGAGAAGCGCGTGATGGAGGGCTTGAAGCGGCTGGGCATGAAGGAAGAGGAGGGCGTGGTGCGGCACATCTGTGGCGTGTTCGACACCAACGCCTTTGTCGTGGACGGCGGGCGAGCCTTGCTACCCCTCGCCGCCCTAATGAACCACCACTGCGGCGCCAACACGCAGCACTGGTTCCACCGCGGCATGCTGGTGGTGCGCGCCGTGAGTATTGCCTCGCCTCCGCAAGGCGGGGAGTGGGGGAGGGAATAAAGAGCCTTGCAACATTCATGATTTATTCCTTAGTACCAGACAGCAACAAGGGTCCTTGTTTCCTGCAGGCGCGGAGCATCCCTAAGGGCGAGGCCCTCACCAACACCTACACGCCGGTGCTGTGGGGCAACCGTGCGCGCGCCGCCTACCTGGCCTCCTCTAAGCTGTTCACGTGCCGGTGTGAGCGGTGCCTTGACCCTCGCGAGCTGGGCTCCCACCTCAGCTCCGTCAGATGCCGCCAGTGCCAGGGTGGCGTCCTGACGCCTCCCTCTTCCCCTGCCGAGACAGTCTGGCGGTGTGAAGGCTGTGGGGAGAGCGTAGCGGCGGCGGCGGTGGAGGCAATGGTGCGCGCCGCGGCGACCATGGCCAAGGGAGCCGTGGGGGATCCGGCGGAGCTGCTGGCCGTGACATGCCAGTTGAGCCGCCTGGTGGGGGAACGGCACTACGTGACGGTGGGCGCCAAGTACGCCCTTATAGAGGCCATCATGGCAGGGCGGCTCCAGGGTGAGAGAGAGAGAGAGAGAGAGAGAGAGAGAGAGAGAGAGAGAGAGAGAGAGAGAGAGAGCTATTTTCATATCTCATGCAAGCAAACATTAAAAAAAAGAAAATAACAACACGTCAACCAAAACACTGCACACTCTCCCTCCCTTCCCCTCTCACCTCACCTTCCCTCTCACCCGTCAGATGTGCCTGGCGCTGACCTCCGTCGCGTGGTTGACCTGTGCGGTGATCTGCTGCATATCGCTGACCTCCTTGACCCCGGCCTTTCCAGATTAAGAGGTAAGTACCTGTTTGCTAATCGGGGGCGTCGGGGAGCAGGTTAATTAGAGATCATGACCTAGTGACTGGCGCTCATGTTGCAGAATCACCTGGCCGCCTGTTGAGTTCATTAAGTCAAGTATGAATTGACGACTGTGTTTACAAAAGTTGTCACGTTGAATTATTCTTTTCTTGAATATATAAATGAATCTCTCTCTCTCTCTCTCTCTCTCTCTCTCTCTCTCTCTCTCTCTCTCTCTCTCTCTCTCTCTCTCTCTCTCTCTCTCTCTCTCTCTCTCTCTCTCTCTCTCTCTCTCTCTCTCTCTCTCTCTCTCTCTCTCTCTCTCTCTCTCTCTCTCTCTCTCTCTCTCTCTCTCTCTCTCTCTCTCTCTCTCTCTCTCTCTCTCTCTCTCTCTCTCTCTCTCTCTCTCTCTCTCTCTCTCTCTCTCTCTCTCTCTCTCTCTCTCTCTCTCTCTCTCTCTCTCTCTCTCTCTCTCTCTCTCTCTCTCTCTCTCTCTCTCTCTCTCTCTCTCTCTCTCTCTCTCTCTCTCTCTCTCTCTCTCTCTCTCTCTCTCTCTCTCTCAGGTGTGTTACTATTGGAGCAGGTGAGGGCAGCTGCTGAACTGCTAAGGAGACAAACTGCTGGTGACTTTTCTGCTGTATCTTCTGTCACTGATAATGAAGAAGATGCTACTATTACTGCTACTTCTATTGCCTGTGATTTTACGTGTGATGAAAAAGTGCCAAGTCAGTTAAGCCTCATACAGGTAACGATCCTAGACTGTTATGGTGCCTATATATATATATATATATATATATATATATATATATATATATATATATATATATATATATATATATATATATATATATATATATATATATATATATATATATATATATATATATATATATATATATATATATATATATATAAAATAGGTGTAGGTGTTATTATGCTGTGTAATAGTTGTAGTGTGGTCAATAAATTATGCTTCCATTTGTCTATGTATAGTTGTCTATTAATCTATTTCTGCGTGTTTCATACAGGGACTGCCACGTGTAAGCCTGGTCGCTTCTTGCAGCTTCCCTTATTTCTTATGTTCTTATGTTCTTATGTTTTCTTTTCATGTTTTGCTCGTAAAGCTTACTGCATAGAAGGAATTGGATTTGGTGTAATGTTTCGCCTTTTTCTCTCCCTTTTTCCTTCTCATTTAAATTTACCTTACAATTATTTCCCTTTTTCCCCTTTCTTTCAAAATTTACTTTACAAATATTTATTTTATTATTTTTAAATATCCCTTATTAATGTCGTTCCTTACTAAGTTTTCCTTGTAAGTAGTTTCCATTAGTTATTTTCCATTCATCTTTTTATATAGATTCCCTTTACAAATATTTTATCTTTGCAGTTATTTTCCCGTCTTCCCTTTCCATTTTAGACTTCTGTATTTTTGTCCTCTTTCCCCTCTCCTAGTTGATACCCGTTATAGTTTTATTTTTTTCTTTTCTTTCTTTTTTTCCCTTCCCAAGAAACTGAAGACGGCGGCGACGGAGAGCGAGAACATCTTACAGTATGATCCTCGCCTCCCTCACGCTCAGGAAGTCCTTCGTTTCCTGCAGGACCTTCAGGCTGAGGGGAAAGCTGAAAATGAGGAGGAGGAAGCGAAGGTGAAGGAGGACGGGAAGGAAGGCTCTCATTAAAGCTAGTACAGAAATTACTTTACTCCTGAAGAAAGAAAGAAAGAAGAAAAGTTAGATTAAAGGTCGTCCATTCATTTTTCATCGGGTTGAAATGAATCGATCTGGCAACTTGATATTTTTCCACCTTTTGTAGTTTTCTATGCAATCATTCACTAATTCAGTCATTCATTTGTTCATGCGCTCGTTTTTAGACAAGTTACTATTTATTAGTAGGTATGCATTTTTGTGTGTCTTTTCTTTTTTTTTCAAGGTTCAGTAATTTTCACCTGTAATATTGCATTCACTCACTCACTCACTCACTCGCGTATTCTTGTTAGTTACTCATAGTTCCTTCTCTTCTTTTTAATTAACCCCAATTCAGTCTTTCTTCCAGGTTTTTATTATTTTCTTTCCATTTGGATTCCACAAGTATTCTTTTGTGTCACGGTTTTTCGCTTTGATTTTTCCTCTAATTCCTTTTCATTTTACGGCCGAGTGACATTTAACTTCATTTCACCTTTATTTTCCTTTTCTACAAAGTCGGGAACTGCTTTGTGATCCTGTTAAATTGGCGGACTGACAGAGTTGGTTCATCGTCCCGCCTTTTATCTTAGCTTAGGATTTGGCGGTAATGAAGCAAGCTTAAGTTTCCATGTAAAGGATTAGAGATTTAGTAGTCCCGTGTGCCAGCAGGTATGTATTCTTAACTCAGTTGTTTTATTCTCGATATTATCTTCCACCGTGTAGTAGTTATTATATTGTTTTTGGGTTTGGTTTTCTTTTGTTCAGTTTACGAGTTAATAAATTGCTATCCCAGCTGTGTGTGTTTTGGATGCTTGATTAACGTAATAGTGGTAATAGTGGCAGCAGAAGTAGTAAGTACTCGTAATGGTGTATTTTTAAGATCTATTGATGCGCTTCTAGTTCTACTACTGCTACTTTACTGATAAGAACACAAGTATTTCATATGTTGCTATATTTATTTCGATATCTCTCTATCTCTCTCTCTCTCTCTCTCTCTCTCTCTCTCTCTCTCTCTCTCTCTCTCTCTCTCTCTCTCTCTCTCTCTCTCTCTCTCTCTCTCTCTCTCTCTCTCTCATCACGACTTGTCAACATTCACACCCTCATTCACTGATCCCCTGGGCGTCTGTCCCTTCTCACTCCCCTCGCTCTTGTCCCCACCCTCTCCTGGCGTCTCCACCTTCATTGTCTTCCTGCTTCCCTCTCGTGTTAGCCTCCCTTGCCTCCTACCGCTACTTCTACGGGGCCCTGCTGAGTCCTTCCCTTCCTCTGCTTCAGTCCTTGCTGCTTGAGTATCCTTAGAATCCTTGCTTTCCTTGATATCCTTCTTAGGAGGCGCGCTGCCTCTCCCCGCGGGTATGCTAGAGGCGCTGGGTCTGAGGGAAGCTGGATGCGTGGCTGCGCGAGCGGTGGTGGTAACAGTCATAGCATCTAATAGAAAGTTATGCAGCCTTTTCAAGACGGTCCCAGTGGCTGCCTTGGGCCCCAGGGGAGGGAGGGAGTGTTGGTACGCTCGCGCCACGCTGTAGATGTTAACGAGGGCCAGCCGCACGCGGGTGAGGTGTGTGTGGGTGTGTGTGGAGGCAGTCTGGAGCGCGGCAAGGCGGGCCTCCATTTCACTCAGGTTGCGAGAGGAGGTCCAGCTGGCAGCACGTTCTCGGTAAAGTTTCAGCAGCGCCTCTCCCTCCCGCTCCTTCTCGCTCTGTGCAATGAGAAGTGTGGCGACGTAAACAAGCCCGTCAACATCTTATTAGATATGTTTACCTTCAAAAATGCATTATTTCGTATGTAAGCTATAGAATCATGTCTATCAGTAACTGTAAAACATTTATTATCATGTTTCCGAACATGCACCTCGATATCAAAATAGTTGTGTTTGCTCTTATAAAAAAATACTGTCTCTTTAATTTTCCTAAACATACATTTCAGCAGTGAAATCTATCTTTAAAATATTACGTACTATTCACGTTACGTAGTTATGCAGTTCAGCTCCAAAATCATCGCGTTTACCCTGAAAATCTCATTCTCTACTATTTGTCTAAAGAAAACTAAGATGAACCACACTCAAACATTTCACCTTTTTGGCTTACCTAGAAAAGTTACTGGGAGTTTTCAAGAATGCTTTCATAATCCTGGCTATAGATAAACAAGCATTTTAAACCATCAAGAGAGAAAGAGAAAAAGAGTAAAAAACAGTCGTGGGAGCACGACTAATCATGTTTGTAGTCCTAGAAAAGTCGTGAGGGAACGGAGTGCTTAGGAGTACGAGGATGAACAGCGACCAACTTGGACGAAGACGAGGAGCTCCCGGCGGGCGTGGTGCAGCTGGCGGAATGCGAGGTTGACCTTGAGTAGAAGCTGCAGTCTGAGGGTGAGCAGGTCCCGGAAGCGGCCACACACGCCCTCTACAGTAGCCGCCTCACTCCCGAAGGTGGCGACGCTTCTCTCTACGTACTCCTGAGAGAGAGAGAGAGAGAGAGAGAGAGAGCTGTGTGTGTGTGTGTGTGTGTGTGTGTGTAAATCACAGGAAATATGGCATTTTCCTATACTTTATTAATTTTTCGTTAATTCAAAAGTAGAAAGAAAAAGATGCATTTTCCCAAATAATGTACTAGTTAACTGACCTTTATTCCTATAATAAAGTCTTTGCTAAGTGACATTTTACCAGTGTTTATCCATTCTTCATTTATTATAAGCTAAACAATACGTAAATCACGAGAAAAATAATAATAACTTTCCCATAATTACAATATAGCGTAGTCACGTAACTTTTCTTCCTAACAATGGACTACAAGTTATGTGGCCTTTTCTCACCTTGTATGTGGAGTACGTGGCGACCTTGGCAGTGGTGGCGGCTGTGATGCTGCTGGTGGCGTGAATCAGCCGCTGCAGCCTGGCCACCTCCTCCTGCTGCAAACCACACTCCGCCGCCTCCCGCTCAAGCAGTAGCTCGCTCTCTCGCTTCCTCTCCTCCTGGGCCTGATGAAGAAGTTAGGGGAGAGAGAGAGAGAGAGAGAGAGAGAGAGAGAGAGAGAGAGAGAGAGAGAGAGAGAGAGAGAGAGAATCATGGTCATACACCCTCCTTAATCTTCCATCATTTCCTGTGCATGAAGGAGAAAATGTTAAGAATGATAAGGAGTTTTCTTTTATAAACTTCCTTATCCTTATCTTCCCTTCCTTCATCTTCATCTCCATTTTCCTCATCTTCCTTATTTTCATTCTCTCCGTATCAGCCAATCAACCTATCAATCTATCTGTCCATCTATCTATATTCTGCCCACCTTGATATCCTTCTCGTGGGAGAGGATGGCGTTCACGAGGGAGGAGTAGCGCTTCTGGGCGTGCTGGCGCTGCAGATGGATTGTCTGAAGGGCCGTGGCGTGGGCGGCGTGGTGAGAAGCCGCCCCTTGCCCGGGCCCGCCCATCACCCGCGCCAGGCTGCCCACACGCCCGTCACCGACTTCACATGTCTGCCTGGAAATGGTGACACGAAAATGGATGTGTATAATGATTAGCTTAGTTGGTTAAATCACAACAAAAATATAAACAAATAAAAAAAAAAGCCATTATTATATGACAACTAGAAAAACAGGACAAGTCGCCAGTCAATACTCAATAATCGTGTTATCAATGGCTGTTTTCTTCGCGACTGCATCATCATAGACACGCATGTAGAAATTGTCGTGCTTCTTCTTGTCCTCTCCTTCGTCATCGTCCTCTTTGCTCCTCACGTCGTTGCCATTCCTCCTCTCTTCCACCTGTATCCTCACGCCGTTCTTCTTAAGGTCGGCCATTATCCTGCAAGTGGAAAAGGATAGGAAATGATAACTCTCGACCATATTCTGAAATTCACCTCTGCGCCGCACTTCCACTACATTTAAAAGGCTCTACTTGAAGTGACACGGGTTTTTAAGAGTGTTTTTTACAGTTACAGAAACAAATTAGAAGGATTTCTATATTACTAACCAGAGAACCCGGCTAATCATCTCTATAAAATATAGTTGATATAAGACAGCCAAGTGTTTCTGAATATTGCTCTCTCTCTCTCTCTCTCTCTCTCTCTCTCTCTCTCTCTCTCTCTCTCTCTCTCTCTCTCTCTCTCTCTCTCTCTCTCTCTCTCTCCACTTACATTTAAAACCACCCACATATCACCTCACCTTTACCTGTCCGGACACTACCTGTGTGGGAGCCGCGTCTCAGTAACCATAGTAACTCGCAGACTGTAGGGCATTATGGGAGTGACGTCAGGCCGGTGATGTCACAATTCCCTCCATGATGGCTGCCGGTGCAATGTTGTCACCAAGAACCTTCCTCCTCTCTCCGGCTCTCCTTTACCACCTGCCCTCAAGGTAACTCACGTGAAGCTCATTAGCGCCCGCCAGGTGACCACGACCCCCCATCAATCTTGTCCTCGACCTCCAACACATCTTAGTTTCTCCCGTTTTCCTCCTCAAATTTCGCCTCTGTTTATTTTCGTTGGTAACTACGATCAGCTGTTCTGTAGTCGTCTGCCCTAAGCGTGTTTTTCTTTTTTTTTTCTAATGTTTGCCACTGAAGGTCACTACCAAGGCCGCCGAGGTCGAAAAGGTCATGTGTTCCTGCCCTTTATCTCGTCTAAAGGGTCAAGGTGTCTGTGTGGATGCGAGGTTAGGTAGAGTGTGTGTGGATCTGGGACGTGTGGATGTGAGTGTACCTCTGTTTATATGTGTGTGTGTGTGGTTAGGGCACTTGTTGCTATGTGTGTGGATGTGATGGATGTATGTGAAAGGTGGATGTTGTATGGAGTGGAAGAGATGGAGGGTTGAGTAGATTGTAGTATGGGAATGCTGGGTGGACTTGGGATGGGTATGAGGAAGAGGTGAATGCTGGGTGGATCTTAGGTGGTGGATGCTGTGTGGATCATTAGAGGTGGATGCTGTGTGGATTAGTGGAAGTGGATGCTGGGTAGATCAGAGGAGGTGGGGAGGAAGATGTGACAGGAGATGGAGAGGTGATGCTGGATGCTGGGATGGCTGTGTAACAAGAATTAGAAATCTTAATAAAGTTATTAATTACTTTCTTTTCATGAAATCCTCTTTATATTGTATAGCAAAATATCCATTGAATTTTTAGTGCATACATAGACCTCTTCCACTGTTCATTGCCTCACTCACATTTCTCACTACACAAATATTAGTGACAACAACTTTCTCTAGCACCAGAAATAATCTTTCCTCTGTCAGACATGCTTTTATACATTTAGGAGAAGTATGGGAAAATTAGTAAGAACATGTACTACCAGTGCCTTCACATAAACAACATCCATTTCATTTATTCTAGCTCACATTGATTAGTGATACATTAAAAGTAACTTGATCTTTATCAAATCTGCTTTTGTATATTAAGAAATAACTAGGCAAGATTAAAGACAGTACACATCTCAGTATACTACCAGCATCATCACATAAAACATCCATACATTCCATAGCGACAAAGGCATTTATCCAACCCACTAAAGCATTCAACACTCTCCCTCCCAGATGTCTATCATCATCCCACAGCAGCCAGCAGAAGGATGGCTGGTTCAACAAGCTACTGGTGAGGAAGATCGAGCCCACCAAGGAGTCCCACTCTCGTATGTTGTCAGACAAGGAGGTCATCTATGAGCTACAGACACACAACATCAAGCCTGGCACAAACCAAGAGTACCTTAAGAACTAGTGAGTGCTGGCAAAACAAAATCATTTTTCCTCAGATATATAATTACTGAAAAAGAGCATGAGTTTAATTAATGAGCAACCATTGTGAATGCATACATAGGAATAAAATATGTATGATAATTATTATTAGAAGCATTTGTCATTAAGATATAAAATTCCATGACAAAAGAAATTCACATGTTCATTACCCTTTTATGATTCACACACACATACACACACACACACACACACACACACACACACACACACACACACACACACACACACACACACACACACACACACACACACACACACTTTAAGAATCCCATACTCTTGCAGTGAGGAGTATGTCAAGGGAGTAAAGGATAAAGGGGAACTTAGCAACATGGAGCTTCATGGGTCATGGACAGTGTCAGTGGGAGACCAGGATCAGTGTGTGCACCTGTGGAAGCATGCCGGGGGGTACCGAGCCATTGATGCCTCCAGCAAGGTCATAGCCACAGACACAGTGAGTTGAATATTAATACAAGATCTTTATGTTTAATTAGTCTTTTTCTCATTTTTGTTCTGTATGTTTCTCAATTGTTAATTTTCCACCAAATACCATTCATCCTTTCATGAATGCAAATATAATTTCTCATTGATTTTCCACTAAAAATTGTTTTCCCATTAATCATTACAAATATAATCTCTGTTATTGATTTTTCACTAAAGATTGTTTTCCTTTTTATGATTGCAAATATAATCCCTCCTATTGATTTTCAAATAAATATCATTATTCCTTTCATGATTACAAACATAGTAAGTTTAGTGTTTCATATTTTCTTGTTTCCTTCTCCCTCTAACACTTCTGTCACCACTTTCAATCCTGTAAAACATCAATAAACCTAATCACACCACTTCACGAGCAGCTTTTACTTTCAAAGATAAGAGCAGTTCCCTCCTACCACACATACACACACACACACACTTACATTATTGCCAGTTCCTCCTACATTCCTGACATCTATCACATCACCATCTCCCCATTGCAGGATCTCTCAAAGCTGGTCCAGGACAGAAATCAATACCTTCGACAACGCACAAATCAGTTCCTGCTTCCCTTCAGCTTTTGGCCGCCAGTCACCCCACGCGAGGGAGGAAATATATATGAGATCCGCTCATACTTTCTTAAGGTGAGTGGAGGAACCAGGTAAACTACTGCAAGACCCTGGTGGAATTATTGAGGGACATTTGTTGCCTTCCTTGTGTGGAGTTTCAGACTGATTACAGCATGGTAGTGTGGGCCTATGTGGCACTGAATGAAGTTTTATAGATATGGGTAGTTTATTAGTAAGAGAAGTGATGCTGTTAATGAAGAGGGAAAGAAATATAAACTGGGATTAAAAACAAGGGTAATGAGTTATCAAAATATACCCCAATTTATTTATTGAGAAAGTAAGTGGAGAAATATCACTGGGAAATTTTTTACCTAAAGAATATACAGAGAGCAATATTTACAAAAAATTAAATAAATTAATGGAGAGTGTAGCTCAGTTTTTGTTTGGGTTGGATTTCAAGAGTATCAAGGAGGTTTCATAGATCATTTTCACCCATTCATCACTCTTCCGCTACAGAGGGTGAGTGTCCAGGAAAAGTGTGGATGCATATGGTTATTATTTCATGTTTTCATCAATATTTGGTTCATGTGATGACAGAATTTTTACCAGTTATGCTTTATTAATTTATAAGTAATTTAGTTAATGGAGCTTTTGAATAATAATGATAAGAAAACTAACAATAATTTAATTTTCTCATGGAAGCATAGACAGCTTAACCTAAAGAAGCACATTAGTCATAGTAATGTTGTTTTCACCAAAAGGAACACATTGATCATTCAGAAGATCACTTTGTTGATACTTCACATTTTACCCATTCTGCCCAGCACACAGGGACTCCCAAATGTAGGAGAGGGGCTGCCACATGTAGCCTAGATGACTTCTTGTAGCTTTCCTTATTTTATTATATTCTCATGTTCTAACACCCTCACCAGCCAGGCACCATGATCGAGTGGGGCAACAACTGGTCAAGGGCAATCCACTTCCGCCAGGCTAACAATGAAGCATTTGGCGGGTTCTTCTCTCAGGTCGGCCGCCTGTACAACGTCCATCACATCTGGTGTGAGTACAACACTACATCTCCTCCTCCTCCTTGTCAGCCCTGATTGCCTCCCCGTTGTCCATAGTTGATCTCTGTGCTGTGTCAAGTGCTCCTGCTGTGGTGGTAGTGTAGTGTCCTGCTTTGAGCTGTGCTGCTTTCTTGGGGTGTTGATCCAGGCGTTGTCATGAAGCAGTCTATGGTATTCTTTGGATGGGATGGACTGATGCCAGGTTGACATTCCCACAAAAGGAGATAGCCAAGAGGAGCTTCCATACGTAGGGCAAGTTTTTGAGGCCCAAGTGGTACATAAATAGCTGCAATGAGCCTTCACTTTAACTTTTCTTGAATTTTTTTTTTCATGTTAAACACTGAAGTTAGTACAGAAAATATAACAATTATAGTTTCATAGATAGATAATCATTTACATACTATATTTTATTACTCAAAGCTGTTACTTGTATCTTGCATGGATTATTAAGTGTTGCCAAATATTTCCATCACATCCACAAAAAGAAAATATCACAGACTGACTTCCTGGTGTTCCCTTCTCTGGGTCCCCACTACAGGACGTGTCGACAAGCCTGTGTTGCTGTGGCTCACAACTTTTCAGCCAGTACTCTGGGTCACTCTTCTTTGTTCACTGAAACCTCACTTAGTAGTAGTGCCACACAATTCACTTGCCAGCCACTAGATGTCTTTGATCATTATTTGCCGCACCTACTACTTTCTGATGTGTGTTTCAGAATATTGTGGTGCAGTTTTACGTATATTCAGTTTTGGCATTTTGCATGTAATGTCTGACTTCTTTCTTTCCAATTCATAGCTACAATACCTAAATGATTTTTTGTGAACAGAATTTGGGATTAATTTTTGTGCCTGGGTTGTGGGTGGTAATGCAATCAAACAGTCAAAGCATAAGTATTCCCAGATCAAACTTCATCTCTTTCTAACATATACATGAAGACTGCTGCTGTTCCCAGATACGAGAAGAATGAGGATGTGGTTTAATTTTCAAACCAATTGTTTCATCACTTCTTGCTCTTTGGTCTCATGTTCCTGAAATGACTGTGTCAAGTCACATGTATGTATACAGTTTATATGTGAACATTTGCTTACAGGAAATATAAGAATCAAGTCATCCAAAACAACCATGTTTGAACAGTTGTTAGATGACTGCTTGTATGTGTGTTGTTTTTGATGGAGGAACAAAAGTAACAGTAAACAGGGATTGGAGTACACCAAGCCATATCCGTGTTGGATGATGATTTTGTGGCTTGTGGAGTAAGGTCATTATTTTTCCCTTATTCATTTTACCATATTAAAGATGAGGAGTGTACACATTACACCCCAAGTATCTCTGCAAGACCTAAGTGTTGTGTGGTGCATTTCCATTTCAGCATCATGAAGCTGAAATGTTGAGATATTTCTTGTGTACTTTTTTTGTGGGTAAAATTTTCTGTTAACTTTGTACGTACTTGCATGTGCTGCATCTGACAAGTACTTTATGTAGAGAGTTTGGGCTTGCAGCAAGTTAGCAGTAGAGGTAGTCACTGTATAACCAGTCTGATAGTGTTGCAATGTGAAGCTCAAACACACACTGGAGTCCCCTGATATTTGCAGCTACACTCTCTAGTAAATTTCATACCCAGCAATTAATGATTAATAATGTAAACTTTAAAAAAAATTTAAAGATTCCATAAACATGTGCATTTCGTTCCCAATGACTTCCCTCTAAATACATAAATAAACTTAGAGAAAACTTAAAATTTTGTGGTTCTCATGCCACTTTCTTCACTCCATTCACCAATACAAAAGAACTACAAACTTATGAATAAAATATTAAGAATTGTTATGGCTCTATTTCCTCTCTTTACATTATTCACCACCATAGAAGAGCATCTTGGTAGTGCTCACAGAGGATGTAGTGGAGTGTCTGATGCTGAATTGAAATGTCTGTCCAGAGCCGCATGGGGAATGTGTCACCTGATCCCTTGGCAGGCAGTACTGATACCAAGCCACAACTGTACTCAAGGCAGACAGGTATATAAGGCTTGAAGCAAGTAAATCCTTACCACATGTTTTGTGGAATATTGTTTTATTTAATTGACCAGATAATTACATAATACATAAATTTTGTTAGGGAAACATTTATGGTTTTCAATATACCCACCTTATGAAAGAGAAGGTGCCTTAATGTCACTAATCATTGTAATACAACACCATTTATCATTTATTATTAGTATATATGCATGACATAATGAGTGCAGCTGCTACTTTAATTGGGGCTCCCATGTGTTATGTGTAAGAATCTATTTGACAAGTTCAGGGCCTTAGCTCTTCATGTTGTCTCAAAGATCAAATTACGACCAGATTTTTAAGAGATGAGAGTGGCGGTGACTCAGTGTTGGTGTGGCAGTGTTGGCTGCAATGCTGTGTTGCTGTGGGATGTTGAAGTGTTAGTGTGGGGCTTGCACTTCATCCAGGGTGGCACGCTTGGAGGTTTGCAGGACTCAGCGAGTCATGAAGTTGCCTTTGTTTTTTTCACTTCCCTTTTGAGTTCATTTTCCAAGCTTATGTCTCATGGTGGTGGCACTCATTCCTTTCTTTGTTTTTCTTTGACATATTTACTCTTATGTTTTCATGTATTCATAAGTATATGCTTCTTTATTATAATTTGCTCATTTGATTGTATTTTGATATATTGTACAATGCAATTTTTTTTCTTTTTCTTTTATTTCTTCTCTCTATATCAAGCAGTTTCCTAACTCTGCATATTGTGGAAAATGGGATTCTTGTCAGAACACTGATGGCACTGATAGTTAATGGTTATAGAAGAATTACCTCCTAATACTGAAATGTTGGGCTCAGGCATTGTCCTTCAGCCTGTGTGTGTGTGTGTGTTTTTGATTGAGAGGGGAAGGAAATAGTAAATGAGGTAATGGAGCCCAAGTCTTTTAAAACATTTGGGTAAGTCATCCCTAGTGTGGTGTTGTCTTGATGCATCTTCATATGACTTCATTGATATAAGCACTGTAATATTTTTTTAGTCAAGCTTTGTTATTATTTTTATGTAGCATTAGTTACCTTTAGCATTAACATCTTATATTACTTTTTTTTTTTTTTTTTTTTTTTTTTTTTTTTTTTTGCCAAATCTCCCTAAGGACTTTTGATTTCTGTGGCAAGTGTTGTAGTGAGAGCTGAATGGTTGACATCTGGCTTATCAAGTTTATATTATTATCCAAATTATACAAAAGCACAGAATCAAGTACTAAATCCCTAATAAACAAAATGCTAACAACACAACATTGCAGATGGAACTGTCACATAATAGACAACCATAACCATATAGATGCTATCAAAGGTTGAAGTGTACATATAAACATACATGAGATGCAGTGGTGACAGGAAACATGTGATGAAATAAATACATAATTCCTCTAGTGTCTCCACTCGCTTATCTTACACAACAAAAACATCTCAGAACAGTAAGTCATTCAGTCAGCGCAAAACCTGCAAGAGCTAACCATTCAGCTCCCACCGTCACCCGATGAGACCTGACACTCGTGGGGCTCTAACCCGGCTGTGGCAATGCTTCCACGTGCAGGCTACAGGAGTCTGGCTGACCGCAAGGAGAACCGGGAGTCTGCATGGCGCAAGCCTGGCTGGGACGAAGTGGTTGCCTACACAGTCCCTCTAATAGAAGAGTACTATTCCCGTATCCTCATCCCCAACACCTTCAGCCCCACACAGTAGGGAGTGCTGTGCCTTGACCCCCCGCTGCTGTGCTCCTCTGAGGTCAGGTGAAGAAAGTAAGGCTCACTCTGGTCAGAAACTGTTCCAATTGGTCAGTAGGTGAAGGCTGTCTCAGGTGTTTGGTCTGTAGAGGGAACAGTCATTATATACGTAGTGTTTCCATAGCCACCTCATCAAGGCACACATGAAAAAGAAGTAAGCGACTGTATTTACTTACTTTGTAATGTATGTTTTTTACACATGAGTGTTTTTTTTTTTTTTTTTTTTTTTTTTTTTTTTTTTTTTTTTTTTTGTGTGTGTGTGTGTGTGTGTGTGTGTGTGGGGAAGTGGGATAAAGCACAGGTTTACACCATAAGACAAATACATACAATGTTCCTACAGACAGTTCTTCCCTCCTGTTCAGAATGTTTCCTTCATTGCCCAGAAAGTTTGATCATGTCCATCAGTTATGGCAAGACTCATAGTTCATTGTAAATTTATAAACTTCCTACTGTAAATAAACCACATATTTGTTGAATATAGTGTACATGTGTGTGAGTGCATGTGTAGGAATGTATGTGTGAAATATTGCAAAAAGTAAGGTCTCGGTAGGCAGTTTAATTAAGAACAGTTAGGTTCCTTTCAAATGAGGAAATTATGTTAAGCTACTTCACATACTAAGTTTTAGAAACTGTTATAAGTTTTCAGCTTTTAATGCCTTATCGATAACTTGTGATGCAGCCTCTTCTTTTGGCAAGCTGTTCCATTAAGCACATCCTTTGCATTCATCAGCTCTCTCATGATAAGTCTTTTCCCTCTAACACAGTTCTTCATCCTGTCAACACTCAGCTCAATAATTTATTTTGCTTGATCAGTAAGTTAGGGTTTGTGCACAAAAGGAATGCCAGTCTGAATTCAGCCAGTGAATGAGTTTTGAGAGATATGAAAATTAATCATCATGATAATATTTTCTCTCTTATTTCATAATTGCATGCATCCATACTTTGTTATATAGATATTTTTTTATTAATTTATCTAGGAGAGTGTGTGTGTGTGTGTGTGTGTGTGTGTGTGTGTGTGTGTGTGTGTGTGTGTGTGTGTGTGTGTGTTTGTTTATTTTCACTGCCATTTTTATATTACAATTATCACATTATCGTTTCAAGTTGTTTGTCTTTAATTACTGTTTGACAATGGCAAAGGTTAATTTTTCTCAATTACTCATAGATATTTACTCGTGTGTGTAAATCATGGGAAAAGTTTGTAAATGTACTATTTATATTTAAAGAAAAATGGTGAGCCTTAAATCCTCAATTACTTACTGTGACCCAGACAAACACATTAATTTTTCATTGGTACTTAGTGATATTAATAGTCAGACCTAACAAATAAATAAACATTTCAGTAAAAAATCATTAAGAACATATTCTCTATATACAGTATATTTTGAGATCTTTTGGACAAGACAAATTCATCATCTATGAATAATAAGATAAAAATTAATTAATTTCTATGACAAGCTAAGTTTATTTGCTTTGCTATAATTCTTTGTATGTTCTAACAAGACATTCATTGAGTTTATTCATAAGACTCACAGACTAAAGAGGAAAATGGCATAAAGAGTACAAAGATTCATGTCAAGAGCTGTTAAGTGTTGTGCTCAGTTTTTTTTTTTTTTCTTCTTTTCTTTTTTTTTTTTTTTTTATCTTATTTTATGATTGCTAATGTTTACACCTGACATTTCTTATGCATTTTGTAATCTGTAATTTTTTGTATGTTTTCCTCACAATGGGTGTGTTAGTTGTAGTAAACAATGTACTATAGAGGTGATTAAAACTTGGAATTGCACAATCATACCAGAGCAGTGCTACCATCTCTGTACCATTTTCTGATCAGACTTGCAGCATGAGTAGGAACAAAGATGTATTCTGAAGGCATCACCTGAGGATCTGCCACATCACAGTGAAGGCTATTCCTAAACTGAATCCAATGCCACTTTAGAACAAGGAGGTTTTACTTATATCATCACACAGAGTAGGAAATCAGGAGATGATGATGTAAGGCTAAAATGTTATCAAGTGCTATTAGTTTTAGTTTACTTTTGCTGTGGGGTTAGTGTATCTTCAGATGATCCTTGTAAAGCAAACTTTTCAATTATTTATAAAAGGAGTAAGGAAATCATTGTAAAGGTCATGAGAAGCATTACCCTGAGTTCATTGCTGTTTATTTATTTATTCAAGGTGAGATGCAATATTAGATCTCAGTTTGGCCTCACAAGAGGGAAACCTATTATAATACAGAAATACAAGTACAGCAGGGCTGTTTTTTCAAGAGTTCTCCTCCACATCCAACTTGATAACTCAGTATGTTCCTAAACTCCTCA
The DNA here is from genome assembly GCF_035594125.1 of Scylla paramamosain. Classification (NCBI taxonomy): domain Eukaryota; kingdom Metazoa; phylum Arthropoda; class Malacostraca; order Decapoda; family Portunidae; genus Scylla; species Scylla paramamosain. Next base: position 15,792,264 of record NC_087170.1, on the reverse strand, counting down.
TATTTCTAGCAGGAGAATCAACTCCCCTCAAGGTAAAAGAAAAAATAGTAAATCCTATTTGATATCCCTTCTTTTGATGTTTTCTCCTATGCATGTTTCTTTTTTTTTATTTTTTTATTTATTTGTTATTTTATTATTATTATTATTTTATTTTTTTTTATCAACTGTTTTGTTGCTTCTTTTGCATATCTTTTTTGTGCCAGTGTGCATAAGTAACAATGTCCTTTGCATGACTTTAGTGTTATTACTATGCCATACTGTGCCAGGTGTTTTGAGGACAGTGCCAGGCTGCAGGGTGGGATGGCAGGACCTCAGTGTCACCTTGTTGTTCTACTGTGCTCAACTTACACTCTCTTGACATAGGTAACTCTTACCCTTAACACATTATACATAAAAGAATCATGAAGGAAGATGCTCCATGCCTGTAAATAGGATGACATTCTCATTTCAGCAAGTATTACACTGAGAGCAATCCCTTTTATAAAAGTCTCCTACATTCCTTCACAATGCTTCATTTTGATACATATTTGGTGGAGAAATCTTCATGTTACATTTTAGTGATGAATTTGCTAAGACTAACAAAGTAGGAGGGTTAGCATTACAAAATTTAAGTGTAGTTTCTTTAAGCAACGTCCATTTCTCTATATGGTTCTGGTAAATTTATTATAAGATCATTTTCCTTGTCAAATGTGTTTCTAATTAAAGAATGTCCTTTAAAAGAATAGCAGTCATTAGGAAAAGATGTTTCCTCTAATGCTTTTTTTTTTTTTTTTTTTTTTTTTTTTTACTGTGATATTAAGAAAGCACATTGCAACAGAATCCATCACAGCACTCATCCATGGTTGGAACATTACACAGTTGTAGGGAAGAAGACACATACTATAAATATTGAAACTTAAATGTATATTGCTAAGGCCAGGCAAAGAATCAAATGGCAGACACACTGATAATTAGCAGTATAGGTCTTAATCAAATAGTCCTTGGCATTCAGCAAAGCTTCTCATCTTCCTCATGCTGTTGAAGGTAGTTTCCAAATGGTCATGTGTTGATCTTGAAGAGGAAGAAAGAAAAATGTAAAGGTTTCCTCTACATTGTCTGAAGCAGGAACAGTATCTGTTTTCAGAAATTGAAGTAGGTGCTGAAAGATATTCTGCAAATAGCCAAATGATAAAGGAAATGTGAATTTTCTTGTATCCCATTCCTATTTTGCCACTAAATAGTAGTCAGATGTTGCAGATATTTATAAAATTAACTTGGCTTTATCATCATCATAGTATGCAATTTTACTTGCTTATTTGAGAACCTGTGAAACCATCTAAGACAGCCAAGTAAGTAAGTCACTACTATTACTTGTAGTACTGTATTAACTGTATCTGACATTTATTTCTATGACTCCTTCAGAGGGAATGGCCATAATAGAAGACTTGCTATTCATTCTTGCCCTTGCACTGACCAAAAGATAATGTTTAAGGTAGTTGTATTCATATACATTTATTAGACTAAGACACTTTACTGTATTAAGGGGGAATGGGTAGCAGTATGTATGCTAGACTAAGACACCTGACCATAATACTCAAGGGAATATTAATGAATATAAAAAGACCAGAACACCTGATTATAGTTTTGAGGGAATTACTTGTATGTAAGGTAGACTGGAACATCCAAACATAACTAAAGGAAAAGTTCAGTTCCACTTTTTTAAACAATTTTTTACTGTTCACTGAGAGAAAAATTTTACTATTTTAAAATACAAATTTTTGTTTGCTAAATTTCACTTTTCCATACATTTCATCCATAGGCAACAGTCAGTTTTACTTTTTGAAGTATAAATGATATAAAGACAGGCAGTAATCCAGTAACATATCTACTCACAGTTTATTTTGAGAGAACATTCAATTCAAGTTTTAGAGATGAGTACAAATTAGTTATGTAAGGTCAATCAATAACCCAGCTTAATCATCATACACAGGCTACAACTCTCTGGAGGGGAGGAAGGAGGCGCGTGAGAATGCCTGGCGCCACCCAGGCTGGGATGAAGTCGTGGCTTACACTGTGCCGCTAATCAAGGAGATGCACGCCAGGATCCTCGTGCCAAACTACTTCTCTCCAGCGCAGTAGTCACCACAGATGCACACACACATTCACTCAGACTCACACACACACCGTCGGGCCTGCTCACCACCTCCATCACTGTTGCCGCCGCCTCAGGAGTGCATAGAAATTTGACCTGTGAACTCCTGTGACCTAAGAAAGATTCAGTTGCCCCAGATTGCCCTAGATTGTTCTGTATATATGGTATGTCAGACACAAGAGTAGAGAAGGAAACTGAGTCTGTAAGTCACTAGTAAGACCATTAGTATAAGTTGTTGATCAGTTAGTTCCCAGTCAGTGCTACTCTACCACCACGAGTTGCTTCCAGGTGACATGGGTCCTTATTCTCAAATGTTTTGTTACATTATCCTGACTAGTTTTAATAGGTTGCATTGGAAGTTATTGTGGTTTTCAAGAGTGTTTTCACAATTCTAGTGATACCTTGAGGATCCTGCACTATCAGTGGGGAAAAATACCATGAAAAACCTAAATAACTATCCCTGTGGTCTTTGAAAAATAGTCCTGATGAAAAAACACAGCATTTAAGATTACAAGTGCTTATGATATGATGTGTGGAGTGTGGTTGATGAGTGTTGTCATACGTGTGTTAGAGAAGACTTGTTCTTGTATTGGAGGAGCCTCGGTTGTTTCTAGCATGCAGTGTGAATGAATCGGGTATAATGCATCAGGTGTTACTAGAGCAATATAAAATGACAAAACTGTACAGCTTGTGTATATGCATATACTTTGTTTGTGTATGTATGTATGTATCATAGATCATGTGGGTTATGTTCAATTGCTCAGTGAAATCTTTATCGAGGCCTGTGAACTTAATGTACATTTTATTTCATAGACTTCCACTCACATGGGAGGGAGGTTGATGTTGGTATTATATAGAACTGTTAAAAAAAATAATGGTGTGTTAAGTACTGCTAAACAAAAGCTCTTCAGATGTTTTTGCTACTTTTGTAATGAGTAAGTACATACACTTGTCTACAGCCTTGTTAAGTGTACATGGAACTGTATCTTGGTAAATGTTAGATTGACTGTTAAACCATAGCAATATTATTGTTATTGTTTCTCATTTGATTCTGTTTCTCCATCTTTATGATAACATTCAGAAAAGAAGTTGATTTTGCAGGTGTTGAAGCATTGTCAGACGTCTGTATTATTTCTTATTCTTACTTGTGGTGTGGCGAGAGAGAGAGAGAGAGAGAGAGAGAGAGAGAAGGTATGGTATTTAATTTGAAGACAGCTACACCATAAATGCATGGTACTCCGTGCATTTTTATGTAAAGTATGTGTGAGGACAGGAGAAAAATAAGAGATATGTGTACAGTGTTTGCTGTATGTATGGTGTATGGAATAGAGAGAGTAATGGTCTACTGCAAAGTATATGTAGCATGTATACTTTGGGTGTATTGTTCTTGTGTGGCACTGGTGACTGGCTTTCCCTGGGGCAGCAAGGGACAGCGCTTGAGTTGAACAAAAATGGAAAAAAAATAAATAAAAAGGAAATAAATAGTTAGCTGGTTGGATAATGATGATGGTGATGTGATAAGCATTGTATATTTCTCTGTATCTATAAAATTAACCAGTAACCTTTTCTACAGTCTTTATATACCCACTGTAATTTTATGGCAGTTTATTTAATGCGCGTGAAAAAGCATCTGGGAAGCTGCAAGGAGTCTGTAGGGTTACACGTGGCATTCCCATTGTAGCACGTAGTACATATCACTATCCATGAATATAGTTTTAAACTTGAAGCTCCCTGTCGACTGTATTCAGGTTGTCAGAAAATAGTTTCTTTGTTGAGGGTTAACGCGATATGCAATATCTACAGCAAATAGTGTAAAGTATATTTCAGAAGTCATTATTACATTGATTACATAAGTACGTATAAGGAGCCGTGTTTAAGGATTATCGTTTGTTCTATATCTTGTTCTACTACCTTGCAGGACTGAAGTAGGCCACCAGTCATCCACATCATATGAAACTGCACTCCTCTTTACTTCCTAGAAATGGGAGAAAAATTACAACATACTGGAGCACGTAGGCTACCACATGGCTAAACATTCTGAGTTACGCACGGTCTTTCCTTCACATGATAAACCACCAGGTCACATATTTATTAATAGGAACGAAATGCATGGGCATTAGAGGCACACACATTACTAAAAATTCAATATTCTGCTAATTTAATGCACTGGTAGTAGCCTCGCGAGGCCTTGTTCGGTAGATGCTTATGTTGGCAATGTGCAACTCATCAGTTTTCTTCCACCCCGCAGATTACGATAAGTAGACGAACACATTTATTTATCTAAGTTGCAAGGTTGCTTGTGTGTCTGTCTCTGATAATATTGGTTAGGGTATTGAAGCGTAATTAAATGTGCGTCTTTAGTAAGTACGTTGACATTGTGGGAACGCGAGGGAAGGGACATCTGGCAACGTTCCTCCGCGTGTTACGTTTCCAGTCTCGTTCCCGTCGTCCGAATATATCACCCGGATCTTTCTTTCGCTTTATTTCACCTCTTATTTCAAAGCCATACCTTGATAATAAAGCAATTAAACCTTTAAATATACAAGAGCACTTATTTGTGTAATAATAACACGAGAAGGACCACTATTGTATGATTTATAAGAAACCGAAACCAAAGGCTGAAGCAGAAGCAGGACGTGAGTGCTTAACGTTTGCTGCACATCCTCTCAATATCTTTTACGCATTTCCCGCACAAACGTACCCCAAAACACCACGAGCCGCACCCAAGTTAAAAAGACATTCCAATCTTATTTAAAATTATCACGAGGGTGCGGGAAAACCGATGCATAGAGGTGATGTGGCAAATTTTAAAAGACTGAGCGGCCTTGCCTGAGCCTGTGAGCGGCTGACCTTGAGAAGCTAAACATGGGTTACACGATTCACTCCAGCTAGACGGTTTTATGCATTTCCCACCCGCCAGACGGCCTTCTTAGCGGCGGACACTGAAGGAGGTGAGTGACAAGACCTTCCTTCTTATCTTGTGACCCATAAATAAGTGTGAAATGTAGAGGAAAATGATAAAATAGCAGGAATGGGAGGTTGAGGCAGGGATATGCGCAATGGCGGTCGAGGAATTAACAGGTTTTCTAGGTTTTTTCTCTGATATTACTAATCCAGAAGAAGTATTTCAAGTTCCTTAGTGTCAATCCCTCCCTTGTGGTTAAATGGACTGAGTGAGTGAAGGATATGTGACAATTCTGAAGATAAATTCGGGTAACAAACGTTTTATAATTGTGTAGCAGATGGTTTATGGTACCTAAGTGAAGCTGAGTGGGGGGCTAGGGGGAGCACAGGGGGGCGAGGCGTAGCTTGTGTGAGTCACCAACACCCGCGCAATCACCACTCCCATTTTTTTTTCCATTTTTTTCTAACCTCTCCCTTCTCTCTTTCCTATGCCCTCATGTTCTTCATTTTCTCTCATCACCTGATTTTCCTTCCACGTGTCTTTGAGTGCGGTGGTGTTTGTACGTGTGTGGTGTAAGTGGGGTGTGGCCGGCATGGTGAGTGAGTGAGTGGGAGAAGGGACTGGGAGAGCTGGGGAGGGAGGGACGGACAGGGAGTGAGTGGTTGAGTCATCTCGTTCTTAGGAAGGGACAGATTTCTGCGTCTGTAGTCCCCTTAGTTCTGTTGCCATCGCCAACTTATTTGTCGCCCATGTTTCACTGCACTCAAGCTTTTGTGCATTTGTTTACGCATACACTCATCCATACTCCTCGAATAGTTGACGTTAACTCACAAAAAACATAAATAGGAAACGTAAGTTTCAGACAAGTAGTTACGTAAAATTATACACGTTTGTCGATATGAAATCAATATGTACGGAATATTGTAAAACACACACACACAAAAAAAGAAAGAAATCGAATATAGATATACACCTACACACAATTCCTTATATTTATACTACATCCACACTTACATAACACCCATACACAATGAGCACTTCACCCATACAATAACAAAACATAATAAGGTAGTCTTTTATGGTGACCCAACATTATACGTAAAGTCCGCAGTGCGCTGACTTACACTGACACCAGCATACCTTTAGCAGCGTCTGGCATCGTCGAGTCATGTTTTAACCATAAGCATAACCCACTGAAAGTCATGTTTTGTGCTGGCGTCATGGGAAGCTTCTTTTAATGTATGATGGGAGCACAATAAGGGTAATGTTATATCCCTGTGCCAGTCTGAGGAGCACACAAAGAGAGAGAGAGAGAGAGAGAGAGAGAGAGAGAGAGAGAGAGAGAGAGAGAGAGAGAGAGAGAGAGAGAACCCCCTTATTCAGAAGTGGTGCTAGAATAATTGATTACTTTAAAAGGGCATAGTAACTTAAGGTCTCGGTTTGCTATATTGGTCAAGGTATAGTGTGAGCAATGCTTATGCATGAATTATTATTATTATTATTATTATTATTATTATTTAGTGGCATTTGTATTTGTATAATAGTTGGTAAATAGTTAAATCAGGTAAGTTAATATTTGGATTATAATTGTTTTAGTTTTGAATGTAACTTCTGATTATGTTATTTTATGCAAGTCCTTAAGAAAACTCATTTGAGTAAGCAGTTTTGTTTGAGTTGCTATGTACTAGTCTAAGTGTTGAATTTTACATTTCTCCAGTTGCCTATGTAAATTTATACAGCTTAGTGAATGAACTGAGTAAGGGTATAGACTTGTGTATATGGCTGAGTAGCTGGTGAAAGATCCACAACAGACAGCCTGGGTTGCTTCTGTGTTTCTTACCATAACAGGTCTTGAAGGACAGGCAGGCAGGAGGGGTACACACATATACACACACACACACACACACACACACACACACACACACACACACACACACACACACACACACACACACACACACACACACACTGCAGTGTCCTGTCTTGTCATGCCACTCGTGAGAAATCTGAGTCATGATAGAATTGAAGCCCAGACTTGTTGTGGATGTACCTATGAGGACTCCCTTCTCTCAGCATTGTCTGTCCTTTGTTCTGGGGCAGGAATCTTCTATTTGCAAATCCTCCCCCACATCTACCTTAAAAAAAAGTAAAAATAATAATGTAAGGGCTTTGAGTGTATTTGAAAATGAAATACATGATATGGTGTTTTGATTTATTTAGATTGAGATATTTGTGCATTATATTTTAAAATTTATTTATCATAGGTACTCTAAACCTTAAAAGATAAAATGAAACTCATCATATATCATTGAAAAGTTCCATTCAGTTCATACACAGCTGTTTAGAAGACCAGGAAAATTATTTCAGCCAACAAAAAGTGAGGGTGCACACCACACACTCCTACTCAAGGTCACCCTGCTTCCAAACGTGTTGCACACACCCCCAAGCACTTCCTCCCCCCCCCTCCCCCCAGGAGTAGTCACACACACTCCCATTTCTCCATTGGATTTATTGAATATTTAATTCTCAACCTTGCATAATACTCTATAATAAAAACTATAGGTACTCTTTACATTACTTCAAAAATCTTTGTCAGGTTGGTAGAATAGTGTTGCAATACCTCATAAACTGCTTCCTGGAACAGTATAATTGATGTGAGTTTGAGTACAGGTTGTCCTGAGGTGTGGGAGAGTCCAGGGGAGGCATGTCATGTGGAGGGTTTGAATAGAGAAGAGAACCTAGGGAGAGATGACAAAGTGGGGAGAGATTATATTATAGATGACAGCAAGTACTTTGTGGTGATAAATGACAAACAGTGGGAAGAATACATAACAGATAACTGAGTACTTTGTGGTATTTATTTACAAACAGTGGGGAGATTACATTATAGATAACAGTGAGGACTTTGTGGTGGTGAAGATTGCTCAATGTTGAATTTTTTTCCACTTAACAGCTGGCAAGATGGAGGAAGGTCTTCTGTCCTTAAAGTGGAATAACCACAAGTCTACGTTCTTCCAAGTTCTCTCGGGTTTGCGAGAAAAGGCACGTAAATATTTTGTCATTGTTATTTTTTGTTTATGTATTTTCTCTTGTAATGTAGTGAACTATCCAAGTGTATATGACATGTAAATTAATATATGAAAGATGCTGCAAAGTACTCGTATACACCAGATGTTCAAAACGTACCATATTACAAAATGTATATATACTAGTGAAAGCTCATGGATGATCATTATTTTTTTCCACTTGAGAAAGTATTCAGATATAAGACATGTGATCAAGTGGACATACTGTTCATACATTCTTGTAAAACTTTAGTAGTATGCTTATTATATAGCACCATTAACAAATCTTCATCCTCCTTTCATTCACTAAACTATCTCTGCTTCCCCTTGCAGCACACCTACACTGATGTCACACTGGCCTGCGACGGGCAGGTCTATCCAGCCCACAAGTTTGTGCTCTCAACATGCAGTGAATACTTTAGTGAAATATTTACCTCTACCAGTGGCACCAGCATAGTCATTGTGCTGAAGGATGTGCGGAGACAGGACCTTGAGTACCTAATGGACTACATGTACCTGGGTCAGGTGGATGTGGCTCAGTCAGAACTGCCCAGCCTTATAAAAACCGCTGAGTGCCTTAGGATTAAAGGGCTGGCCATCCCTGACGATGAGCCTCACAAAACCCAGAGGAGGGGCGCTGATGAGAGGGAGGGGAGTCCGCCCCCTTCCAAAAAGAAACGGTACCTGCAGGAGGATGACAGACACCCTGCCTCCTCCACCTCCACCACTAATAACAATAACAACACCACCAGCACCTCGTCATCCTCTTCCTCCACCTCCGCATCGGGTAGAATACAGATGGAGGTGCTGCCCCCACCATCAGACCTCAGCTCCCTAGTGCACCTCAGACAACCTCCACACTCCCAGCAGCCCCTACAGGCACCCCCGCCACCTCCTCCAACCTCCCAGGGCAGCAGCAAGAGTCACTCCTCACAGTCACTCTCACTCAACCTCACCACCCAGGCCTCCAGAACACCCCAGGGAGGCAGTTCAGGCCCCCATGTTCACACACCCACCTCCACCTCTGCACCATCCTCTCACCGGCCCCACTCCTCCCCCTCCCACACCACTCCTGTCCCTGTCATAAAGGAAGAGGCAGCAGATCCCCCTGAGACCCCTGAAGGCTACCTGAATGAGAGCTTTGAGGAAAATGAGACTAAACCTGATGTCTCAGATCCACGGCATCTAGATCCTGATGGAGCTGTTCCTGGACCTTCAGGCCTCCAAGGGGTAAGCATGTGTGTTTGTGTGTGTGCATGTGTGTTTGCTTGCACATGCATCCACATGATTCAAATAGCTGTACTCTTCGCATCATTTTAAAGGCATACGACAAATGTATAAAATCATAGCAATAACTTGAGCATGTCAGTCACACTCAAGTACTTATTCAAACTTTAAGTAAGAATATGAAGCATGTAGGTGTGGATGTGTTTGTTACAGGAGCCCTGTACAAGAGATAGCTAGTTTATATTGGTAAGGGGTCATTATTCATGTTCTACTATCAAAATTTTATGTAAGAAATTGTACCCAATCTAAAATTCTAAATTTTGCCATGTACTTGTCAATCCTTCCAAGGATTTTATTGATAATGATGTGTGAAACTGAAAAGGACAATTGCTTGATGCTGGTCTTTGAGGAAATTGTGAATAGTATTACTATGGACTATGAATCTTAAAAAAATGGTTAGCCAGGTGTAGGTGTTTCATTTCAATTTTCTTCAGTCTGACAACTGGGACGGCGATGGAGAGATGGGTGGGTACGGGGGTAGCGACAGCTACCCTGAGGGCAGCCTGGAGGAACATGGAGAGTCAGAGGTACAGGGGGTGAGTATTCCTTTGCTGTGTTCTGTCTGCTTGGCAACAGAGGTCTGTGTGGGGCAACCTGGGATGTCAAGAGGGCAAAGTAATTTCTCTCTCTCTCTCTCTCTCTCTCTCTCTCTCTCTCTCTCTCTCTCTCTCTCTCTCTCTCTCTCTCTCCAGATGCATTGGGGATTTCAAGAGAATGTTGTAATAAATAGATTAATGAATAACTCAAATGAAAGACATTGCAGCTATTTTTTTTATTCACAGATGTGAAAGTATTTTAGATTCAGTGATTTCCCTTTCAATACATTAATGGTGGTGGCAATAAATTTGCAATATATTGAGGTGTGGTGACTTCATATGAGAAAGAGTAGATACAAGTATTAGTCTTCATGCATATTGGTGGCATGTTTTACTTGGATGACTGTTCTGATGAGAGAGAGTAGACACAAGTATTGGTCTTCGTGCACATTGGTGGCAAGTTTTACTTTTGTATTGGCCAATAATCTAAAGGTTCTTTATGATAAGAAGCAAGAGTATTGCTTCTTACAAAGTCAGAAATCCCTTAAACCTCCATGTTCTGACTTATTAAGATAGTTATGTACTCTCATTAGATAGATGTACATTTTTATTTATTTTTTATTGTCTCTCTCTCTCTCTCTCTCTCTCTCTCTCTCTCTCTCTCTCTCTCTCTCTCTCTCTCTCTCTCTCTCTCTCTCTCTCTCTCTCTCTCTCTCTCTCTCTCTCTCTCTCTCATAATCAGATTCCAACCAGGCTGTAAAGTCCTGGATGTCAGCAGCATGCCACCCTTCAGCCTCCTTTAGACCACCACATTATTATTTTTACTACTGCATTCTTTAACTTTTCCCCATGGTTCTCAAGGCTGCCCTGCAAGACCTTTGTTACAAGCTTTTAATGAGGATGGGTTTGTTGTTGTGCCTATCATGTCAGTCACTTCACTGCCAGTGTTGCAATGAACTTGTCTTTGATAACATTCATTGTCAACAAACTCATCTTCTGTTATGTAGTTTTTTTTTTTTTTTTTTTTTTTTTTAGGTTTGAGACTTGACCGATGTCAATTGGAAAAATTTACCATTAGTACACTTTTCATGGCTTGAAGGAAGGTAAGGTTGTTGTGCATTAATTGTTACTTGAACAGAGTTACTGGCTGTAATGAATTGTTATATTGTATATTTCTTGCAGACTCTTTTTGGAGAGACTGCTATGTGATCTGAATGACATAATTTACTTTACCCTATATTTTACCAATGTCTTAGAAAAGAAGTAATGCTTGAATTTCATTAATATCAGATATAGAATGAAAATTATAATTGTTTACAGTGAAAAGTTTTATCCTGGATTAGTCTTTTGTAAGAGGATAAAAATCAGAAAATAAATCTTAGTATGAAAATAAAGAAATTAAGTGGTTGAATCTGTGTGCTACGCTTTATGAGTGTTACTGTTGGTACATTGTACTCTCAGTATTCTAAAGCTTTCATTACTTGTTTTTACACACTGAGGCATGCCAAGGGCCAGGAATGCTTGCATAAGTTTAGAATTTAAGATTCTGCCCTCCATTAGTGCAATAATAAATTCTTAGTTCTGCCTAATAAAGGAAATCTTGTTTAAATGAATCAGCCATTAACTCAGTCACATTAGTGCAGTGATTTGTGTTGGTAGAGTGAGAGGTTGTCATTACTGGAGATCCTGAACAAGCCGCCCAATGATGTTGGTCCCATTTCTTTCCTTATCAGTTAATTAGTCATTGGTTAGAAGTTTTATCATTCCTGTCTTTTCTTCATAGTCTTGTAGTGTGTTGTTTCTTTTGTTTGGAAAAGTGAAGGAAAAAATCAACCTCCTATGTACTGCTGCTGGTGTTTTTTTGGCATTACAATTTTGTGAAACCCCAGTGTTACTAGAATTTTTGTGTGTGGCTGTATATTTTGTAGTCCAAGGAAGGATTAACTTTTGTGTAAAAGAAACTTATCTTATCACCACCATTGTGAAAATCATTACTCATCTTTATCATCATCATCATCATCATCATCATCATCATCATCATCATCATCATCATGTAACTATTGTTTTATGATTCTTCATTGTTTTGGAAGCTGTAAGACTTGTACATAGCTGTATGTTCTGGTAATGAGTTGCAGGTGTTCAGATGTCTTGTGAGTGCTCAGGAGTTTCTCTGTGTTCTAATTTTAGTAAAATTTGGGTAAACAAAACCATATTCTGTAATAAAAAAGAAATGGTTGCCATTACTCATTACTGTGAAAACAACTAGTTCCTTCAGCTTTTGACTCCCATTGGGTGCTTGCTCTGTTGCATTTCCACTGACTGCTCCTTTTGTCTGCTTCCTCACTCATGGCCTGTCAGAATCCTGCTTTTGATATGAGGCATTTTTGTGTGGCCATCATGTCACAACTTCAATGCTGCATCATGTGAGGCCAAATAGTGCTATGTTGCAGTGTGTGACTGATGGCTTAGAGGTTGTGAATTTACTACTGGCTCAAAGCAGTTTCTTAGTATGAGTGGGAACTTTCTCTTGTAACCATGACCAGTGTTACATGACCTTGTTGCAGTGCTGTAAGTCAGTCAGTAACAAATTCTGCATCATGTCCTACACAGACAAATTTCCTGAATAGATAACCTAATGGAAGTATGTACTGAACAGGATGTTCATCAGTGTATTTCTAAATTGTGTGTGCAAGTTTTTTTCATCTTTTATTATCTTCATGACTTTTAAAATGTTAGGAGTAAATGCTGTGTTGGAGATAATTAGCTAGATAACAAAAATAAAAAGTCATGGTCCTGTCAAATAAATACTGCTTTCAAGTTGGAAAGTCTCTCTCTCTCTCTCTCTCTCTCTCTCTCTCTCTCTCTCTCTCTCTCTCTCTCTCTCTCTCTCTCTCTCTCTCTCTCTCTCTCTCTCTCTCTCTCTCTCTCTCTCTCTCTTACACACATGCAGAACTGAGGCATGACATACCTTTAAATTAATTTGTGTGATTACTTAAGTTCTCATTATATTTGATACACATTCATAATTTAATGGCCCTTTTTTAGTCAAGCAGCCAGTTATTTCCTTTTGCACTGGTCAGGTAGAAATAGCATTTACATCTATAGAAGGAAGAAAATGAACTGTCAAGCAGGAAAAACAGTGCGTGAAAATTACTTAGCATTGAAACAAAAAGTTTTCATTTGTGAGAGATGCATGTCTACTCCTTTGAATTTTTTAAGTGTGGTGGGGTGTCAACACATCTTTCTTTGCTACCCACATGCATTTGTTGAAGGGACCTGGGAGGAAAAGTAAAGTCAATAATGTTTACAAATTCCACATAATAGTGTTAGATCCTAATTAAGCTGTATAATTTCTTTGCATTGTACACACATGCACACTTTCCATCTTTTAAAAATCCATACCTTTACCTGAAATAGAAAAAAAAAACAAGTTTGGAGGTATCTTCAATGTATTATTCATTTATTCATTCATTCATTCATTCATTGTTGTTGCTATTATTATTATTATTATTATTATCATTATTATTATTATTATTATTATTACGGGTGCAAGAATATAGTATTGGGCTTGTTAGCTATACTTTTACTTAGTTGACTTTTTGTTGTCTTAATACTGAAAGGAAATAGAAATTGTGTCGTTTTGTGTAGTGTGTGTGTGTGTGTGTGTGTGTGTGTGTGTGTACAAGAACTCAAATTTGAGTCCTAGTCTGAGTTGAGACAGTTTAGGTTTGTCTTATGTGCTGTGGTTCTTTTTCATCTAGCCATAGAGCTGTGACTGTTTTCTGGCAGGAGCAGGAGGCAAGCAACTTTACCCTTCTCCGTGTGTGTGTGTGTGTAAGAAAGAAAAAGACCTTACAGGCCAACATTCGTGGCCTCTCTGAATGTTTGTATGCTATAAAGAGACCAGAAATCATCTATGAATCAATGACATTATGACATGAATATAGATATGAAAAGAAAAGTGTGTGTGTGTGTGTGTGTGTGCGTGTGTGTGTGTGTGTGTGTGTGTGTGTGTGTGTGTGTGTGTGTGTGTGTGTGTGTGTGTGTGTAATATCATTCATGCCTGCAATCTGCTATTTTGAAAGGAAATATTGTTACAGATGACAGTGAAGAAAGATCTGTGCTGAAAATTTTCACTTAAACAAGAAGTTGGATGGCTGACCTGTTTGCAAAATTCTGTGATGAAGATCTAGTACTACTAACCCCTTAAGAACACTAGAAGAACAGTGAAGGTTGAGTCAGAGGAAGGCAGGCTTGGAGTCTTCATCCATGGCCTTGCATCTGGACCATTTAAAAAAAAAGGTTCCTAGCTGTAGATGCTGAGAGGAATATAGCTGATTTTGCGACCATCTATAGCAGCCCTTTTGTTTTCCCCGTAGGTGGCGGACTTGGAGAGGAAGTACAAGTGCGCGTGGTGCGGGAAGGGATTTAGACTCTCCGTCCATCTGAAGGACCATGTAAGGACACACACTGGGGAGAAGCCCTATCAGTGCCAAATTTGTCAGAAGGATTTCACTCAGCGCTCTAATCTGAGGACCCATCTCAGCAAGATCCACAAAGAGCAGCTGGCCTACATAAAAAACAGAAAGAGCAGAGGTTCCAAATTTTCTGTGAAACACGAATTCTTGCCTAGCATAGTTTCTGCCGGCAGTGGCAGCTGTGGCAGTGGTGGAGGTGGAGGCAGTGGAAGCGGAGGTGCTGGTGGCAGTAGCAGCGGCCTGCCTCACTCCCCCATCGAGATGAAGAAACTCATGATTGCATCTGGTGACCCAAAGCCCATCCTTCCCAAACCCCAAGGTACAGAGCCTTCTATAATGCCTTTCCTCTCCAAAGAGACTGTCAGTTTTTTACAAAAGGATGAACTGACTGTATTGTATAAAGATAAGACCCAGGTGATGGAGGGCGAGCAGAGGGTTACTCAGCCCCAACTCATCCTCCAACAGCCACACCACGACGGGGAGCCACAGGCCTTCCCAACTGACCGCACCATTGCTGAATATGAGGCCAATTCTCCTACTAAGAAGGATGCTGCCCCCCAGCCTTTCCTAGGCATGGAGACTACACTGAAGTCCCCATCCCCTCAGAAGGAGACCCTACTCAAGGCCCTGCTGCTCAAGGGTTCCTCAGGGGGATCAGCCAACCCTAGTGAAGTGCCCCCAGGTGTGATGCGGCAGATCATCCCTTCGTCCCTCCCCTCTCCTCTCACCTCAACTCTTGTGACCTCTCCATTGTCTGCTGGCCAGGCACCCTACTCTATCTCACCCTCAGGGGCAGTGTCCTTGGCCTCCTCAATATTCAGTCCTTCTGATGAAGTGCTTCACCCAATATTTGTGATGGACTCTCCTGTGATTAGGTGCTCAAAGGACATGTCTGTCTCCCAGGGGGACCTCCTATCTCCAGGGAGGAAAGGGGAGTCATTTGTGGTGATAGAGGCCTCAGGGGTTGCCCCACAGGAGTCTGCCCCAGTTACTATAGACTCTCAAGACCAGCCTCAGATGACTGATGAGATGAGGATCCTACTGCAGGCAGTACAGATCAGGGTCTCCCAAGACCAGGGACAGCCAAGCACCCCAGGCAGCCCAGTGACTGTGAAGCCCACCACCACAGGTCCTGTCGCCTCCACCATCACCACTTCACCATTGCCTGTTGTGAGTCACACCCTGGCTGTGCCCACCCCGTCGGGGCCACCACTTCCTCCTGATGCATCCATTAGGCAGCGCATATCCCGAGCATCGCATGATAAAGATGCCACCAGGAAAAGGAACCCAAGCCATGTCTTGCCCTTGAAAAAGTCCAACCACTGCCCTGAACCTCCCATTAAGCAGAGCTACAATAAAGACCAAGATCCATATCCCACACCCACCAAGGCTACATGTGAGAAGGCAAAACCCTTGCCTCTCCTGCGACACATGCCCACAACACAGGTGACCACATCCTTGTCACATCCACACCCTCATGGCTCTCCATCAGTCCTGTCCTCTCCCATCCCAGCTCACACACATGCTGCTACCCCAACACCATCACCACCACCTCTTCCTCCTCCTCTTCCACCACCACACCACCACCACTGCCACACCCACCCTGCAGCCTCCTCAGTAGCAGCATCCCCCACAACTTCCAGTGCTGCCGCCTCAGCAGACAGGAGACGGCCGAGCAGCTTTCACTTACCCCCGAACAAAACAATGTGTAAACTCAGTGACAAGCAAGAGAAAATGAGCAGCTCCCGAGCAAGGGAGAGTCATGGAGAAAATGAATCAGTGCCTGACCATAAATAAGTTAACCAGAACCGTGGCCGAGACCTCCACTCTCCTTCTCTCTCTCATGATGAGTTGAGTCTCAAGCCAAGCCAGTGATGCAATGCTGAGTTCATGACTATTGTGTAGGAAGACTAAGAATTGCAGACTTTTACCCTATCTTGTGCCTTTCCTTCTCATTTTCAAGCTGATGCAGTGAATGTGACATAACTAATATAATGAATAGTATTGTGTGTATGTGCCTGTACATATGTGAGAGAGAGGGAAGCATGTGTGTGTGCCTGTATGATGTATACACTCTTGTATACACATAACCCTACAAATGCTGTGAACTACAGATATAAAGGAATTCATCAGGCTTAGTAACTCTCTTGTTATTATTTTGTGCCTTAAAGTTTTCACGGGGTAGGCGCTGTCAATGCCTGCCTGCGGTGGGTCGGGGGGGGGGCTGGCTGCTGCCTGAGCCCCCTCCAGCCCTGCTTCTCTCCACGTCACTGAATGCTTGCTGGTGAAATTTCCGAGGCTTGGCTTTGTTGCTGTGTACGCTCGACGGTGGCGTTGCTCATACACATTTGTTGCCTGAGACCAGCCTTACAACTCCCCCTCAGACTTTTGATCCTATATAACTTGTATGCATGACAAACATTGTGCCAAGTACAGACATATCGGTCTAGAGACAATTTGCAAAGATCTTACGTCAATCTTTGCTCCAGTTATCTTTTCTTTATGCAATTGAATTATACATAGACATAACACACTTATACTTACTCTGACCACAAATATTTAACATTTTGTGCATCTGTAACTGTAAATTTACTTAATAGGAACTCTTGAGTATTCTGTTACCATTCGTATTTTCCTTTTGCAGTTGATGTTGAAAAGTTTTAAGTACCTCAGTTTCCCATTGTTCCGTGTTGCCAGTTTTATGCCTGAGCAGGTCATTGTTGCAGCTTCTTTACTCTTTCGTGTATATTCCGTAATCATTGCTTCTGAAGCTATGTGATAAATACCTGTTGTTTATTGTAAAACAATACTTATAGTTAATACAGTACCTTTATAAAATTATATATATATATATATATATATATATATATATATATATATATATATATATATATATATATATATATATATGCGTGTGTGTGTGTGTGTATGTGTGTGTGTATATATATATATATATATATATATATATATATATATATATATATATATATATATATATATATATATATATCACTATCATGCAATTATCACTTTAATTATGTGTCTGGGTATTATATTTATTTCATATTTTCAGTGTTCCCATATTTTATGGACATAAATAAAATAAATATTCTGTACAATCCTGTCTGAGTGAAAATAATAGGAAAGTAAAGCTTTCTGAAATAAGATGCAAAGTATAAAGCAAGGTAGTTTTCTGGGTAACTACATACAGTTAGTAAATTAATTAATGCAGCAGAGTATCCAGCTAAGCTCAATCTCTATGAAGTAACTTAGTAACCAAAACATTATGCATCATGTTGGTTACCATTGCCACTAGACAGCTCCAGGATATAACCCATAGAAGCAAGATAGAAGCACATGTTTTGGGTGGATGGGGAAAGGGACAGGGTTGATGAACTATGACAAACTTTACTGATATTGAGAGCTTCAAATAACTGTGGCTCAATCCACTGTGTTCATCTTTGTGATTTTTCAAGAGATAAATAAATCTCTGAAGGTAAATTTACATAACCAGAGGGAAACAATTACTTAAAAGTGTTACCTTTGCAACTTATTAGATGATGGTGGATATTAGATGTTATCCCACTGCTTTTTGGGGCCATTTATCTCCTTACCAAGCCATGAAGAGTAGTTAGTGGCAAAATACATAGGTCTCTCAGCTCAAATAATGTGTTCATGCCCTAATGTGCTCACTTTGTGTCTCCATGCCTTGTATAATCTTATGGACTTCTTTATTTAGTTGCTGTCTAATGTCGGTATGATTCTGGCTACCTTCTGAATTCTCTCTCTCTCTCTCTCTCTCTCTCTCTCTCTCTCTCTCTCTCTCTCTCTCTCTCTCTCTCTCTCTCTCTCTCTCTCTCTCTCTCTCTCTCTCTCTCTCTCAGCCCCAAATGAGGGTAATCTCATCTCATGTTAACACAGTAGCATGGACACCAATACAAAGACAATAACAGTCAATTACAAAGAATATATAATCAGAGCATACATAATAAATTCAAGCACAGATAGAGTGCTAGGGAAAAGTGACCTGTAAGTGAATTATGTGAGCTTCTATTAATAACGTGATGCTAGTGTTTCAGAGGTGCCGGAGCCATTAATAACTGCTTAAAGAGATGGCATTTGCACCATGAATGAATAAATGATAACCATCTGATCACAAGACAGTTTATTGTTGAAGATATTTGCAACCTAAGGCATTACTCTCACACCATTCAGTATTAACCACGACATGCAGAACAATATGAAGGCAATATATACATGTTGCTGTCTTCTATGCATACTAGAGCTCCAAAATTTGCATGAAAATTGCAGCTTGCTAGCTTTTTTTCCCTTTATATATATATATATATATATATATATATATATATATATATATATATATATATATATATATATATATATATATATATATATATATATATATATATATATATATATATATATATATATATATATATATATATATATATATATATATATATATATATATATATATATATATATATATATATATATATATATATATATATATATATATATATATATATATATATATATATATATATATATATATATATATATATATATATATATATATATATATATATATATATATACATAAAACCAAAAAGGCAAAGATGAAAACCATGCCAACAAAATTATATAACTTGTCAATTCCTGAAGAAAGTGGGCACTGATTCCAGTTCTTGTAGGTTACTGAGGTACAAATGTGGATCTTTGAGCTCAGTTGGGGAAAACAAAATTGAATGCAACAAGGGAGGGGAGGCCAACCCAGCTTACTACTTGAAGTTTCTGGAAAGAAAGTATGCACACACCACAGATGAGATCTTCACCCTTGGGTCTGATGGCTGGTAGAGGATGAAGCAAGGATGGTAATAATTGGTCATGAGGTAACAGACAGGTATGGAGGTGGGATAAACACAACCTATCATACCTGCTGCATCAAAAATCCAGTTAATAACAATTGAGTAATTTATCTTGTAATTGATACCTGATGGGCACTTTATCTTTAATGTTTTATTATTATTTTTGTTTATGTTTTTAGTAGCAATATTAGCTTCTGTGGCTAGTCTTTAAAGGAAAAGGCATATCACTTGCCACCCTGAGAATGCAATACTAGCTTGGCGCCATGACCTGAAGGGTGACGGTGCTCATTTGTTGTTCCAAGCATTAACCTCCCCCAAAGACAGCATGGCTCCCCTGCTGCCCTCCTCCAGTCAGTGCTCTGTCACTGTACGCATGTTCCTAGCATATGTGGCTTACCGACACTTTGCTTTTCTTCCTTGATTCTAGTATGGGTAAATTTTTTCAATTATTTTTTTATGGGTTTATCAGGGCAAGAGACGTCACCAAGGAGCACTGGCGGAAACTTTTCTTAGCAGACAGTGGAAACTTGATAAACGGGTGGTGGTGGTGGTGGTACAACACCACCTGTTGCCGTAGTGTTCTGTTAGTGTTCTGTTGAGTTCTTCATATAATTGATATATTTCAGTGTAAATAATATATAGATAGTATGAAACTATTGTGATTCAAGTACTATTGGATGTCTATATCTAATGGAAATGATGGTGGTGTTAGTCTGTAGACCAGTTAATAAACTAATATTTGAAGATTGTTTTAAGCTTCCTTACTGTGCTTGCAAGGTGTACTATAAACCCATCTGTACAAATAGCACAGGCCACTATTTAGTACAGTATTTCCAGCCTATTCACTTGTCTTAAACTTGCTACACATTATACTTCATTCATGCTCTGCACTGGTAATGACAAAACACTTCTTATTTGAGTCGAACCTAGACAATACAACAGGGCACAGATGAAACTGCTGGTGCTGAGATTTGAATGACTTTATCACTCCTTTTGCTGTGAATGGTGTTTGTCTTTCATAATTATAATCTACTCTTGAACTAAACATCTCTCTTATTAGGAGAAGCTAAGGCAGTCAGAGAACCAAAATTAACCTCAGTATTTTCTCAAACCAATGTTTTGAGAAAACAAGAATGCTGCATGTCCTTGTGATTCATAATGGTAGTGTTATACAGGCAAGCAGTGTGATGCTATGGAAGATGACAGACCATTATTGTAGTTATGCCAAGTACAGTCATTCCTCATTATCCACAGAAGTTAGGTAAGATACCTGTGGATAAGGAAAATCCATGGAAAATTAGTGCCCCCTTAAGAACATCCCTCAACCTCCAACCTTGTTTAAGTACAGAAAAAAAAAATTGTTCTGCAGCAGAAGAAGACTTACCTTCCCATTTGTTTAGTATGTTAACCTCCTCTAGAGTCATCACCTTCCTTGCACGCTTTGGAGTGTTCCCAGCCAGTTTCTTTCCAGGTGTCTTAGGAGCCATGGTGAAGAAAAGCTTATGTTCTTACAATACAGGGGATGATGCTAACACTAGCAAGTTTACTGTGTGACAGAACAATGACACATAGTCACAGGACACAACATTGGACCGTTGGAACACTGTTTATGTGGTGGGCGGGTATGTGCTTGTGTGTGTGATGTGGAGGGCAGTGGGTGATTTGAATTTGTGGTTGGCAGCAGTCTGCATAAAAGTGAAACTGTGGTTAATGAGGGATGACCATACTCATGTTTTCATGTCATTCTTTAAAGTAATAGTATATATTCTAACAAAACTGGAGAAATGGATACTGGCTTGGGGTTCTTAGGATTCTTTCATAGGTCAGATTGTATTTTCAGTGGTAGCCAAGTATAGTAGTTTTCTGTGGCTCTACAGGTATGTTGACAATCTCGTGTTGGCTGAAAGGTGTGGTATGTACAGTATCCCTTCTGATGCTCTGTTGAGACTTCATATTGGAACATAGCACTGAAAATTCTTAAGATTTTATTTTTGTTAGTGGTACTTACAAGGCTCATAGTGTGAATGATGGGTGTGTGTGTAGTGCTTTGCCTGGGCCACCACTTGTGGGATTGCTGGCCTGGTATATAGGTAGGTAGACAGCTTTTTTTCATTCTTTGTGTATACCCAGAACAGCCAGATGAAATTAGCCTCACATGGATGTCAACAGGAGTCTAAATAACACAGCTCACAGAGGCACATATGAGTAACTTTTGGGGCTTAAAGATGTGTCAAAGGAATAATAATAATAAATACAGGTAGGGCATCAGTAACTCTGCTGCTTCCCTTTCTGTGTGGTGGTTAACAAGTGAGCATGGCCTCCACAACATTGCTGCTTCCTCTTCCCTGTAAATGTTATTGAGATTTAATGTGAAAAATTAAGGGTAGGAGGGCAGTTTTCTCACTTCAAACATGTATGCTCGACATTCAGTCCGTCATTCTATCCAAATAGCTGTGTTAGGAAAGGCTGAGTGTTGAGCTCCTACATATTCCTGCTGGTGAAGTCTTGTACATTGGAATCTTGGGACAGTTTTAACATGTGATGGTATGGCAGGTGCTTCAGATGTCATTATATCAACAGCAATGAGGAATGAAAATTTGAAACCATTGTTTGGTAAAATGATTTGATAAAGTGGTTTGCTTATAGTGAACTTGTTGCATAGTATAGAGATCTGAACATCTTTTTAATTCTTTGTCTGGATATTATGTTCTCTCTTTTAGTTGCAGCATTTCATTCTTAGTATCAAGCATATTGCATTCTACTATTCCCTGATCCATTATCTTAGTTTATGAGATACTAGAAATATATTTATTTTATTGGCAATCCCTCACCACTACATTAATTTACATGACCCTGTTACTTGTGAAAATCAAGCTTTCTTTATTGAGTGAAATTTGTGAAATAGCATTCATGTAACTGTTAATACTTATGGCTTAATTATAAACATATACACACTTTGTGACCTAAGGATAAACTTGGTTGAGGTTGTTTTTGTTTAGGTGTTGGTTCCTGTCTGGCTTGTCTCCTGGGGGACTAGGTCATCTGTGGATGGATGGGAAAAGGAAATGGAGACCAGGACTTTGCGGCACGGCTGTTAGAGTAGTGGCCAGTGGGTGCAGGGAGTAGGGGAGGTGTAGGAGGAGGAACGTGTGCTAAGCTGCGTGTTTTTCTTTGTAGGGCCGCATCAGGGTGAAGAGCCGCCGGGAACTGGGTCTCCTCTCCATCGCCTCCTCCACCTCCTCTCTTACCCCTCCACCCATAGTCTCTTGCTCCTCACCATTAGCTGGTAAAATCAGGACATCACCCAGCCCCTCCACTCCCCAGTCCCTCACCCCAGTCATGTCCCCACTACCCACCAGTCCTGTTCCCCTCACCCCTCTGAGTCCTGTCATCACCTCGGCCACCAGTCCACTAGCCACCATGGCATTCCCCCTAAAATGCCCCTACTGCAGCTACGTTGGCACAAGCGAGAGTGTGCTGCTCCGTCACCTTCGCACCCATAGTGGGGGACTGGGCGGGGTGCAGCTGTACCACTGTAATAGTTGCCCATACAGCGCCACCCAATGGGAGAGTGTCAGGCGCCACTCCTGGAGGCAGCACCGCCAGGAGATAGAGCCAGAGAAGGCAGATGACTAGTAGCTCACTCCTCTTTTCTCCTCCTCCTCCTCCTTCTCCTCCTCCTCCTGTACTTCACACTCATGTTCTTTCACCCTTGTTCCTGTTGATCAGGGAGAACAATAGTTGTAAAATAATCCTTAGTGGTTCTACTGATTTCTTATTTTACTCTTTCACTCCTGCTTTCACTCTGTTGATCAGGGTAAGACTAGAGGGCGACTCTGCCACCAGTGCATCTCTTGCCTCTCTCCCACACCTAGTTGTTTGTTCCATCTGTTCTATGAATTTTATAGTTCAGAACAGAGAAGAGAATTAGAAGAACAGGGTTTTTAGTTAACTTTTTCATCATCAATTTCCATTGAAATCTTAGATACTAGTTATTTTGTTCGCATTGAGGTTAGAAAAAGAAAAAAGAGAAAAGAAATATTTCTTGTCATTCATTTCACTGAAACATAGTTTCTGCTTTTTTTTTCTTTTTTTTTTTTTTATAGCACCTGTGTGTAATTTTAGTTTCCCGAGTGCTTAGGATAGTTCATAGTTCATTACTATTTATACTTCATGTACATACATACATCCCAAGATATGTGTAGAACAGATCAGGTAGCCTGTTATCCACCAGCTAAATGAAACTGCATGACAATTTTCTATTTCTTGCTTGCCTCAAAATATGATTGCTCTGTAGTAGGAGAGAGCATAACTCCTGTGTCTACTTTGGTGTTGATAGTACATAAATATATTTTTCCTACCACTAAGGGTGTGTCAGGGAGACGGGTGGCAGCAGGTTGTGTTGCAAGGAGGCATAGGTTGTGCTTCCATTTGAATTTCACCAAAGACTAAGGATGGTCAACATCCAGAGAAGCCTTGTGGTTGTCAGAAACACAAAGCCTGATACCTTATACACCAAACAAGTCATACACACACACACACACACACACACTCTTATGCTTATACACACATGTATAATTAAGGTATACCAAAGTTGTATACTACTGAGAGGCAAGATTAGTTGTATATTTCATCTTATCAGCCAGCTGGCATTGTTACTTATTTCATTCTAACCAAGCAGTCCTGGTCTTGATTTGTGCTTTCTTATCAGTATTTGAAATCAGGATCAGTAGTTGTTGACCTCAGCATTCAAAAACATTTCTTCTTTCTCTCACTCCTATTCTGTCCACCTCTCTAATGCGAGAGTTAACCAGTATTCTCAATCATTCATCCCTTTCTCTGGTAAACTCTGGAACTCCCTGCCTGCTTCTGTATTTCCACCTTCCTATGACTTGAATTCCTTCAAGAGGGAGGTTTCAAGACACTTATTCATCAATTTTTGACAACTGCTTTGATCCTTTTATGGGACTGGCATTTCAGTGGGCATTTTTTTTTTATTGGATTTTTGTTGCCCTTAGCCAGTGTGCTTCCTACTTAAAAAAAAAAAAAAACATATTCATCAATAATCATTTCATCAATTCTTTGTATTCAAATCATCCACTTGTCCTTTAGAAGCTGATCAGAATAACAAGCTGGCTGACAACACTGCCTTCTTAAGAATGGCATCCCATCCACTTCTGTGACACACAGTTCCTCTCTTCAACACTCTCAGAAAGTGTTTCGCCTGATTTTCATTCTGTCTGTTTACAAACGTAGTGGAAAAATTCTTTAATGCCAAATGTTACCATACCAAAAACACATTGGCACTTGTAGCTAGTCCTGAGTTGAGCTCTTAATAGATGTAGAGTAGATATGTGGTGTTGGCTTTAATTATTGTTATTAAGTGCTCTATATATATATATATATATATATATATATATATATATATATATATATATATATATATATATATATATATATATATATATATATATATATATATATATATATACTTATGTTTAAAAGAAAGTGTTTGTAACTTACATTACCCACAGATACTACTGATGATTGGTGAATGAGTGTGTGCTTGTGTGAAAGAGAGAGAGAAAATGTGATAGCATGTGTTTGTGTGTATGCATATTATAACTGTTAGCCGCTTAGAGCCAAATACTTATAGGTAACCATAACTCAACTAGTGAATAAGCACATCTTTGACTATTGAATACTACTATTTTGTCTACTGATGAAAGAAAAGTAAGCAGTAGGAGTGAGGAGCAGCTGGTGACAAGAGATAAATAAAACCCATAGGAAAGTTACTACCAATTTGTCTTTCACGAGGCTTGAGGAAGTACAAATAACCTTATTGACAGGGTATGTGGCTTCAGAAATTAATATTAGATTATTACATTCAGAATCAAGCTCATTTTTGTGCCGTTAACAGTACATGCAAAGATATCTCCCCCCAAGGAACATTCAATTAGCTTTGGAGTGGATATAATCTAGGAAAAAAGTGCAGTGGAATTTCAAAAAGAAGAAAGTTACTTATTGTACTGCAGCTTTTGCAATAAACCCCTGTTCATAATGATCAAGTAGCAATGGGGAGTAATACAAAGTAGACATCATTCATTGCCTGTGTTAATACCTGGTACAGTGACTGACTGGCTAAAAAAGCACAGGCTGTAATTATGTGTTGATAAGGGCTGTTTGATCATGTTGTTTGTACGTATAGTCTGTATTGCTCCAAATCACTGGTATTCCTTTTGACCACATCTTTATAGTCATGTTTGGAAGTCAGATAACTTGCCGAACGTGCATCCACTGTGTTAGGTATTTTTTCTCTAGGTATTTTTTCTCTATCTTAAGTCCTCTGGTCTGCTGAGAGTCTATTGGTTGTCAAGTTTTATAAGGAGACTGTCAGCAGATCAGAGGACTTGAAGTTAAAGGAAGACACAAAACAGTGGAAATGAGTGCAGAGAGTGACTAACTTCTGACCACTACTGCACCATCCTTTTTGAAATGCATGATGAAGGGAGTGCAAGCTTTTGTACAGTCAGCAAAAACTGTATCTTTACTCTGGGGTCTAAGGGATATGAAAATACAGCCATATGATCAATATGTACTGCAACATATAAAAGATCATAATACAAATGGTTGTAAAATATGCAGGATTATTATGGGATTCACTCACAAGGATGGCAGAGTGGCAGGATAGCCAAGGCCACCAAAAGATCCACTTGACTTTAGTGGTCATCTTGTTTGAACTCGTGTGAGAGAGTGTCCTGCCTGGAGTTCAGTTCCCAACTATTTATTTAGGAGATCAATTTGCTCATTGTTTGTATGACACTTCTATGGGTATTAACAAAGGTACAGTTTAATTTGACATACATGCATTTGAGGACTTAACCTTGCAGGGCACTTGGCATTGTTAGTAAGTCATGAATCCTGGGGCTTGTGAGCTCACGCCTCTGTGCTGTAGGAGTGGCAGTGGCATGGGAGACGACATGACAAAAATAGTGAAGGAGCCTCGGAGTAATAGGTTAATACAGGTGAATTGGGATTTATGAATGAGTTACATTTCTTATAAATGTTTCTTCAGTAAAAAATTTGTTAGGCAGAACCAGTGGTAAATTTCTTATTTTTCCATTTAATTAATTTTCACTAGTACTTTTTATTCTCCAATGGAAATTCTACACTGAAATCAAGATGTGCAAGATTATTTTACTCATATTGAAGAATATTCATGACTTTAACATTCACAAATCACAACTCACCCATATTCTTTGGACTCACAAGCCTGTGAGAGAATGAAGTGGCAAGACCCCATGTCCTAAACCAACACTTCCTTACCCCTACCTTGGGACTCTCTGTGCCTCTTGTGGACCACCCACTTGTTGGGACTCATGCCTGACAAAAGCCATCTTCGTTTATGCGCCACAGTTGCATGCTGTAACAGTTTAGTCTATTTTTTCCAGCTTCTGTGCTTATGTATTGTAAAAGGTGTCTGAAGGAGCTGCTCATCAGACATCAGTTTATATGTATCTGTTACCGGCTTGTGTTTTGTGGACTGACGCACACAGTGTCAGTCTGTGAGTACCTCTCGTTAAACTGTGTTCACATAACCAAAGCTAAAACCATTAAGATGTTAGAGTGTGTTCTGTGTCTTTATGTATGTATGAGTCACCAGTAGCTTTTCAGATTAGGAATTACTTAACTGGGTGAATAATGATAATTGTTTAGCAGAATGTGTTGTTTTTTTGTTTTTGTTTTTTTGTGCCGCAACATTGGTTTAGCTTTAATATCCTTTTTTTTTTAAGAGAGAATGCTACACTGTGTAAGAATATACATTATATACAACACAGGAAACATGCACAAAATTAACCAATAAAAAGACACACTATATGTACATTCTCTGAAGCTTTAAGGGAAATACATTTGTTCTAATGTCTATTAATTCAAAGCAGGATCACCAACATTGGTTCCTACCCTCATTCCCAAAGTCACATTATTAGTAAGCACTGTGTCAAAAAAATGTAATCACTTGTCTGGCAGCCTGTGCTTGAAGTCACTCCCCACCAATCCTCTCACTCCTGTCACTGGCATTGTTGCTTTCCCTTCTATGAAGTGTGGCAAACTCCATACAAACACATCCTCACAAGATCATGTGAAATGAAAACAAAGGATGCAGATGTCAGTTATAATATGTGGATGGCAATGAGGCCAGATGCAAGATGAGATGAAGTAAGGGAGTGCTTTCTGTTCTTGTTTTCAAGTGTCTGGCAGTTGCCTCAAGCAGTGCAGGAGTGATGGGAAGTTTCTGTCATTCCCACTGTGATGGAGTGCTCTTGACCACCAGCTCTGCGAGGTGTACAAATTTTAATACATGTTAAGTGATTACTTTTGTTGTTTTATTCCTATCCATATTATGTCTGCTCTAAGGCCAGTACAGGATTATGAGCAAGAAACATGTTTGTTCCATGATAGGTGAATCACGTCTGGTTTGGAACTGTGTTCTTGAAAACTGTCTAAGTTCTATGAAAAAATCTAGATTGAATACTCATATATGGACTTCGGAAGTAACCCATTCTGTATGTGTGTGAGGATGTCTGCAGTACTCAAATTTAAAAAAAATAACAACATTGGTGTGCTCTTGATCTGCTGAATTGGAATTATGTTCTCAGCATTTCATTCATGTGTCTTTCTTGCTGCTTTTGCTGCTGCTTTGCCCCAGACTCCTTTCCAATGGTTCTACAGAGCCACACAATTATATTTATATGAATGTTGATATCTCCTCTGAGAAGAAAATTGTTGTATCTTATCAGGAACATTAAAGCTGTGCTAAACACAAGGAAATTAAGCTAAAATCTACAACCAGAAAATTTCTCGTGGAAATTGTGTCCTAAGGAAGCCCATCTCTAGGCTGATAAATCAGCAAGAATGAAGCATTTTACTCCCTCTTTTTTTTTTGTTTTTGTTTTAGGCGCCCAGGCCACGCGACGGCCCTGTCGGAGGCGATGCCGAAGACTTTCTGCGTCGCCTTGAAGACAGGAGTCAGGAATCTCGACTGCCTCCACCACCCTCAGGTTTTCCTGCCCTGCTGCACCCCAACTCTGGGAACTTTACAAGCTCAGTGGTACTAACCCCAGCAGCTGTGACATTCCCGTCCCAGCACCTGTATCCTGGCAGCACCACCACCAGTCTGGCCCAGCACCCTGACGCTGCCTCTCCATCTCTCTTCTGCTCCTTGTGCCCTTTCGTGACTCAGAATGTGAGGCAGCTTGTCACCCATCGACAGATTGTCCACATGGAAGCCTCTCAGCCTCGTCGGTCCACATCACTCCAGCATCCACCACCCCCCTCCAGAGTGCTGTCAGCAGAGGAGACGGACCAGCGAGTATTCAAGTGTCCCTATTGTGATGTGAAAGAGAAGGGCAGGGAAGCCATTAAGAACCATGTGATCACTCACTCATTAGGGGAGGAAGGACCTGACCGTCTATACTGGTGCTCCTTCTGCACCCTCAAGTGCCGGTCTGCCCCAGGCCTGGCCTCCCACATGAAGAGACATGAAGTCCAAGGGGACTGTTAGCAGAGGATTTGTGTGCCTGCATGAGGGCTTGGAGTGACACAGGAATTGTGTGTGTGTGTGTGTGTGTGTGTGTGTGTGTGTGTAGTAATGCAACAGTCAAGGTCAACCAAAACTGACTTGGGCCTTGGGGATCACTTACAAGTATGACCTAATGTGTAACATGTCAGATTCACATCACCATGTTACATCTTTTCATAATCAACTTGTCATGTGTGTGTGTAATAACAATTATAATAATAAACGGTTTATTATTGCGTGTGTGTGTGTGTGTGTGTGTTGTATAATTATAGATCTGGGAAGAGCTCATTTACAATAATATCAAGATACTTCCAAGTTCAGCAGTACTGAAATATATTTCCAGTGAATGCCACCTGTCAAGATTCATCTTCATTATCATCATCATCACAGAGAGAAAATTCATTATTAGTATGCTGAATAGTACTTGCTATGAGTGGCTAAGTGATGTTTTATTATGCTGTAAGGAATCACCACATTGTCTTTTTGGCCTTGTTAGTATTTTTATCAGTCTTGAGGAAAGTCATATAGTTGATGACTGGTACAAAATATATGGACCATAGCAGTAGTGCAGTGTGTAAATAAAGCTTGGTGCTGCATCTGTGATAACTCTTCACAAGCATTTCTAATCACAATATGAGCAGTTAGAAGAACCTTAAGAAGGAAACAATTATACTTCAAAATTCCAGATTTTATGAATATCTGAACCAAGTAAGCACTGACTGACCAAATGACCCTTTATGTCGAAAAGAAAATGAAAATATCTCCCACATTTACATCACATATTGACTCAGTTATATACACACACACCTGGTCTTGGCTCCTGCATCTCCCTGGTGTTTACAGTGTGTGGTGTGCCCTCAGCTGTGGCCCCTGAGACAAAGCACTTGAATTAATTTATAACACTATAATCAGAGGAGTGCAGTCGTTAGTTCTGCAGTTTCATGAGAATAGTCAGTTGACTCTGGCATCTTGAAAGGTGTAGGAGATATACATTTATGTGTTTACAAATTATATATATCAATTCTATTTATCATTCATATCTTTTCATTTATGATTTTGGGATTCAGTAATAGTATGAAGCATTTATACATATGCACTGTACCATTCTGTACTCATAGCTTCTGAGCTGGTGTGGCTTATACTGGTGTAGGGTGGACCAATTAGAAATCTATGTTGGCAGCTGTTTGTTGAGACAGGTACACAATAACTCACCATACAGGAGGCATCCCTGGGAAGATATAAACCCAGTCTTCCAAATGCTCTTTCCCTCAAACTAACACCTGTCTTTTATCAA
Organism: Scylla paramamosain; assembly: GCF_035594125.1. Lineage (NCBI taxonomy): Eukaryota > Metazoa > Arthropoda > Malacostraca > Decapoda > Portunidae > Scylla > Scylla paramamosain. The sequence goes on along the minus strand of NC_087170.1, from coordinate 15,762,102 downwards.
TGAAGCTTGTGGGAGAACCTGAGCATGGTGTTCCTAGGCTGCAAAAGGAAATGTACTTTATGCTATTTTTTGTAATAAATTTAGTACTTAGACTAAGACAGGTAGGAAAAAGCATCACATGTATTTATCATGAGATTATGTTGATTCAGAATTGATTATCAAAGGATAAAGTGGAAGGTCTATGCTGGTTATCTTTATAGTACTTGTAATATGTACTTTGTTGTTGTTGACCTTTGCCCAGTGCTGCTGGTAGATTTTTTAATGAGTTTTCATGCTCAATAAAGTCCCACTGATACCAACTTATATTGCATTAAGCTCCTGTGGGATATGTAAAAGGAGATTTGTGGCTCTGCAAATCTGTGTCACATTGGGCAAACTGTTGACTGTTTAACTAATTCATTTAATCTCTCATTTAATCACTTGCTTCATGTTCATTAAACATCTACAGCAGTGTTATTTTCCTCCAACACATTTTATATTGCACTATGGGATATAGGTGCTTAGTATGGTCGAAAGGAAGCAACAGATTGAGTGGAATGCTGTAAGGTTGAAATTACATTACAGCCTAAGTTATTCATGTGCACTAATGTCACTGTGGTGGTCCTGAA
>NC_087170.1:15718994-15758994 GCF_035594125.1 Scylla paramamosain | reverse complement strand
GGGCCACACCTCCAGCACCATTCAGACCAACAGGAACACCAAAGCTTAGGCATCAAGGGTACACCTTCCCATTTTTCTTATAAGAGAGCCATTTCTTCCAAGCCTCAGATGAAAGGCATCCTGGGTGGCACAGATTAGCCTGTGGATCTAGAGGCGGGTGGCTTTTGTCCCTAAGAATGGAGGTTTTGTTGTGTATAGTAGTTTGAAGTGTTCCTAGAAGACTATCATAAAGATTCTTGGACAAGACTTCAAGTTGTGAAGATAATACATACATTGTGTCCACAGTCAGTGTCCATTTCTGCATCCCAAACAAGCACATTTGCCAGTGGTGTGGTGGAAGGTTAACACCATGCCTTAACTGATACATCATGTCTTTCTCCACCCTAGCCACAAGTCTGAAGGTTTTGAGGCCAGTGGCTCTGTCTTTGTGGTGGAGGAATTAGAGTGCTTTATTCTGTCTGCCAAGGGACCATTAGGAGAACTTATGTACAAGGCTCCCCAGCATCCTGGCAATACCATACAAACTGTTGAAGGGTATTGATACTTCCCAGTGCCTAAATAAGTACATTTGCATTGGTGTGGCAGTAGATTTGATGGAGTCTAAGCTGATGCCTCACCTGTCTATCCACTCTGGCAACAAGTTTGAGTGTCCCTGGGCTAGTGACTCCATCCCCAAGAAAACAGTCTTTGTAGTAGAACAATTCCAGTACATATTTCCTTGAGTCCCACAAGACCAGCTGGGAATCTTTACACAAGACCACAAAGGATTCTAAAATGCAAATTGTGTTCAAGAGTGTTGCCAAATTCCACCACCCATACAGGTTGATTTGCAAGTGGTGTGGTGAAAGATATGATGGTGGGCAGAAGGTGCTCCATCATGTATCTCTCCATTCTGGCAAGAAGGTTCTAAAGTAACTACTGTAAGTGTCTGCAAATACCATTTCTTACACTTGAAAGATAATTTTTTTTCAACAATAGGAAATACAGGTTTTCTCTAGAGGGGAAGCATAGAGACAGATCCTGTATAGGAAAGATTCCTTTCATTTATTGCACATCAAAGTTATCCTTTGTTATAAATTTGGTTTACTATATTTTGACATGCAAATATTTCAGGGCATTGCTTAGATATTGAATCACCTCTTATAACTTTTATTGCATTGATTCATGATGCAATACTTTGTCATCCCTCATCACAAAGATATCATAACTGTACACATTCATCACTCATTGTGTAAGGTGTTCTTTGATCATTTTCTGGATTTAATGTGACATTTGTGAAAGTGCCACTTGTGAAAAATGAATAATAATAATAATAATAATAATAATAATAATAATAATAGGTGGAACTATTACAGAAGAGAGCTAACCTGCCAAACATTCAAAGGATATTGAGTGAAGTGGATGGAAAAGTACGAGTACAATATGCAATTGATACTAGTGGGAGGGCAGCTGCTTGTATCCAGAACTGTAAGGAGAGCATCATGTCTATCTGTATATAAAGTACAGGAAGAAAAGGTAACTGATTACAGAACACTTGAAAAAAACTGCTCCTCTGTCTTTTTTAGGAGGCTGCCCGGCTCTCCAGTCATGACTACAAAACAGTAGAGCAACTCTCACCACCACCACCACCACCACCTCTTAGGGCCTATGGCAACCCAAGCACACCCTCTGGAATACGTTCCGCACAGAACCAGCCTCAGCCATCTCTGATCCAATCCAGGGAGCTGGATTCCCTCTTAGTCACATTTGGATCCCACTCCAACAGCACTGGCTCAGTGTATGAGGGCACCACTGTGCCCTTGTTTACCCCGGCACTCTCCCAAGTGTCGGCAGGCCAGGCACACTACGAGTGCCCCTGGTGCTACCGGGAGTTCTCCAAGAGCAGCAACCTGAAGCGCCACATCCTGACCCACACAGGGGAGAAGCCGTTCGCCTGCCCCCTGTGTCCCTACCGAGCCGTCCAGAAGGTGCAGGTCGTTCAGCACCTCAAGAGCAAGCACAGTGATGGTCAGAGCAGGCCAGTGTGTCTGACAGACCAACCCTTGGAGAATGTGGAATAGATATACTAAGCACCCTTTAAAAACGGCTCATCTTTATGGTTTCCATGATCTATCAGGTTGTGCTGCATGTGTGTGGAGGAAGGAGTGATGGTTGCCATGATAATATGTGATGGTCAGTAGTGTGCAACAATAAGTTTCCCGTTGAAAGTAAATTCTAGTCCATTTCTTTTACATCCTAACAAATGAAAAATATCTTTGTTGTAGAAACTTATAAGAGAAATGAAGATTTCACGTCTGTGATATTGTATGTTTTCTCTCTTGTTTTCAGCATCCTGTGATAAACTTGTGCCACTTACATTGTGTGATGAATTATACCTATTAGGTATAATTTGTCATGAGGCTTAATTATTAATAAAAGAATTGTAACAATATCTGAATTATTTATCTTTCCCACTGACAATGAATGGAATATTTTTTTTCTCTTATGTAGACATTTTCACATAACTTGTTCTTTAAAAATGTAAAACTCTAAATGAAAACTACCAAGTACATGATGGAAATCTTCCTCAAAACCACTTAGTGATCCTCCATGAGAGTACATTTAATGATCAAATGTCAGATGAAAGGAATAAGACATAACATTAGAAGTGAAGCACAGACCAAGAACTTGTTTCTGTGTCACCTTTAGAGGTGAGTGGCACCGGATTCTTAAGTCGTGCCCTTCTGTCTGTTCTAGGACTCTTGGCACAACGTCCACCAGCTAGTGGGGCCACACCTCCAGCACCATTCAGACCAACAGGAACACCAAGGCCTAGGCACCAGGGGCACACCTCCCCATTTTTCTTATAAGAGAGCCATTTCTTCCAACCCCCAGAGGGAAGGCATCCTGGGTGGCACAGATCAGCCTGAGAGTCTGGAGGCAGGTGACTCTGCCTCTCAGAGTGCAGCCTTCCTAATGGAGAGTGTGGAGAACCTTGCTCTGAGTGGCAGTAGATCATCAGGAGAATCTTCTTTGTACAAGACTTCACAACATTCTGAAGATGATGCAGAAATTGTGTTTATGAGCACCAGCTTACATGAGACAATGAGCAGCTCCCAGGACCTGCAGGTGACCCCAGGCACCCAGCTATACTCAGAAGGGTCCTCTCTCACCTACTGTGTGCCTCACAGTTCCCTCACCAGGCAGGCATCAGGGAGCCTGTCAGAGAAGCCCATGAGTGACCCCCAACACCTGAAAGCAGGTGAGTGTGGCGGGACAAACAGGTACATCTGCCAGTGGTGTGGAAGAAACTTTGACCGTGTGTCTAACCTGAAGCGTCACTTGCTGCTTCACTCTGGGATCAAGCCTTTCAAGTGTCTGTACTGCAACTACCGTGCCACTCAGAAGGCTAATGTGGTGCAACACCTTGCCAGCAGACACAAAAATGAGATGCGGGCATTGCTGCAAAACAACATAAGTGTAAATGACATCTTAGTGCCATCAGGGCCTTCCAAAAGATAAAGTTTGTTTACAAACTTAAATATAATTTTTCTATGTACTTTCAAAGTCTGTTTAATTGGTAATAGATTCCTAAGAGACAACACAGAGAAAATCATTTTATGAGAAACCTTTCTCCTGATATAGTATATACTAATGCTGTATGTTATTACCATCTTTCTCATTACACTCAACTCTCAATTAACTAGAAATGGAAACATTTTTGGTGACTCTCTTAGTGATGTAGTCAAAGAAATGACCTTCACATTTTCCTTGATTACTGCAGAAAAGTCACAGTAGATCTCTCCACCATAGCGCACAAAAACTATGTAAGATATTGGGACAGAGGAAAAGGTGTCAGTTTTGGGTATTATATACATACTGTACTGATCGTCCATTACCATTGCCATGTCTTTCTATTTGGATCTGTTTGTTGTTGGGGTTTTCATATTTATTGTGGATGTTATCTTACTAACTCACATTAGTGAGAATGAGGAGGGGACAAGCTGTGTGCAGGAGGCAGTGGACCTTTACTGTGACAAGCTTGGTGGCAATGTCCACCCATGCCAGTTATCTGTGAGGGTCAGGGAGACAAGGAGCAGCCTGTAGCATGTATGGGAAGGGTGGAAAGAGAGAAGGCTGATTCAGAATTTAATCTACAGAGGTTAGGGATCAAATGGCTTGTACAGTGTATAGTCAAATAACTTGCCCCACTCACTACCATTGTGTTTAGTGTTTGTCCTCAGGCTTAAACCTTTGATCAGCAGAAAACTTGTCTGTTGTTAGATTTCATAAGATTGTCAGTAGATCAATGAACTTGGCATAGAAGGAGAATACTAGACACAGTAGAAGTGAGTGCAGATAGTGACCGACCTCCAACCATGATTGTACAAGACTGTTACCACAATAAGAGTTTTATTTCCTGTAACATACATGGAACAGTATGGGAAAAGATAACAAACCCACATATTTTGGTTGTTTTCCTAAATGCAGATGTTATATATATATATATATATATATATATATATATATATATATATATATATATATATATATATATATATATATATATATATATATATATATATATATATATATATACAGATATATATCACCTATATTAAAAGCAGTACAATATAATATGTCCTTGGTGCTGAATAAAGCATATTTGTTATGAATTAATATGATTACGACTTTTTAACCTTGACTCCTTTGTGATAATATATTGATTTCAAAACCATCTTTTTCCTTTTCTTCCATCTTTTTCTAACCTATCTTTCTCATTTTCATTCATTATTTAATATATACATGATGAAGGTGGGAAGTTGGATTATTTTGAGACATTGATTTTAGTGTTCTTCTAATTAGCAAGCAGTCATTGTACAGTAATAGATTTCAGAAGCTTGTGAATGGTGTGTGTGTGTGTGCATGTGTGTTGGCTGTAGTGAAGAAGGCCTTAGCTAAACTGTTATCTTCCTATCTCCTTTTTAACATACATACATCCATTCCTCATGTCCATTTGTATGCATTCCTCATCACTATCATGTTCCATTATCCATATTTATAAACATCTTCACCAGTTTCAGCACACTTCCCATGACACTTCCCATCACCTTCACTATGTTGTCTATTCTGGATGTGTAAATTTCTTTGAGAGGAAGCAGTACTTACTATTGTGTTGTTCAGACATCTTCCTTTTCATTTTATAGATATATATTTTTCTCTCTTCTTCCTTGTCCCAGCAACAATTAATCTTTTTTACCTAATTTTATTATTCTATTCTAATTCTTTTAATCTGTTAAGTAATTTTCTTATTGAATTTCAGTATCCTCTCTCTCTCTCTCTCTCTCTCTCTCTCTCTCTCTCTCTCTCTCTCTCTCTCTCTCTCTCTCTCTCTCTCTCTCTCTCTCTCTCTCTCTCTCTCTCTCTCTCTCTCTCTCTCTCTCTCTGTAAGTATTAGCAGTTCAGTTTTGTTTGATTTTTCCCTGTAAGTTACGTTTTCCAGCTCCATCATCATGGATGCTGTTTTTTTTTTTTTTTTTTTTTTTTTTTTTGTGTGTGTGTGTGTGTGTGTGTGTGTGTGTGTGTGTGTGTGTGTGTGTGTGTGTGTGTGTGTGTGTGTGTGTGCTTCTCTTCATGGGTTATGAAGCAAATCCTTTCTTAATGATATTGATTTGCTAATTCATTTTTATAAAGACAAAACACTAGAGGGGACAATGATATAACTACATTAAGAAAACTGCATAAAATTTCCTCCAAGAATTGATATTTGATTTTGCATTGAGAAACAAGATGGTTTCTCATTATTTTCATCTTCATGAGTGCTTGGTGCCCTAGACTAAAGAAAGAAAATCACATTGAGATTTAGTTATGTAATGTATTGCCCATCACATGTTTGACTCCATTGTGTTGTGATTTGTAAAATACTTCATTGGGTCTGAAAGTGTGTGGACACCCAAAAAGGAAATGTGAGAGGAACCACTCATGCCTGGGCTTCATTAACACCATTCAAGTCACTATGCCATGTGTTAGTGTGTCTTGCCTGTGTCAGTGTCAGCAGGGAGGGAGGCAGGAGGGAGTGTGTACCAGTACCTAGTAGGCTGTCCTTGGGTGTGGCAGGCTCCCACAAGGCAGGTCAACAGCTGTGTTTGTTCTCTTGTAGGACCGACACGTGGGTGGCTCAGCGGGTTACCAAGCTAGACGGCTTGTGGACGCGGGCACCACTTCCGCCTGGCAGGGTTATGAGGGCAAGGGCGAGACCTCCCCCTCACTGCCCCTCTTCACCCACACCTCTGAGTCAGCACTGGTGTCGCTGACTCCACATATCAGTCACGTGGACTCAGGGAGACAGAGAGGGCAAGGAAGAACACTAATAGACACCATTGTGGAGCCCCCATCCGGAGCATCCTCCAAGGGCTCAACCCTCCTGGAGGCTAGACTGGGCTTGGGACATGAAGCTGCCAAGACGAGTGCGTCGAGTGGTGAGTCCCCGAGAGGCAGGGAGGAGGCAGAGGCAGAGAGGCCCTTGGTGCCATCACACCTGATGCGCCCCTTCCAAGATCCCAGGCAGTGTCCCTGGTGTCACAAGGTGCTGTCCAAGGCATCCAACCTGAAGGTGCACATTCGCCGCCACACAGGGGAGAAACCCTACCACTGCCTCTTCTGCCCATACATGGCAGCACAGAAAATACAAGTGATAAACCACATGAATGCCAGACACCAGACCTCATCAAACACATTTTTGTAAACACCCAAGGTAATCATGCTGTTGTTACCTGTCAACACTCCAAGACTGATGATCACTTGTGTACTGTTTGTGTTTGCTCGGCTCCCTCACAGTGGTAACTGTTCATCCAGTTCTCACACAGTACATAGTGGAGAGGCTGAACACTGCTCGTGCTGCTCAGGTGAAAATTTTTATATATCAACAATAGAAATTATAGAACCACTCATCTAATCAATGATGTGATGTATCTGCTTTGTTATTACTTTTTAACTTTATAAATATTTTATTTTGATTATATTATTACTCTTTTATGTCAACTGTCAAGTACAAGTGAAAATTTTTACATTGACATCTTCGTTTTATGCATTTGTATTTCAAGGAACCTAAGGCTAAAAATATTTTAAAGATATTTTGGAAAAGCCTTTTATGAATTGTGAGAAATTAAGTAGTAAGAATCAAAATCAACCATGTATGTAAATCTGAAACATGAATGACTGCTGGAAAAATTGCCACATACACAACAAAGAGAAGTAATTACTTGGGTAATTTTGTGGGGAAATTTATTGCACTGATGTGATGACACTGATTAAGTGAAGTTAACCCATTCAAATAGAATCTTATGTTTGAAAAAAAAATTCTGATCTATAATAAGAAACATTTGTTTATTTATTTATTTTATTATTTATTTATTTATTCTATTTTGTTTGTTTTTTATTCACTTCAACAAAAAACAGTACTTTGTGCTCTGTGCATAGTGTCTGTTTTTCCATAAGATGAGATGGCAATGTGGAAAAGACCAGTATGCTCTCCAGGTGACTAATTATTGTTAGTGAACATAACCTGTAATGATGGTGTGTGTGTGTGTGTGTGTGTGTGTGTGTGTGTGTGTGTGTGTGTGTGTAATGAGCAGCACCACTACCACCACTGTACATCTGGGGTGAAGTAAGGTGCCAGGAAAGAAGCAGTGCCAGGAATCCCTCCCCAGACACCAAGAACAAGTAGACTCAAGCTGGTTTTTCTTCTCTTCTAGGGATTCTGGGATGCCCTCTTGCCCCTCACCACCACCACCACCATCTCCACCACCACCACCTCCTCCTCTACCACCTTTGTGCACCACCACAACCACCAACAGTTATACCACCACCACTACCAGAAACCTCAAATCACTCGTAGGTTTCAGTGCCCCTTCTGCAACCTCTCCATGAGTCACCGGAACAACATGAGGAAGCACATACGGACACACACAGGGGAGAAGCCCTTCTACTGCCAACTGTGTGACTACCGAGCCCCAAGGAAGGACATGGTGGAGAAACACGTCCTACTCAAGCACCCTGGACAGGACCTGGGGGTAGTGGCAAGTGACTTCCAACCCCTACAGCAGCACTGAAATTGGGCCCCCCAGCCTGGCTCGTGCTTGCAGGCTGTCTGGCAAATGTGGTGGTGTGGTGGGGTGTTTGGGGCAAGATCTCTTTCTCTCCAGTGATGGACAGTTGTGCCAGAGTTTATGTGTAGGTGTCTGGCGGAGTGGTGTCAGAAATACGCTTGATTCAATATAGGTACCTATATGATGTACAAAGAAATGTGTGTGTGTGTGTGTGTGTGTGTGTAAACTGGAGTATGTTGAAGATTTATAAAAATGTGTGTGTGTGTGTGTGTGTGTGTGTGTGTTAAAAGTACATGCAAAATTAGGAAAATCATGTGAAATTGAACTTGTGACTTCACAAGATGGCTTTGTAAATGAGAGTCTATTTGTTTTTAGTTTAATAAGTACAGTTTTTGCAATGACTATGAAAGTGCCTCATATTTTTGAGTTACTGAAAGCTTTGTTGTACCTAAATTGCACTGAGAGAAACAGATCAACAGGATAACCAGCTTGACTCGTACATAAAAAACAGGTAAATAAAACAAAGAAAATGGAACATAAATAGGATCAATGCATAATATTTTGAATTTCACAGCCTCACCCAAAAGAAAAAAAAAAAGAGGATCAGATTAAATTTTAGTACACTGGTGAGGTTTTGATTTCTTGTACTGAATAATACCATGGAGTTGGATGCCTCTTGCTGTGACTGTGAATACTGGGAAGAATACTACTGCATGTTGTGAGGGAGTTGCCACGAAAATTGATGTATGTACCTCTACTTCATTCTCTTTGCTGAAGTGTGAGAAGTAGTGAAGCTTATATGATGTGAGACAAGAAATAAGCAGTCTTGACTAATCTATATCTGTCACTTCTAAGAGGATGACCATATTTATTTTTGTATTGTGACACACACACACACACACACACACACACACACACACACACACACACACACACACACACACACACACACACACAGAGGATACCAAAAAAAACAAACAGTGCCATCACAGGGTAAATCATACATCTCACTTCCATGAGAATTAAAACAAAGCCCTTAGTAAAGTAGTCATTTAGTTAGTTATGGGTGTTCAAGCTTGTATAGTATTATGGGGTAGAGGTAGACAAGCTATGGGGGTGGGGAAGGAGGCAGACAGGAGATGTGAAGGTAAGAAGATATGTTATGGAGAAGAAGGATATTTATAAGGTATAGAGAAAAGTTGCATTAAGTAACCCGAGTGATTCTGTAGGTAAGGGTAGAGAGAGGAAGGTAATAGGAAAGCAGAAAGAACAGTGTCATTGAGAAAAGAGATGAGGAAGTTTAACAAGGTGTGTGTATGTACAGATAAAGAGGAAGGTGATAATGAAAAAGAAAAGAAACAATATGGTTGAGAAAGGAGATTAGGAATATGTTTAGAAAGAAGTTATTAATTTTGTCAGTGATTTTATAAGTTTGGATAGAGGAGAAAAGAATGAAAAATGGAAAAACAATGCCGCTAAGAAAAGAACACAGAAAGTATATAGAGAAATTGTTAGTAGCTTTGTGAGTGACTGTGTAGATAACAATAGAGAAGAAAAAAAGGTGATGGGGGAAAAAGAGGAAAAGCAGTATCATTGAGAAGATTACAAAGTGTAGAAAAATGTGTAGTTTCGTTATTGACTTAGTGACTCAGAGAAAAAGAGAAAGGTGTTACTATGTCTTCTGTATACCTAGGTCAGTATTCCTTATCCATTAGATCATAGGGAGGAATTGTAGTTGAGTTTGATGTTGAATAATGTTAGCATAATGGAGCAACATTTCCTCCAAGGCTGAATTCACGACAGCCAAAAAAATTCAGGAACAAGAGGCACGTGTTGTGATGCAGTTTATGAGTGACGAGTGAAGAGATTGCCACTGTTGATTACGCAAAGCTGTGAGAAGCATCATATTGTTTTTGTACTATAGTAAGATTTTTATATTTTTTTGTTTTCTATATCTTACTTTTCATACTTACTTTTTTGTTTTCTGTATGTTATTTTTTTCATACATTTATTTCCATTCCATTGTTAGTGACACAAACTTATGAAGGAGCATCATTCTTTGTTTGTACTATATTAAGGTTTTCTTTATCGCTTTTCTATACCTCTTACTTTTCAGACTTTTTACTTTTTTTTTATTTTACATTATTTTTTTTTTATTAAATTACATTGTTTCTCCTTGGACATTAAGATTCATATTTTTCATTCTTTTTTTGGTATTTATGTTAAGAAATATTGTAAACACATTCTTATTTAAATTATAATCACCAAAGCCACTAACAAAACCAGCATATACAACACCAATATCATACATCCCATATTGAGAATCATATCATATATAACCATTACTGTGAGCCTGACAAGCGTGCCACCTGCCCATGAATGTTCTTACCAGGTGACTGGGAAAAGCACATGGAGCATTGAAGCATCATCCAAAAATCATTCGTCAGGTCAAAATATACCCAATTATTCCATTCCAACTCAAACATTTAATGTAGTAAACATAGAAAATAACTCAGAAGGTCCAAATATTTACATAATTTACTTCATCTCAAAATGTAAAGCTGTAACTTGTCTGAAAAGCATCAAAATACTCATATATTTCACAATGGATTGCAAGACTTAATAAATGTCTGGAAAGTGTCATAATCATGGAAACACAGACCTGCAGTGAAACCCCTCCATCATCCCAGGCTTTTACAGGGGAGGGTTAACCACAAGGCCTGTGTTCATCCTAATATAGAAGCTTTATATTCGTGGGAAAAGTAAAGGTTAATGGAGAATAAATTGTCCTTAAATAATGTACTTAAAGATACAGGTGAATTACAATTTACATATGAATCATTCATTCATTAAGAAGCATTTTGAAATGTAAAGAATGTAAATTTGGTTCAGTTTACGTATTTTTTTTATTTTCATTTATTTTTATTTATTTATTATTATTTTTTTTTATTTATCCATTTTTTTTTTCAATCATTGCATTTGCTTGAGTTTTTTGGAATTACATCTTTAGATTCTATTCATAAGTACTGATCCTGAATTCTTATATTACAACAAAAGAACAGAATTGTCTTATATGTCATCATCATTTTAACATGCTTATTTTCCCTTTCTGAGTTGGAGAATTTATGCATCTCCCACACTTTTTTTTTATATGTGACTTCAAAAGTTTATAAATTGAATACTTGTAAACTGTGATTCACTTGTGATGTGCCATGAGGGGAGGGAGAGAACACTTCCCTCACACCAGAACGGAAGGTGAAGGACGGTCTCAAAGATACATTCTTCAAAACTCTAAGTCAACTAAGTAGTTTATTTATTTTACTTGTAAGATTTAGGGGAAACATTTATTTGTGTGTACTGTTGAGTGAATCTGTAGTGGTCAATTATATGGTTTTATTTGTGTTGTCTATAGTTAAAGCAGTCATTTTGTTAGTGTACTTGTTTGATGTGGCTGCTATACAACTCATTCCTCCTCCTGGCCAGTTATTCCTGTGGTGGGATGGTAAGGATGTTTTCATATCTAATAATGGCTGTGTTTGACTTGGGGGAGTGACTAAAAGAGTGTGCTTATGACAGACATACATGGCCTGGAGGAAGTCCTGGGTTTTTCAAGATCATGGCAAATGTTTCACCCATTATGTTTTATTTTATTTATTTTTTTATTTTTTTATTTTTTTTATTTAATTATTTCTATTTATTTATTTATTTATTTTATTTTTTTTCAAACCAAAAACTTACAGGAAATATGATAAAGACATCAAATGTTACCAGCATTGTAAAGATGAACTTATCTCAATAACTCATGTACTTTTTATATCTTTAAACCAAAAGGTGTTTGAGTCTGTGGAGTTATAAACTTAATAATATTCCATTTACACTGAAAACAAAAATTATCTTTGTGACCAATAAACTTATAAAAGCTGTACATTCGATTCTTATTTATTGAATAGCACATCAGTGTTGGATGAAAAGAAGACTGGTTGTGTCTTAGGTGATGCATTGCAAAGTTTGAACTGTAGGACTGGGCCACACATAATTGTATGCTAAAACATTCTCTTGTTTTCTTTTTGTTTACATTTCGATGATTTAGATGAAATAGTGTTTACATTAAAGAAGACATGAAAATGGTACTTCATGTTTTGTTGTGTTGTAATTAACTGAAAAATTTTACCACAAAGAAATGAATCAGTGACAAAGACAACGAAGAGATGAGGTGAAGTGCGTCCAAGCATGCCTGTAGTTAACCTTCCCTTATGTAGACCTTTGAGTTGACATAGGATAACTGTGTACTGTAACTTGCACAGGTAATGAGTTTGCTTCATGACAGGAGGCCCCAACTCTGTTTTCTCTCTCCCTTCAGGCAGTCGATGTGCCCCGAACACCAGGCATGCACCACCCTCCACCTCACCCACTAGACCCACACACCACTCAGAACTCCCTAGGCAGCAGCTCCTTCCCACAGCTCACCCATGAACTGACAACTCAGAGATCTATCAGCGGCAGTGCTGTTCCACCCTCACTCTTGTCGGGTCCCTCCAGTAATTCCATGTTTGCCTCGTCCTTGAGTGGAAATGCTGCACTTAGCACATCATTGGAGGCATCAGACGGCTCCTCACAGGACTTCCTCATGGGGACCCTCACAGGGGATGGACTGTCTCGTCTCGTGTGTCCATACTGTGGGAAGATCAGCCGGTGCCTCAGTCACCTCCAAACACACATCAGAGTCCACACAGGAGAACGTCCATATGCATGTACCTACTGCTCCTTCAGAACAACACAGAAGGTGGCCTTGAAGGAGCACATCTACACCCACACGGGGGAGAAGCCACACCTGTGTCCATACTGTGACTTCAAGTGTGCCAAGAAGTGTAACCTGAACTCCCACATCAGACGGCACCACAACATGTGAATGGGTGTCTTTATAGCTTGTGTGGAAATTTACTCAGTGGTGATGGGTAGAAGTGAAACAGATAAGTGGAGAAGATGGCAAGGAAACTCAGGCTGAAGCAATACTGTTGTGTTTTTCCTACATCTCAGCTACGGGGCTTCCTCAGAGAGACTGTTATTTGTGTAGTTGAAACATAAGGGAATATATAGTACATACTTCTGCTGCAATATGAGCTTCCTTACTACCTTTCTCATTTATTCAAAAATGTCTCTTTTTGCGTGTGTGTCTTGCATGTCAGCTGTGCTCCTGTCAATCTTAGGGGTGGGAGCTGGAGGGATGTTCAAGCAGCAGGACAGCAGTGCAGTGCCAACTTTTTAGTATACTGAAGAAATATAAAAGACACATAGTTCATAATTGTACAAAAAATGAAGATAGTATAGATCATAAGCACATAATGTCGATGAATTTATGCTGGAGACAGCTTGAATGAAAAATAGAAAATGCAGTGTTATTTATTCTCTTATTTATCTGCATGTATGTGTGATGAAACATATCAGAGTTTTAATGTGCAATTTGGAGTCTCTTTTGATATAACTTTTCTGACTATGATAACCATTCCAGTCAGTCAAAAGCTAACAAAAAAATGCCAGGACAAGAGGTTGCAGTTTTTGTCCTTTTGATAACTATTTAGGGCATAGGAGGGAATACAGAGAGATGTTCTTAAATATTCATGTATATCTAAGGGACATCAGAGGACTATAATGAAATCAATCCATCTCACACACATCTCTCAAGGCAAGAACTGGGATGAAATGAAGGACTGTCAACTTTTCTCAGGTTTCTTTATACCTTTCATTAATATAAGAAGTTATTTAATTGTCACCCTATTCATGTGACAAAGTGTACATTTAATAATGTATGTCATGCAATTTATTTCCTGCATTTATTTATTTACCTATATGTACTTTTAATGATGAAACATATCATATGAATTTTATGTAAGATTTCCATGAAGTTCTTTTTGTGATACACTGATGGTGCCAAGCAAGTGAAGAATGACAGGTTACAAAAGAAAGCCTTTATAATGTGAGTATGATACCATCGTATGTATGATTATTCAGTTATCATTATGTCTAGACCTGCATGACAGTTTACAAGAATGCAGCATAAACACAGGTCCATGTTATATAGTTATTATTTGGAATATGATCCCATTATTGGCAGCAAATTTTAGGTGACAAATGAGAAAGCTTGTAAATGTATGCAAAATTTTATGATGTAGAGTAGACCATTCATATAAATTCATTCACTCATTTGTTACTGGTTAATTTATTTACTTCTTATGTGTCTCTATTTTCCGCTCCTTCCAAAATTCAGAATCTTTCAGGCATAGAAAAAATTGTATTGCCAGAGAGGAAAAAGGTATTGTACTAAAAAAAAAAAAACTATATTATATATTAGTCATAACATGTAAAAAGTGAACATAATGATTGCTTGAAAATAAATATCCATATGAAACACTTTGCTATAGAGCTTCTGTGTATGTGTGTGTGTGTGTGTGTGTGTGTGTGTGTATGTGTGTGTATGTGTGTACATACAGCAGTCTCTGTAGAAAACCTTATTTATATATAAACATGTCTTTATTTTTTTGTACCTACTGTGAAGTTTTGTGTATTTTGGTGACATCTAGAATTGCGAATGTAGCTCCTCCCACTGCCTCCCTTGTAGGGACTTAGGCTGTGCCAGTATGAGGCAGACTGTCTCTTAGGTCTTTAGTTGCATGGAGTTGATCAGTGTCCTGTGAATCTCTGGTCAGGGAGAGTGAGTGTAGATGATGAGAAACCAATGAGAAAAAAACATTAAAAGTTCCTCCTTGATGTTGGTGTTTCCCTATCTCCATTTATTTATTTATCATTGCTCCTATGATTATTACTTACGTTGTGTGTGTATTTAATATTTATATTTTTTTTATGAGTATAAAATGAGAGTACAGCACTGAATGCAATACTGACATTTTAAATTCTTCTTTTCTTCACATATGCATTTGTATATCAACTGAGTGAGTTCATGGATACTTTTTACCATAATTTTCAATGTTTATGTGATGAAAAAGTGAGGAGTGTCCATTGAAGCTAAAAACTTGAATATAACCTCAGTACACCCCAACATCACCTCAGAAACAGTGAGTGTGGCAAGCCATCTGCATCAGGGTTTGGGAGAACTGATCAACTTTCCTGTCTGTGCCTTTTTGTTGCATCCCGTGGTGGAGCATCATGAGGACAGGAATTTATAAGAAGGAGGGTTAAAGTTTTAGCTATGAGAGAACTCTGGCCAGGATTTGAACTTCTGACATGGAGGTGTGAAGTACAGTGCCTTAGATGTCAGAACCATAGCAATAGCTTTTATGGCCTTTTTACATCTGGCACCAAAGTGTTTCATCATGGTAACAAACACACAGAGGAAGGAATCCCTAGTTCCTTCGCTCCATCCCTCTTAGTCACAGAGATATGGAGATGAATGCTATACATCCCATGTCTCAGTGTAAACACACAATGATATACATTTTCTGTTTATCCAAATAAGTCTCCATCCTATAATTATCCATTAAATGGAATTCTACCATACTTTCACAGAGAGCTCATGCCACCAGAGGGAGAGGGCAGAAGAGTAGCAGCGGTGGTGGGCAGGACACATTCAGTACCAGAGCAGTGCTGGCTGTGCAGCCCTCCCAGTCTCAGCAGTCATCTCAGGCCTCTGATGAAGTAAGGAAATTTGCATCAACTCCATCTGGATCCACCACAAAAGAGTGGAGATTCAGTTACATGTTTCTACTTTTACATTATGTCCAAAAAGCTTTTCTGATCATTAGGCAGCTGCATAGATACATGAGTGAAACGTGGTGATGCAGGAAAACACAGGATGAAGCGAAAGTACCTGCATATCCTTTTAACCTCAGCACTTTCAGAAGAATACAAGAGGTAAAACATTTGAGAATGAAATGCTCCTCTTTCATCCTGTTTTTTTCTCACAGACACATGCACTTGCCAGACAGTGTAAAAAGTATAATGCCCCCCATTAGGCACAGAAACAATGAGAAATTCATCTAAAACCACCATAAATTTGCCATGAGAGTCATGAATTTAGGAATGAATCCCTGGCTGGGAGAACAAAGAAGTGCAACACCTTAGACATTGAGACCATAGCAATCCTCAAGTTTCAAGATAATTTTTGTGGTTTTGTATACCTGGTCAAGAGAATCAGATGAATGCTGCATTAGTAATAAAAAAAGTGCATTGCTGGCTATAATTCTTGTGGTTTTGTATGCCTAATCACTACAAGAGAATGAGAAACTAATACTGCATTAGTAATAGGAAAGGTGCATTGCTATCAGTCATCTTCTAATGGTCATGCCCTCCAGCAGATTACTGAGCCTCTGTGTGTGAGCCTGAACCCACAGCACAGGGCCAGGTGGTGCTCTGGTGCTGCCTTCTCTATGGTGAAGCAGGGCAAGATCATGAACATCATCCCTGTGTACAAAACGAGCTGGAACAAGATCTTCCAGGGCAGCAACCAGAAACCTGGGTCAGGGAAAAGGATACAGGAGTCCATGCAGAGTAGTAAAGCTCCCTCAGGCTTGCAGGGAAAGAAAAAGCAGGAGGAAGGTAAGAGGCTTTCTTGTAAGGGGCATCAAGGTCACCAAGATAGACAGGAGCCACAGGACCCAATGCTGTTTGGCAGGTTGAGCTACTCCCAGCACGGTCTTGAAGTGAATGTCACCTCGTACACATCTGTGCACAGCACCTTGGAAGAATCCACCAGAAATCCTTCAGTTCCATTGTCATCTTCCTCCTCCTCCTCCTCTTCTGCCAAATTCTCAGGTGGTGGAGAATCATCTGCACTCAATCAAAACATAAGACTGGATGTAGATTTTGCACCAGAAGTTACTGAAATTACTGACACACAGCCTCTCTCACTGCCATTACCTAAAAGACTTACAGCTTCACACCACTCACCATTACTGCCATCTAGGGTGTCACCATCACAGAGGCCCACACCGACATCCTCACAACAGTCATCATCATCAAGTACACTCACAGTATCACCATCACCACCACCCACATCATCACTCTCACTATCAGTAGAATCAAGGATGTCCTCACCACTAACACCACAGCCACCATCACCACCACAAATACATATCATAGAAATATTACCAGGTCCTCAATCACCAAAAACCATCACTTCATCACAATTACCACCACTACACCCACTACCATCACTGCAGCCCCACATATCAGAAATACGCACACTACCACACAAAACACCACCACCACAACTGCAAGTATCACAACCATGCACACCAGCAGAACAAGAGCAGAGGGCACATTATCTCTCCACTGAAAATATCAAGAAGGGGATACCAGTAGATTTCATTGCCTCCAATGTCACAGTCAGCACAAAGGGAACCAGCAAGGTAAAAACCACCGTTGCCAGCCAAGTGAAATCATGCAGCGTGCGTGTACCAAGAGTCTTAGCCTGCCATCGCTGCTCCTTGGTGCTTCCTGATGCAAAGA
The DNA here is from genome assembly GCF_035594125.1 of Scylla paramamosain. Taxonomy (NCBI): domain Eukaryota; kingdom Metazoa; phylum Arthropoda; class Malacostraca; order Decapoda; family Portunidae; genus Scylla; species Scylla paramamosain. The sequence goes on along the minus strand of NC_087170.1, from coordinate 15,741,445 downwards.
AACTCAAGAAGCACATTTACTCTTGCCAGAACTTATCACGCACTGATGTCAAGTCAATCCCTGACCATAACTATTACTGTTAGGAGTAAGGGATACTGCCCTGAGTATTTCTGAGTTAGCTACCCCTTGTTCTGGTAATGGGGACAGGTGGTGGAATCAGATATAGAGAGATTTAACCCTGAAGAGAGGAATGGTGAGGCTAGCAGGAAGGTGAATCATTGTTAGTGGACAGTAGCAGTGATAGATGGAGAGATTATCTGAAAAAAATTGATGATATGAACTAAGCAAAGGAAATACTCATAGTCACAAGACAAGTAACCTTCTGCTTTCACTCCCACTGTGTTTTGCCTTTTTCTCATAAAACCTGGCATCTGATACATTCCTATTAGATCACAGGACTTAACCTAAAGAAAAAAAAATAAAACACAGTGAAGTGAGTATGATAATCCCTCAACTAATAACTATGACTGTATCAATGCTCATATACAAAAATGGGATCATAAAAGGAGGGCATATTGAGGAAAACTGGCACTGAAATCTTAAGTCTTGTGCTCAAAGGAGGATCAGAATATTTGTGTGGAATCAAAGTCCTTTTACTGAGGTGCCCAGAAATCCTGCAGGATATCAGGATCTTGTAAGTTATCTTTTATTATTATTTAAAAGTGAAATTTTATGATATTTACAGGAAGTTCAGCTAAAGGAAAGAGGAGATGAAAATGTAAAAGGTCACAAATAGTTCCTTTTTTATATTTGTATGACAAGCTTACCATTAAATTAGGATCATTCAATTAATTAAAGAAAGTCATAAAGAAAGCATGTATTGATTAGTATAGTATTTCATAATCTCTCTCTCTCTCTCTCTCTCTCTCTCTCTCTCTCTCTCTCTCTCTCTCTCTCTCTCTCTCTCTCTCTCTCTCTCTCTCTCTCTCTCTCTCTCTCTCTCTCTCTCTCTCTGTCAGAATTTTAGACAGTATAATGAGATGCACTGGATCACCTCAATTTATTTTTGGCATTGTTGGGTGGGAGGTGAACACAGTTCTTTCCACAAGGCAGACTGTCATACCCATCAAACACAGAACACTACTGCAGGAGAAGGGAGAAACTAGAGAATTTATGAAGTGGTTTACTGCCTCCCTTGTCTTTCCTCACAGATAACTATGAAAAACTGTGACACTTTTGCATTCTGTGTTTGTATATATGGTGGCTAAGCTAGGCTGTGGTGCGTAAACCTTAACTTAATCTAACCTAATATAATTATCCACAATATGGTTTCATTATGGTTTCAGTCTGTGTTCATAGTGTAATATGATACAATAATACAATGCTTTCCAGGGGGAATAGTCCATTAGGGAAAATGTCTACAGTGAAATGTATCAGGGGATGAAATTCTCGAACCATTTCAAAATAATCATGCTAGTACTACTTGTTATTATAAGACAATTGGTGGTAGCAGTGAGCCCAGTCAAATACGAGTCATCAGTTCACTCATTTTATTCTCACATCAGGGAATGTGTGAAGCAAAGGTTACTATCTGATAAGATTCACTACTGACTTTTACTTGGAGTACCAGCAGAGATTCCAGTCAAATCAGTGTCTTCAGTTTACTAATATCAGGAGTGTAATTATGACTTCAGATACTCAAAGATGTGCCAAGGTTAACTCAAACCAAATTTCTTTATACCTACCTATGCCAGTTTTCAGCATCATATTTTCTGTCACTGGGAAGCGCAGGGTGAAGTCACTTTGATCAATCACACACTTCCACTGTCTTATCCTCTTCATCAGTCTTAAGTCCCCCAATCTCCTGTCAGTGTCTTGTAAGATTATCACCAGATCTGAGGAGGTAGGATTCATGAGAAATGCAGAAAAGACAGTAAGTGAGTGCAAAAGATTAACTGATTTCTCATTGTAATTTTACCATAAACCATAGCTTCTTCCATGGTTTTAGGCTGTGTCAGTGTGAACCGAATTAGTCATCTTTCAGGCATTTTTTTCCATTGTGACCTTTGTTCTTAACTAACTTGAAACATGGCACAGTATTCATTCTTTCCAAGCAGTCATAACACTAGCATCTGAGGAGACTAGTGAAATAAATCAGAGTATTATTGACATCCATCACCATTATTATTCTCTTGATTTAACCCATGGCACTGTGTTCACTTTTTTGCAGCAGTAACACCACCACACACCCATTTCAATCAAGGCATGTACTATCATTATTACTGATGTATGTGATGATGTGATGCATTATGTATAACTGCACTCCATAATCCCTCTCACTGTGCTATCCTGTTGGTGTCTTTATGGTACCTTGGTGCTTCTCTATCAGTGCTTCAGGTGTGCCAAAGGTGTATGTATATGAAGGTGCTTGTATACCTGTATTGTATCATCCAATCTATGTACCTGTCATCATCTAATGTGTGTAGCTAACTGGTTATTGCCATCCTACAGTATTTAGATCAAGTGACTAAGTGAGGCATTCTGTCAGTTCTGCAGAGTGAAAAATTGGTCATACAGCACTGCCATCACCTTTCACTGCCATGGTTATGCTCAGAGGGGGAGACATGTCACACTCAGCCCTTTGATGAAGCTCTATGGATCACAGGCACTAGAGTAGATTAGATTAGGAAAAGATAGACTGCTGCTACCCTGTAGAATTCTATCACTGCTGTCTTCTTGAGGGAGTTCCTAGGAGTGGGTGATAGATTTAGGTAAACTGATAGATAGATAAGATAAATACAGGACTAGAAAATTCACGCCCTTCAAAAGAGAGAGTTTCAAAGAGAATGAAAGTATTATACAAATGTTTCCAGTATTGACAGATAGGTAACATTTTGATATAAAGAATCTTGAAAGTACATATTGGCAAAAGTGACAATTCATTTATGTATTAAAGAGTCATCTCATGCAGGCATCTCATTAAGGGAGTGTATGTGATGGGTGCAAGAAAATGATCCCAAGTGAAATGAGAGGACAGAGTGCAGAGGTGTGTGAGAGAAAGGGACGAGAGGAGGACAAGAGGAGTGGAGTATGAAAGGAGGAAATGCAAGAACAGGAATAAGTGGAGGCTTCTGTTGTGGTCATCCTCCTGGGGAAGATTTTAGGAATAGGTGTCAGATGTAGATGGAAAGATGGATAGATAGATAGGTCATGTATATAAGAATGGAAGCAAGGAAAGACTACAAGGATAGAGACAAGCAGAAATTCTCCTGTTGCAGCCATGTCATAGGGAAGATTTTATTATGTGTCAGATACAGATAGATAGATGGAAAGACCATGTATTAAAAGAGGAAAACAAGAATGATGGTTAATATTGTCTTGCCAGCCTCATCATGTATTAAGATAACAAAATTAATGTTGAATATCACCTGATTAAATTAAATCAATGATAATATTCATGAGGGATTTGAATGTTGTGTCAGACAGTGTGGGAGAAAAGTTTAGTATGAGAAAGAAAGGAGAGCTTTGAATATATTGTTGCTAAAGATTTATATGGATTTATATGTAGTTCAATTGAAATTTTGTGGGGTGAAACAAATAAACAAAGCAAAATCTGGCAAACACTTCTTTCTTCAGGGAAAAATAAGTGTTTATGTAGGGATTAGGATGTAATATTCAAGGGTTGCCTTCACTAATGTTTTTGTCTTGAAAACCCACAATATCTTTGACTACTTTTATCAGGTTTTTAGTGGAAGTTACTGAGATTTTCCAAGGATGTTTTCAGAATGCTGGTAGCAATTTGAAAAGGAATCCTGCAACATTACTAAGAAAGAAGCATTTAGAGGAGGTTGTAGAATCATGTATCCCATGTTAAATTGCTTTATGTTCAATTGGTATCTCCTCCCTTATTTAGTGACCAATTCCTTTCATTCAAAAAGCATTTTAATCAGGAAGGATAGGAAATCAAGATCTGTTATCTTTTTTTTTTTTTTTTTGTACAACAGTATTTTTTTATTTATTTACTTTTTTTTAAGTTCGATGTAAAAGTAACAAAACTTTTTACTTGAATATTTGGCGAAAATCTAAATGAACTCCAAACAATAGTTTCGATAGCAGACATTATTCGTCTCTCACGCTTTCATAAATTGAACATATTTGTGTAAGGCCGGCCACACACGTGCAGTTAAAACTGTCAGTTTGGACTGTTCAGTTATAACTGACAGTTTTAACTGACGTGTGTGGGACCATCAGTCTCAGTTCAACAGAACTGCGCAGTTCGACTGAAGGAAATAGAAAAGTTAAAAGTTTTAACTGTCAACTGTGGCTGTTTGACTGAGAACTGAGCGTGTGTGGGGCTTAACTGCGCAGTCCTCAGTTGACTTTCAGATTGGACGGAAACACCATGTGAGGGAAACACTTTACTTTTGGTAACGTTTCGTACAGAGTACTTCCTCAGAAGTACTCTGTACGAAACGTTACCAAAAGTAAAGTGTTTCCCTCACATGTTGCTTTCTGTCCATTCTGTTTTAACTTATTTGTTTGACTTTCAGATCTCATAGTGTTTCTTTTCTTTCAGTGATTCAAAACAGTAATTATGTCTAGAAAGGAGAATCAAACCATTGCAGACTTTATAGAAATTTATAAAGATTTATTTCGCCTCAGCAACCACTTCTTGCACCACTGTTTGCGCTTCTTAGTGTTTTTTTTTTCCTATTTTCTTGTGCCATTACTAGTAATACCCCGAGCGCTGCTAGATCGTCCTCCTCGGAATCCATGGTTAAACTGAACGATTCAACTGTACGTCTGTGGACTTGTCAGTTGACAGTTAAAACTGTCAGTTATAACTGAACAGTCCAAACTGACAGTTTTAACTGCACGTATGTGGCCGGCCTAACAGGAATAACAAGGGAGGAGTCAAAATCCGCCATTTTGAGAAATCAAGCGATAAGATTGAAGGAGTTAGTGTAATTTACCTATTGTAGCTATATACATCAGGGTATGTGGAAAAAGCAGACATAGTTTCCTTTAGTTACTCTGATGGTTTTGTACATAGGACTAAAGCGATTCATGACTTCACACTTTAATTAACGCGTGGGGTGCGTGTCGGTAATAGAATTTTATCATATTTCGTCATATTCCTAAGTAAAAACTAGTGTTCCACTGTTTAAAATAAATAAAATATTAATGCAAAAGATATTTGATGCAGATGCATTGATTATTTGTTGGATTTAGGAAGAAATGATTATATATATATATATATATATATATATATATATATATATATATATATATATATATATATATATATATATATATATATATATATATATATATATATATATATATATATTTTTTTTTTTTTTTTTTTTTTTTTTTTTGTATATAAATTCTAGAAATACATAGAGCTAAAAATTCCCGTTCTTTGATGTACGCAGAGAGAGAACCATAGATTTTCACAGGAAACTAAAGAAAAGAGACTCAGAAAAATATGGGTGGAAAAAAAGGGGAAAATTTTATTATATATGTCTCGCGGCGCGTGAAACCGTGGAATTTCATGAGATGATGCCTCATTGCATAAGGGAAAAAAATATCAAAATGTTGCATACACTAAAAAAAGCGCTTCTCTCTCTCTCTCTCTCTCTCTCTCTCTCTCTCTCTCTCTCTCTCTCTCTCTCTCTCTCTCTCTCTCTCTCTCTCTCTCTCTCTCTCTCTCCAGCTCTACCTCGTACAACCTCCCCTTTATGGGAACCCAACTAACTTTTTTTGTCTTGAAAACCCACATTAACTTCCACTACTGTTATCAGGTTTTAACAAAAAGTAACGAGATTTTTCAAGGGTGTTTTCATAATCCTGGTGCAGTAGTAACTTAAAAAGAATTCTGCAACATTAGTGGAAGGGAAACATTCATGGGAACCTAACTAATCATCCCAGGGAGACCGTGAAGTGCTTAAAAATTACAGACAATACTTGATCTATATTTTCTTGAGAGTAAGAATATAGAAAATGGAGAATGTTTAGTAGCCAGCTGATGCTGAAAATTATCCTCTTAAGTATGAAATTGTGACGGTGTTTATGTGTATAAGCTTTCAAACATGTGTGAAATAATATGGAAAAAAAATAAAATAAAAAAAATAGCGTTGTTTATTTGGTAAGTTTGAGTAGGAAATGCCAACTTTCAATGTTAGTGTTTACATTCTATCCTAATTACTCTAAATGCTCACAACATGTACTGGTATAGATGTATGTATGTTCATAGTAGTGTTTAGTTCATGAAATGCTGGGATGATTGAGTTAGTGAATAAATCTTAGTAGTCGTAATATTTGTTGTCTTAAGAGTATTTAGAGTGTTAATATTATTGATGGAGTGTTTGTGGGAATATTGTGAATTTGTAATGTGTGGAAAATTGCAATGGAGGAAATTTTTATGAGTGGAAACTTGTACCGAGTGATGAAAATATGTGTGTGAGGTCTAGAAGCATTAATGAGTGTGTGGCAAGAAAGGCCATGTAGTTTGTTAGTTTTAAGTGGTTTTATTTTATTCAGTTTATTTTGTTTCCCCACTGTTCTTCTTCATTATGTATTTTGTCCTTTTATTCTTCCTCTTTATTGCATTTCACTTTCACATCTTCACTTTTTTTGTTTTCCCTGCTTTTCACTACATATGTGGCTGCTTCCTCTCTTCACTGTCACCCTTCCCCTTGTTATAACGCCTCCTCACTGTCCTTCATTGTATTAGATCTCTTAACTGTTCCTCACTTCGCCATCTCTTATTTCTGATGTTTCTCTTAAATGTCCCTCACCTCCAGTTCTCTTTATTATTCATATCTCTTCACTGTTCTTCACATTCATCAAGAGACATGTATAGGGACACCGCTTTGCAGATTCATCATTTTTAACTGTATAACTCAAGGTGACAAATGCAGTCTTTTTATTTCCCTTCATTGTCCACAGTTATTTAATCTGCTGGTTGATGAGCAGATTTGTTAATTGTAGTATAATATCTTCTGGTGTGTCCAGTAATAATAACAAAGTGTTTTTATTTGTGGGTCTAATTCAAGTTGTAATTTTTTTTTTCTTTTTTTTTCTTTTTTTTTTTAGAAGTTAGCATCTATCATGTTGCAAATATTCTTTACGTATGTATTTGATATACCTATACGCACTTGTAGGCCTGTTAATTCTCAGTGATTTAGAGTACAAACAAACGTTGCACCTCATAACTATAGTCTCTCTCTCTCTCTCTCTCTCTCTCTCTCTCTCTCTCTCTCTCTCATCAACATTACATATTATCCGGTACGTACATATTATAGTCTAGAGGTGTAGTATAAGCTGCCAGTGTGTGTTTGCTTTCTTTTCTGTATGCTTTAGATTGTTAATGATTGTGTAGTCTTTAGATCTTATTGTTATGTACTTGCATTTTTTTTTTTTTTGAGCTCTTTTATAATATTAGCAAGTTGTGTATGCATTTTTAACCCATTATGTTAATTATCGATTTTTAGGGAAGCTTCATAGAAGCAGTAATTTAATATTTCTGTTTATTATAGTTTGTAATTTTTTTTTTTAATTATACAAAAGATCTCACGGGAACATTTATTTAATCCTTCTTTCAGGGTAACCAACAAATGTCCCACAAAAACTGTTGATTATCGAGTTTTTCCTTATGTTAACTGTAGTGTCTCATAGGCTTTTTTTTTTTTTCCCCCAATGAACATGAAATACCTCTTTTTTTTTTTTTTATGTGCAGTGTTCCACAGAATCAATTCTTTAATGAGTTAAGAAGCAAGCTATCCCCTGTTTGTTCCACGTGTGCGTGTGTATATGTGTTCAGGATTATTGAGGCAACACGTATGTATATTGCTATTTCTATTTGAACACTTATATAAACTATTCTGAACAAGACCATCTTTTGTTTTTTATCCACTAAAGAGTAATGTTAAGAGTATGGATTTATGGTCATGACAGTTACTTAGATAATCTGGTTTCAAAATTTCTCGTAAAAATAATATCATGGGCATATTTGCGTGTGAGATATGTAGTTTTAAGTATACATACATTGAAATATATATATATATATATATATATATATATATATATATATATATATATATATATATATATATATATATATATATATATATATATATATATATATATATATATATATATATATATATATATATATATATATATTATATATATATATATATATATATATATATATATATATATATATATATATATATATATATATATATATATATATATATATATATATATATATAAAGGAATTTTCAGGATATCAAGAATACAATAATCTGAATGTACAAATTAATGAATGTTGAATCAAGTTGCATTAGCTTTGGGGCGCCGAGTCTTTTCAATGGTGCTCCATGACGTGATATGAGTTTTATTTATTTATTTTTTTCTTTGTATAGTTTTTTTTTTTTTTTTTTTAAGTTTTATTACAGTGAACACACATTTGCTGAAATGAGTCTTTTTAACGGCACTCCTTGATGTGATGTGAGTTCTATTTTCTTTTTTTTATTTCATTATTCATCATCTATATACATTTTATTTATTTATTTATTTATTTTTATTATTATTATATTTTATCTACGTTTTGTGCTGAAATGGTTAGTTCCTGAGAGTCAGTGTTGAATGAAGGTGGTGACACTGGCTGGCCCAAGTACCACTGAAAAGGCAATACCTTCCGACTAACAGCAAGAACAAGACACCGCAGGCGGCAAGATGAAAACAAACGTCTCCCCATTACCGTGAGAAAGGAGTGAGGCAGGTTCTGATAGCACTGCACGCCTTTTGTAATGAGTGGAAATTAAAGTTGGTATTGTTTTAGGAGAGGACCATAACGCTCTACAAAAAAAAAAAATAAAGTGCATCACTAGGAAGCAGATATTTTCCAAGACACTGTTCTTCTGTACACTTTCCCAAGTTACTTCTTTGGTATTAATTTACAGCTGATAAATAATATTTATCCTGGTCCTCTCTCCTGAGACCAGTAAACTGAAAAAAAAAAAAAAACGGTAGTGGAGAGGGTTATGAAGACCAGGGAAATTGTGTGGTAAGAACACATACTTCACTGATGATGTATATGTAGAATAAACGAGTCTGTTACGTACCTACTGCAGAAATATGTTTTTCTCTTTTTTCCCAAACTATTCTGCGTGTCGCCATTTTATTATAAGTATGGATTTGTTTATCTACATAGACTTAAGAAAAACGCATTGAAATGCATTCATATGTACATTTATCAATATTAGATACCTTATTAGTAGTATTGAATACTACTGACTGATACTCTTTTATTTTCCTCTGTGGTTTCCTTGCGAGACTACACACTACTTGACATGCGCAAAAAAAAATAATTGACTGTACTTTTTAAAAGCGATCAAGTTTTGCAACAGTTTCACGTATTCCGAATATCAGTTTTGCACCTCATCGAAGTGATTCTAGATGCTCTTTTGTTTATTGCGACAGTTGTACTTGACCACTTTTTGGTCCTGGGAGGATCAGTCTCTGTCGGTATTCACCAACATGGTGGTTTGTCCTGGCTGCGAGGACGTCATTTTGAAAATAATGACGCTGCTTTCAGACCACACGATGTTCTGCCCGCTGCTGTAGAGTGCCCGACTTGCCGCCAGCTGTGTTCTTTCAGCAGTGGACGTGTGTACCGCTGCACCAACACTCACGTGGTTCCCAACCCAAAGAAACGGCGTTACTGTACTCGTACCTTTAGTGTTTGATTTTAAAGGCACTTTCTGTAAGGTAGGAGTCAGCTCATGCACGCATGTTTTAATGGGGTTAGGTTTAATTAGGTTTAGTTAGGTTTGCGTTCCCCACCCTTAAACCCTGCTTCTCGACGAGTCCTCAAGATCGTATTAGGCAACATGAAGTATTTCCGACGTGTTTTATTCTCAAACTCGTCTACAACATAAAAAAAAAAAAAAAAATGCGAATATAGTTTTTGTATTCGAATTGCAGTGTGGTCCTATTGTAAAAAAATATCTTAAAGTTGAATTATAATAAACCAAAAGTATTTGTATTCAGTATGGGAAGAGGTAATCTAAGTAAATCCTCGGTCTGTCCTTTATTTATAATCTGAACTGGAAACTTCACATCTCATCTCTAGCTAAAACAGCTTCTAAGAAGTTAGGTGTTCTGAGACGTCTCCGCCAGTTTTTCTCACCTACACAGCTGCTAACTCTGTACAAGAGCCTTATCCGTCCATGTATGGAGCATGCTTCACATGTCTGGGGGGGTTCCACTCATACCGCTCTTCTAGACAGGGTGGAATCAAAAGCTTTTCGTCTCATCAACTCCTCTCCTCTAACTGACTGTCTTCAGCCTCTCCCTCATCGCTGCAATGTTGCATATCTAGCTGTCTTCTACCGATATTTTCATGCTAACTGCTCTTCTGATCTTGCTAACTGCATGCCTCTCCTCCTCCCGCGGCCTCGCTGCACAAGACTTTCTTCTTTCTCTCACCCCTATTCTGTCCACCTCTCTAATGCAAGAGTTAACCAGTATTCTCAATAATTCATCCCTTTCTCTGGTAAACTCTGGAACTCCCTGCCTGCTTCTGTATTTCCTCCTTCCTATGACTTGAATTCCTTCAAGAAGGAGGTTTCATGACACTTATCCCTCAATTTTTTACTACCGCTTTGGACCCTTTTCTGGGACTGGCATCTCAGTGGGCTTTTTTTTTTTTTTTCATTGGATTTTTCTTGCCCTTGGTCAGTGTCCCTCCTGCATAAAAAAAAAAAAAAAAAAAAAATATATATATATATATATATATATATATATATATATATATATATATATATATATATATATATATATATATATATATATATATATATATATATATATATTTGAATTTGATTGTGAAAAAAAAAGAAAAAAAATTGAAGTGGTGGAAGGTCAGTTGGAGTTGAAGGGACAAGCAAGAAGGGTCGTGTTCACTAGTAGGTAAATGTAGAAAGTTTGCCTTGCCAGTTGACATGGAGGCGGAACTTTTTAATTCCATGGTGTTGCCAGTGACTTATGGATCTGAGATTTGGGGACACTGTATCATAGGGTAGCTAGAGTTATGTATGACGTTTGTAAATTTTAAAACAAATGTCTGTTCATAAAAACACTAGCGATTATATGGTGTACGGTGGGCTAGGAGTATGCCCAATAAAAATTCATATTAAATGTAAAATGTTATGCTATTGGTTTCTGTTTTTAATCATGAGAGGAAATGAAAGCCGTGAAGACAGCACGAGAGATTATCACGATTGCTAAACTTCCAGACGGTTCAGACCCGAGAGAGAGGAAAATAAAGATATGATTCTGAGTTGCATGAACAATGAGCATTAGCATTAACATAATTACGCCACACCGAGGTGAGTAAAATAATGGAGAAACACGGAATCGTCCAAGGTTGGAGCAGATTTTTTTTTTTTTTTTGTATTATTCAAATAATATTATTACAGTTACGTCAAAGAGAACACAGTGAGGAAAAATTATATGCTCAGAATTGTCCAAGGTTGTTCATGTAATTTCTTTTTCTTGGGGTATATGATGTACATGTCATCTATGCATATCAATGAAGCGTTTGAAAGAAGATTTTAACACTGGAGAGAAGGAAGTAAACGAGGTGAAGGAGTTTCTGGGGTGAAATCAACCTGGGAAGAGGAGATAGAAATATCGAATATGTAAATAATATAAAATATAAATAAAAACAATAAAACAAGCAAAATGAAATCAATCAATCAAACAATCACACTCACTCATTCAATCACTCAATCAAACAATCAATAACTCAATCAATCAATCAGTTAATCACTCAATCAATCACTCACTTAATCAATCAGACAGTCAATCAATCAATCAATCATTCAATCACCCAATCAATCAATCAATCATTCAATCAAATTTCTATTAGTAGACGGCGCACAATGAAAACAAAAACTAATCAGTAATAATAATAATAATAATAATAATAATAATAATAATAATAATAATAAACCTCCAACAGACACAAACGAGACAACATGCCAGACTAATGAACAGCAACAAAGAACACGGTTGACTGCTAAAGGGAAGGAAAAGATGAATAAAAGAAAGAAAAGGGAGAGAAAGAGAAAAGTGGCAGCAAGGTAGAATCACATCTCACGAACCTCAAGGGAAGCATAAATTCCAAAGGAGATTTCACACCCGCAGCGAGCCGACAGGAGGAGGAGGAGGAGGGGGAGGGGGAGGCAGCAGTGGTGGTGGTGGTGGTGGTGGCTTGACGAACTATAGATATTCAGAAACTTTAATCCTGCAGTCAGAGAGAGAGAGAGAGAGAGAGAGAGAGTTAGCTGGGGGAGAGTTCTGGAAATCAAAAGTCTGTTTCGGTGGTGTGAAGTGAGGGCTGCGAGGCGCGTAGGGACACAAAGGTGGACTGGTGCAGCGCTGGGCAGTGGTGTGTGGTGCTTGACGTAACTAAGTGGAGTTCTAACATTCTTTGTAACTGTATTTGTGTCAGTATTATAGATGCTACTCAGTTAACTTTCTACGATTTCTGTTTCTAATAAATTTTCCTCAAGGTATGTAGTGTTTTTGACTTACGGTGGTTTGAATTTTGTTTTCAGACAGACTCTATTTTCCGGAGACTGCTCTTAATAATACGAGATTTAAGAGTCATGTTTTCCTCAGAGTAAATATTTCTTACCGTCTCTCCCTTTGGTTTTATTTTCTATTTGCTGTAACCAAATTTAAAACAGTAGAATTTTTTTTTCCGAATATTGGTATCTTTCTTAGAGGGTTTTATTTTATTTACTTATTTATTCATTTTTTATTTTTCTTTCTTTCTTTCTTTTTTTTTTTTTCTAAGACTCTCCCACTCCATGATACACTCGCACGCTGCCCATCATTCCTTCCCTTGCCTCAGTACACTTAAGTTGGTGCAGTCCTGGACAAAAAGCGATCAACATTTGCAGTGTGTTCAGCGCCTTGCCTCTATTTCTCGACCTGCCGGGAGTGTCATATCTTACGCTCTTTAAAAGATTGTCAGGAGAGCAATAGACCAAAAATTAAGGGAAAACTCTAAAACAAAAGAGATTATTGCAGAATGTGACTACTGGTGGCCGTGACCTCATTAACCTCATTACAACCACTCAAGCTTCCAGAGAATACATACAAACATCTTACAGTCTCTCCAGGTGCATTTCTTCACAAAGCGCAATACATTTTCTCGGAGGCATCTCGTCTCCATTAGTCTTGCTTTCCTTGTTCTGAAACACTTCTGTGCTGCACCTCTGTTTCTTTCAATCAAAAGGCTCTAGTTTAAGTGACATGGGTTAAAAAGGGTATTCTTACTGTTTTGGTGATAGATTAACAAGGTTTCTACCTTATTAACAGGATAAACACTCTTACGAACCCGGCTAATCATTTGCATGGTCTTGGAAAATAGTCATGGTGACAGAGCAAAGCGTTTATACATATACGCCAGCAAATATGTAGTAGTAGTAGTACGTGTAGTAGTTGTAGTGGTAGTAGTAGTAGTAGTAGTAGTAGTAGTAGTAGTAGTAGTAGTAGTAGTAGTGGTAGTATATATAGTAGTATATAGTAGTAGTAGTAGTAGTAGTAGTAGCAGCAACACCAGTAGTAGTAGAAGTGATAGTGGTAGCAGCAGAAGTGATAGTAGTAGTAGTAGGTAGCAGCAGCAGCAGCAGCAGCAGCAGCAGCAGCAACAGCGATAATAGTAGTAGTAGTAGTAGTAGTAGTAGTAGTAGTAGTAGTAGTAGCAGCAGCAGCAGCAGCAGCAGCAGCAGCAGCAGCAGCAGCAGCAGCAGCAGTATTCTGTGATGAAAGCAAAGCTCTGACATTGGCAGAGATGGAGACAGGAGAAGGAAGGAGGAAGCAGAGAAAAGGGAAAGAAAAGAGAGAAGAGACTTTTTGCAGCGAAGAGATGAGCGGGAGATTTTCGAAGGGGGAAGGAGAGAAGGATGGAAAAGATCGCTGCTTAGGGTGATGAGGATAAGGCAGGGTGAGGGAGGAAAGAGGTAGAGGGTGAGACAGGGAGAGGGAAGATTGGAAGGTTGCTTACGGTGATTAGGGTGGGTGAGGGGAGTATTGGGAGGGTGAGGGAAGGGGACTGGGATCAATACTGGTGACTATTATACTGGTGTGAACCTTTCCCTGCACAGTGCCTGTCTCGTAGGTTCACCTCGGCTTGGCGTGAGTGTCTCGGGTCGTGACTGATGCTGGGGTGGCGGCAGCGGTGTGAGTGTAGGTGGTGGGGCTGCTAGGTTGGAGGGGGACGGACGGGTAGGGGGGAGGGGGAGGGGCACCGCCCACTCATTCTACGGAGCCTGGAGCCAGTCGTCATTGCGCGCGCCCAGGCCGTCTCGTCAGCCACACACCTCCACGCCCTCATTTACAACTCCATCACGGCCCACTCCGCCCGTGACGCCCTTCCCCAGCAGGCACCACCGCAGCAGCAGCAGCAGGAGAGGCACTCAGTAGGAGCAGTAAGACCTCCCCCTGCTTATTTGCTGCACCGGGGAGGGTCTGAGTCTAGCGGTGTTTGGCATCAGGCAGCAGAGCGGGCGGCCATATTGTGAGCACTGGTGACAGGTGTTGGGGCGTCGGCCTTGTCCCCGGGTCCCTGTCTCTGTGTCCCTGTGTGTCTCGTTGCCACCAGGTCCTCCTGCACCTCAGTGAAGGCCGCATAGGTGTGTGCAGCGTGCGGCGCCCCCTGAGAGGTGTCGCTCAAGTTGCTGGTCGTCGCCATGGGGCATACAGTCCGCGGCGGCCCCGTGGTGAAAGCCGTGGAAAAAGGTATGTTCGTTTACTACTAGTCTGTCTACGCGTGTGTGTGTGTGTGTGTGTGTGTGTGTGTGTATGTGTGTGGCGAAGGGGTTCTCAATGTGTTCGTGAAGGCAAGTCAACTCTGAACATAATGCAATGCGTGGAGGGTTGGGCCGAGTGAGTGCATGAAACTCGTGAGTGGGTCAGTGGGTGCTTACTCCAGTCAGTCAGTCAGTCAGTGGGTCAGTCAGCTTGCAGTTAGTCATGTAACTCAGTGGTCAGTTAGTATCTGAAGTCAAGGTTGGACTGGACATTGCACCATCGGTCTGCTGGTAAAATAGGCAGTCACTTGGGTAATCGCTCGTTAGTCGATCAGTTAATGATGGTTGGTGAAGTCGGTCATTCGCTCGTTAGCTGCTGTTATGAGATTAACGGTTCCATTTATAAATTAGGGATTACCTTGTCTTCAACTAGTCAAACAAGTTACTTAGTCAGTCAGTCATTCAGTAAGCCATACGATGAGTCAAGTGATATGTACTTATCACTTGACTTACTCTGTTATTTAGTTACCAAGAGTCAGTCATATGGCCAAGCTCTTTCAGTAAGTTAGTCGATCTATTGCGGCCATTAAAATAACCATCTGGAGCCTCAGCATTACGCGCACGGACACGCCCCTTTCCCGTGTGTGTGTGTGTGTGAAGCTGAACTCTAACTCGAACAAACAGACAGTCACTCAGTCAGTCTACGAGTTGATAACTACTCTGTGATCAGTGTGTCAGTCAGTTAGTCGATTAGTAGTAAGGTTTTCAGTACTGGCACTTTATTTGTCAGTCAGTCACTCACTCAGTGTTCAGAGTGTTATGAACTGGTAGTGGTTAGCGACTAGATTATCAGCAACTCCGTCTGTCAGTCAGTTAATCAGTTGAACGGTCGGTTCTCAGTCGGCTGGTCTGTCAGTCAGCCCGTCAGTCAGTCTGTCAAGCAGCAGGGGTCTCGCGTGAGCCAGCCGGCGCCGCGTAAGGTGCCCTGCCTCCCCTGCATGGCGCCAGGTCATGAGGGGGTGCTGGGGAGGCGACAGAGGGGGGGAGGGATGAGGGGGGATTTCATGCATATTATTGGGAGGGGGTGGCGGCAGAGTGGCTCCACTGATGTGTGCGTTTTTGTCAATACGAACATGCAAAGAAAAATGCTCTCTCTCTCTCTCTCTCTCTCTCTCTCTCTCTCTCTCTCTCTCTCTCTCTCTCTCTCTCTCTCTCTCTCTCTCTCTCTCTCTCTCTCTCTCTCTCTCTGATCGTACTCTCACGTCACAAAATCACACGAGCGTAGAACTGTACAGAAAGACCATCTCCTCTCAACACAAACGAAGACTTGCGGTGACCGAGCGGGAACGTACTGAAATTCACGGAAAGTTCGCGAATGTCAAAGCATCAAAGGAAGGGAAGAATTATTTATTACAAGTAAGCATTCCAGCTGCGTATTTATTTCCTCTCCAGTACAGGCTACCAGAGAGAGAGAGAGAGAGAGAGAGAGAGAGAGAGAGAGAGAGAGGGAGGGAGGGAGGGAGGGAGGGGAGAAAGCTGGCCAAATGTCTCCTCCCGTCTTTCCATGAACTACACCAGAAGAACCTCGTATGTTCCTTGAAATGGACGTGTTGAGGGGAAAAAAAAAAAAAAAGAACAAAGAAAAAACATGAGCGTGGTTGTTTAATTTCATTTCCTTCTGAGATTTAGTGTCGCCAGACCAGATCTTATTTTTTTTTTTATTATTTATTTTATTTTTTTTTACTTTTTATCCATTTTTTCGTGGCTGGAAGAGTATTTTTTTATATGGTGTGATATTCTCTCTCTCTCTCTCTCTCTCTCTCTCTCTCTCTCTCTCTCTCTCTCTCTCTCTCTCTCTCTCTCTCTCTCTCTCTCTCTCTCTCACACACACTTTTATCAATATTCTCCCTCTTCTTGCCTTCTTTTTTGCAGCTTCTCTTGCTTTCATCTCAGTTTACATTTTTTTTCTTTCTCGCATATCAGTTTCTCTCTCTCTCTCTCTCTCTCTCTCTCTCTCTCTCTCTCTCTCTCTCTCTCTCTCTCTCTCTCTCTCTCTCTCTCTCTCTCTCTCTCTCTCTCTCTCTCTTCATCCAACCTTCCCTCTTTCTTTCCTTCCTCGATTTTACCCTCCTCTCTTTTCACTTATCTCTCTTTTCTCCTTCCTTCTCTTTCTCCTTATCTCTGCGCCTCTTCTTTCCCTTGCCTGCCTGCTTGCTGCCCGTCTCCCTGGCCCTCTGCCTGCTCATCCCCCTGTCTGTTTGTCTGTTTGTCTGGCTGCCTGATAATCTGTTTCCTTACCCTCACTTTTATATTTACTGTTGTTTCCCCTCCGACTTACCTTTCACATGATGCTTCGGCCTTAGTTTGCTCTCTCTCTCTCTCTCTCTCTCTCTCTCTCTCTCTCTCTCTCTCTCTCTCTCTCTCTCTCTCTCTCAGCGCAAAAATCTCATTTTTTTTCTTTATCTTTTGTGAGTGTTTTCTGTGTCTGTCAGTTCATCTATTGGCCTTTTAAGTTTGTCAGTCAGTCAGTCAGTCCATCTGTCAGCTGAGCCATCGGAAAATCAGTCCATCCATAATTTAGTCAGCCACTGCAT
Source organism: Scylla paramamosain (assembly GCF_035594125.1). Lineage (NCBI taxonomy): Eukaryota > Metazoa > Arthropoda > Malacostraca > Decapoda > Portunidae > Scylla > Scylla paramamosain. The sequence goes on along the minus strand of NC_087170.1, from coordinate 15,724,074 downwards.
TACTTAACTAGAAAATTATCACACTTACACCGCAGTCATGTAATTAAGCTGTTCATTTATTGAGTCCATCAGGTGACACGTTACTTATCTAAACAGTCACTGAGGTCTTCAATCATCCAGCAAGACTGTTAGTAGTTGATTCTGTGAGCCAGTTCGTTAGTTAGTACTTAGTCTATCAATACGTTAGCCAGTCCATTACTCATTCAGCAAAATTCACGTCATTCAGCGAAACAGTGTATCTTCAGTTATCAAGCAAGTCTGTTAACAGTTAATTCAGTCGTTCAGTTAGTCTGTAATTCAGTCAGTCAGGCAAGTTCATTTATAAAGTCAGTATACCGACCAGTCACTCAGTCAGCAAGTTCTTTACTGGTTCATTCAGTTAATTTAGTAGGTCATTAAGGTCATTCAGTAGGTCGACCAGTCCAGTCAGACGTGAAAATCATTACTTGTTCTTTTAGTTAGTCAGCAGTCACCAGTCAGTCAGAACGTGAAGCTCTTTACTAGTTCTTTCAGTCAGTCAGTTATCAATCGACCAGCCAGTCAGTCATGAAGCTCCTCACTCGTTCATCCATTCACTCACCAAGTCAGTCAAGGAGTCAGTCGGGTAGGAGGGTGACGCAACCTTACACAACCTGCCTTACTCTGGCTTCCCTTTCTTTCTCTCCCTCCCTCCCTCTCTCCTGTTCCCTCCCTCCTGTCTGCCTCGTCCCTTGTCACCTCATTGTACTTCCTCCTAAATTCTTGTCAAATTTCTTGTAAGATTCTTGCTCCTCCTCCTCTTCCACGTTGTTGTTGTTGTTGTTGTTGTTGTTGTTATTATTATTGTTATTTCCTCCTCCTCCCTCCTCCTCCTTATCATCATCATCATCATCATCATCATCATCGTCATCATCATTACATCATCGTCATTATCATTATTTTTTTAGAGAATGACATCCATTATTTAACTTTTTACGAGTTTTATTCAATTACCTTTTTTTTTCCTTGTTTTCATCCAACTTTTAAAGCGTATTTTATTTTCTTAATAATTTCCGTCATTTCAGTCTTTTATTTTCTCCATTAATGATCCTTTTTTGATTGTTATGAGTTTCTCTCTCTCTCTCCTCTCTCTCTCTCTCTCTCTCTCTCTCTCTCTCTCTCTCTCTCTCTCTCTCTCTCTCTCTCTCTCTCTCTAAATCATTTTTTTTTTTTTGTCAGGATCTTGCTCTTTTGTGTATCAGCTAGTGTGAGTTACGGTTCAGGTGTCGTCCCTCACCTGTGTCACCTGGTATTCTGCACTCGTAGCCAAGCCAGCGTCAGTAATGCCTGTATTCTTGAGCTCTTTATTTATTTATTTATATATTTTTATGATTTTCTTCTCTTCAGTGCTTTTTTCTTTTTACTTCATTTCACTTTCGCTATTTTTTCTTTTTTTTTTATGTTCATCTCCTTACCACCCCTTCCATCATCCCCCTCCCTACTACCACTCTGTCCTCTCCTCCCTACCACCCGCTTTCCCGCATTTTACGTCCAGTGATCCTGTTTGGCGGCGCTGGGACTAACGCGGCTCGATTTTCTGGTGGTGGTGGTGGTGGTGGTGGTGCTCTCAGTCAGGCTGATGCACAGGTGTTTTGTGCTCCTCGTGATCCGGGCTTAAAGTCTCACTCTCACAAAGCCTTCGACTTCTAAAACTGATTTGCACGGATTGGATTTTCATACTTTCAAAGAGCTTTTTTCTCTCCCCACTTTTTATTACACAAAGATTGGAAAACTTAGTCCATCAGCCGTGGGCTCCCCTGTGCGCGGGGAGATGATGCTGACTGATCGCCCCTTCTGACATTACTGAGAGTTGTCTCCTGCGGGATATACATAGCATGGTATTAAATAAAGGATGTCATTCCCCCCAAAAAAAATAAATAAATAATGATGATGACGATGATGACTGGAAAAGTTGATCCATCAGCCGTGGGTTCCTCTGTGCGCGAGGTGATGCTGACTGATCGCTCCTTCTGACATTACTGAGTCATCTCCTGCGGGATATACATACGGGACACAATAATATATACATGGTCGAGCTGGGAGAATGTTGACGCTGCGTTCCCCGTGCAGTGTAAAAGGCAACTACATGAAGCGGAGCGAGGATGCAGGGAACATTCCTCTATTTTATTCCCACTGTGAGATAAGACATGCAGGCTTGGTGTCTTATCTCGCCCGCTTCCCTTTAAAACCTTGGTGTGGTACTGCCTGATTCTGGACGTGAGAGGTGAGCTGGTTGCGTATTTGCTGCGTGGGTCACCAGCTGAGTACTGAGCGACGTCATTGTCATTGGCTTTACCTTCCATAATACTGTGCTAAGGATAAATAAAAATTAGATGGTTATTAAATATGTTCGTTGGTTGTTTGGTTGGCTGATTGGCTGGTTAATTACGTAGTTAGTTGGTGAGTGAATAAGTACGTTGGTCAGTCTGTCAGTCAGTCAATATTTTTTTTTGCTAGTAAGTCAGTCAGTCGTTCGATTTATTAGTTATTCAGTCAGTTATTTAGTTAGGTAATCTGTCAGTTATCTGGTTATCTATTTAGTTAATTCATTAGGTAGTTATGTTTCTTAGTTTGAGAGAGTTATTTAGCTAGAGTCAGTCAGTCAGCCAATCAGTGTGTCAGTCAGTTACATAGTCTGCCAATCACTCGCCCACTCAATCGAGCAGTTGGTTTGTCCGTCGGTTTATTAGTGAGGTGGGTAGGTAGATAATTACTTCTTAGATAGTTTAGTTAGTTTATAAGCTCATCAGTCAGTCAGTAGTTGTCGTTATTAATTTCCCTTGGTCATGGATTCCTCTATCTATCCATCTGTTTACCCTCCTGTCTTTTATTTAATTTATTGATTGTGGTGCCTTGTCCGGGGGCATCGCGTGTGGGATTGCTGGCCTGGTATATCGATAGATTATTGGCTTACCTGCATCTACGTATGTCTATCTATCTATCAGTCAGTCAATCAAGCAATCAAACAACCAGCCAGCCAGTCAGCCAAGCAACCTTCATACCTACTTGTCTATCTATATCTATCTATCTATCTATCTATCTATCTATCTATCTATCTGTCTGTCTATCTATTTATCTATCTATATCTGTCTAACACTCTCCCTTTCTTATATACAGCTCACACGCAATGATTTCTCGCTACCTTTCCTGGCCGAAGCATTGTGACACACCGAACGAAACCAAACGAAATCACCTGCCTCGCTGCTTCGGCTTCGGCTTCGTTCCATTAAGGCGATTTATTGAACGAATCTCGCAAGTGTTGATGTAAAGTGCGATACCTCGCTTAGCATTAAGCTGTTAGGGTGACAGGATTACACGCGCGCTGGGAACATTTTTAGTGAGAGAGAGAGAGAGAGAGAGAGAGAGAGAGAGAGAGAGAGAGAGAGAGAGGAGAGAGAGAGAGAGAGAGGTGGGGGGCAAACAAATGAAAATATGAATTGATTAGGAATGAAATAATGCAATGTTTTAATCACTCGCATGGATTTTCACAGATAGTAAGAATGCAAATTGAATGAGAGAGGTTTGTTCAAAGAAAGACGAAAAAAAAAGAAGACTAATGGGAATCTGCACCTGTCGCTTTCTTTCTATGAGTTTCAAAGACAAAATAGGAAATATTGTGATTGTTTTCATCGATCATCTATAACTAACAAAACACGCAGATTTAGTTACGAAAAATGATAACGATTAAGAAACCTGAGTATTTATTTTTTTATCTATCACTTTTTTGTTACCTACTTTTCTGATCTACTTTGTTATTTACTTTTGATTATTTCCTTATTTTCTTCTACAAATTGGGACTATAGATATCCGAAATACATAATTATTTTGCCTTTGAGAACTCCCTCATCATCATCATCATCATCATCGTCATCGCCATCATCAATTTCTGCGATTTTACTGCAGAAGAAGGAGCCAACCCAACCATTTCAATAATTTCTCCCGGCCACTCGTCTGTTCCAAGCCTTCCACCCTTTCCTCTGTTAGTCCAGCCTTTATTCTCCATGCTGGGCTTAACCAAACACTCATTCCTCATTCCCTTCGATTGGAATTCTGAAGATGATTTATGAGGCGTGAATGTTGGCAGCTCTTTTCCTCATCATTGTTATTTTGCGTCATTATTTCTATTGGTAAAAGTGAGGAAGGACAGAGGAAAGCTCCCACGCATGAGCTTTTATTCTTTAAACTTAACGTATTTATTTATTTATTTATTTATTTATTTTTATAAGGTAGGTTAGTATTACTCTTGTATTTACAGCGGATCATTTTCTTCTTTTCACCAGCTGAGCGTCACTTGAAGGAAGGAGAGAAGGAAAATCAGATCACCTCGAACACATGACTAATTAAAAACCTCATGTCTCACCCTAAGTGTTTCATGAGGCGGCGTCGCTTTTACCTTCATCTTCCTGACCCACTTCCACACATCAAGACTTTAATGGGAGGAGACGTGGCCTCTTTTATCACAGCAGTTGGTCAGCCAGTTAACGAGCTAAGCAGTCGACCAGTCAGTCATTCAATTAACCAACTTGCCAGACAGCCAGACAGCAAAACAGCCTGCAATCTCAGTTAAACATTAAGTCAGTCAGTCAGTCAGCCAGCTCAGTTAAACAGTCATTGAGTTAGACACCCAGTCACTCCTTCGGTCGGTCAGTCAGAAAACCAGCCAGCCAAACAGCCAACCAGCTCAGTTAAATAGTCAGCAAGTCAGTCAGTCAGCCAGCAAGGCCACCAAGCAGTCCGCCAGTTAGTCAGTTGGTCACGCAGCAGCAGGGGTTCACTCACATTTGGTTACCGAGGGAGGCAGGCAGCGGCGCGTGTCTTCACTCATCTAAACCACACTCCCTTCTCAGCACTCACTGTGGAATTTCCCCGCTAAAGTGAAAGGCAAATCTTCCGAGTTTAGAGACTTACCTAGTGAACTAAAATGTGGTTGGTAAATACCCTTCAAGAAATAACCTCAGAGGCGGGGGCGCACTGCAGTTGATTTAAAAAAAAGTAATGAAATTTTCCCTTTCTCGCTTTCCTATAGTCTCCTCCTCCTCCTCTTCCTCTTTGTTACATATAT
>NC_087170.1:15706494-15716494 GCF_035594125.1 Scylla paramamosain | reverse complement strand
GGGAATGCTCCGGTGTTGATGTTTTGAAGTCTGCTCTCCTTGACTGACTCTCTCTCTCTCCTCTCTCTCTCTCTCTCTCTCTCTCTCTCTCTCTCTCTCTCTCTCTCTCCTCTCTCTCTCTCTCTCCTCTCCTCTCTCTCTCTCTCTCTCTCTCTCTCTCTCTCTCTCTCTCTCTCTCTCTCTCTCTCTCTCTCACGTGGGCGCCATAATGTTGCAGGCTGGATGACGCAAACAGGTGTATGTCGAGCGCATTCACCAGCCTGGCGTCCGTCTGGTGTCCTGGTGCTATAATGTATTCTAATGCTCTTTATAATGATGCATGCAATTTTCTACCCAATACCCGACATCAGGCAGCACAGGAAAGCAGGTGGATGCAGGGCTATAATATATCACACCGTTAGTTTAATGTACCTCTTTCTTTTGTACATCATATTGCAGTGGTATGTGTTCCTCCAGGTCGTAGTATGGAAAAAATTGTAAATGTCATAGCGGTAAAACGTGTTGTCTTTTCGAGGGAGTTAATTCAGTTAGGTCACGTTATCGGGAGTAATGTCGGGTGGGGTTAGTCTAGGTTAGTCTAAGTGATTTTTGTATCGCTAAGACGTAGTATGGAGGGAACTGTAAATGTCTTAGAGGTAAATTTGTTGTCTTTTCGAGGGATACACTTAAGTTCGGTCACGTTATGGGGAGTTACTCGTATGTCGGGTTGGGTTGAGTGGGTTGGGGTGGCTGGCTTGCGTTGGTCTTGGCGAAGTAGTTAGATAAGGGAAGTTAAGGTAAGATAAGGTTAGGGTAACACCAGAAATATGCATTATAAAAAGAAGCTGCCTTGAGGAAACGCAAAAGAAACAAGCAGCATCAGACCATGTTGGCACTTACCAGGCTGATCAGCTTCACTACCTTAACCTAAAAGAGAGGCGCTTGATAATAAAGATGAAGGCTCCTCCTCACCCCGCTGCTTCCTCCAGATAACTGTAAGTGCAAGGCTGCTCATGATATACTACACTATTAAATTTAAAGTGAAAGAAAGGATAGCACAGGCAAAAGCTCTCTCCCACTTGGGTTTCGTAACATTAATACAATCATGAATAGCGAGGCGAGTAAAAATTTTCTTTCTCTTGAGCTCCGTAGAGACGAAAGGTAATGGCGTGAAAATGTTTGGAAGGATAATTAGAGTCTGGATGCGATTAATGATTTCCTAATGACGCCGTTAGGGGAAGGAACAAGCAATGGGGGAGCGCAATGCTATTAACTTGAATGTACGAGTTTATACAGAAGTGCCTGCCGAGGGACGGATAAAGGGAGTCGTGGTGACAGGGCTCTTAGATCGGAAGGAAGTGTGTGTGTGTACCGTGCTGCCTCCTGTCTGTGTCTGGATGGCTGGCCGCTGTGGTCTGTCTGTGCTCCTCTCTGGCTGGCTGGCTGACTCATTGTGTGTCTGCCTGCCCGTCTGTATCTCTCGTTGGTTGGTTAGTCTTTCTGTGGTTGGTGTGTCTTTCTGGCTGTCTGGTTGGCTGGCTGGTTGACCACATCGATCTGCTGGCTGCTTTCGTTTGTCTGGCTGTATGATTACAGTTGGCGCCACTTGTAGTCGCGGGGAGTCGCGCGTCGCAAAACTGCCTATCTATTATTTTGCCACGGTTTCCACCATGAAAAGCCAACCGGGAAAAATCACAACTATTTGGCAACACTAGAGCCCTCGCGCGATGCTTTGATTGACAGCAACGGTCAGTCTTTATTATGCTTCCTTAGAGAAACGTGTACTCTTTTACCCAGCGCCTCCGCCCTCCGCAGCTGTGAGTGACGCACAAATACCACGTGTAAATATCCCCCGATGATGCACAAGTGAGGCTAATACAGTGAGAGTGTCTTAAGTGCTGCAAATCAAGGGCAAGTACTAAGGAAATATGACGGCAAACTGAAATAAAAGAGTTATTGGGTGTCTGGCTGTCTGTCTACCTGTTTGTATCTCTTGTTCGTACACTAATTCTGTGTCTGTGTGTCTGTGTGCTTGTGTCTCTCTGGTTGCCTAGATGGTTGGCTGCCTGACCATATCGATCTGCAGGCTGCTTTCGTCTGTCTGGCTGTATCATTACAGTATGTATGTGTCTGGCAGGCTGTCTGGCCGTGATGGTTGTCTCTTTGATACAGACAGGCAGATAGACAGACAGGCAGACAGACAGAATCAGGCCAGGCAAGAACAATGCATGCAAAGAAACACAACAACAACAACAACAACAACAACAACAACAACAACAACAACAACAACAACAACAACAACAACAACAACAACAACAACAACTACTACTACTACTACTACTACTACTACTACTACTACTACTACTGCTACTACTACTATTACTACTACAACTACTACTTCTTGCGTCATATGACCGCGACGCTGCGGAGCCTTTCCTATATTTTTAATCAAACAATCAATTTCTTTAATCAATCTTCTTGTTCTTTTTATTCTTGTTGTTGTTGTTCTCCAGTAAGCAAGCCCCTACACGTCACAATAAAAGCTGCCCGGCAAGAGAGGAATTTAAGGTTCAGGAAGCGTGATGTGTAAATAATGAAATACTAGTTAAGGTTACGTACAGTAGGATGAGTCAGGAATGCACTTCTACACATATTAAAGGAGTCTTCGCGTGGGGGACGGGAACTTAATACAGGTTAGGAAGATGTTGCCATAACGCGGGAAGGTACTGGTATAGATAAATTGTCGCGCACAAACACACACACACACACACACACACACACACACACACACACACACACACACACACACACACACACACACACACACACACACATACACAGACGTACCGACACACGCGTGCATAAATTTCTGTACTCGTATGTTTTATTACTATTTCCCCTTCCATGTACACACGTATAAATTTTACTATCGTCAACACACACACACACATACACACATACACGGGTAAGAGTTGTACCCTAACTAACATGGAGGACGAGCGAAAAGAGGTGGAGGAGGAGGAGGGGGAGAAGGAGGAAGAGGAGGTGAAGGGGGCGGGGGAAACGGCAGCAGAAGGCGCCACACTGGCCGCCGCAAAACCTTCGCAGCGATCAATGATTATTAACTTTTGTGTGTGTGTGTGTGTGTGTGTGTGTGTGTGTGTGTGTGTGGAGCCTTATTCCTGTGAGCGTAAACTTTTTCCATTTTTTTTTTTAATTAACATTTGCAGACATTTTTATTTCAAAGCGCAAACACACACACACACACACAGAGAGAGAGAGAGAGAGAGAGAGAGAGAGAGAGAGAGAGAGAGAGAGAGAGAGAGAGAGAGAGAGAGAGAGAGAGAGAGAGTCCAGGGTCAATTTATTTCTTACAGTGGCTTGAGTCCAAAGGCTTGGATCTCATCTTGAAGGATCTGAGTCATAGGAGGAGGAAGGAGGGGAAGGAAGAAGAGGAGGAGGAGGAGGAGGAGGAGGAGGAGGAGGAGGAGGAGGAACAGAATTTACGAGTACTACGTATAATATAATCATGATGGTAGTAGTAGTAGTAGTAGTAGTAGTAGTAGTAGTAATAGTAATAATAGTAGTAGTGGTGGTGGTGGTGGTGGTAGTATGTTTCTTGTCTTCTTCCTTCCTTCCTTCCTTCCTTCCTTGTTTATCTCCTCGTTATCTTCACTTAGTCGTCTTTGTTCCCTCTAGTTTCTTCACCTTTTCTTCGTTCCGTCTTTTTTTCTCTTCGTTACTCTCGTCCTTCTTTCTCTCTCCTTATACCATTTTCTTTCTTACCATGTTTACTCGTATTCTGCCATTATCTTCTTTTCTTCTTTTCTTCTTTCTCTCGCCCTCCATATCACTTTTTAATTTTCTCCATCACGTATAAGTTTCTCTCTCTCTCTCTCTCTCTCTCTCTCTCTCTCTCTCTCTCTCTCTCTCTCTCTCTCTCTCTCTCTCTCTCTCTCTCTGATTTCTTCCTCTTCCCTCCTCTCATCTATATCCTTATCTCCTTCCTTCCTTCCTTCCTTCCTTCCTTCCTTTCTCCTTATTTCTGTCTCTTCCTTTTTATTTCCGTTTCTTTCTTTTCTTTTCTATTTATCTACTTCTTCCTTCTCTTCTCTTATTATTATCCATCCTGGAAGAGAGAGAGAGAGAGAGAGAGAGAGAGAGAGAGAGAGAGAGAGAGATCCTGCAAATAATACGTAAGAAACTCAGTAGAGAGAACAAAAGGAGACATTAGAGGGAGAGGAGGGCAGGGAGAGAGGCGAGGAAGGGAGGGAGGTGGTGAGGGGAGGAACAGGAGGAGGAGGAGGAAGGGAGAAGAAAGGAAAGAGGGGAAGAAAACGTTTAAATTCTTTTCCTCTCACCATTCCACCTTCAGCCCTCCTCCTCCTCCTCCTCCTCCTCCTCCTCCTCCTCCTCCTCCTCCTCCTCCTCCTCCTCCTCCTCCTCCTCCTTTGACGTCACCAGCTCTCATCATCTACTTCAGTTGTGCGTCATCATCATCATCATCATCATTTTCATCACGTGACCCTTGCCTTGTTTTCAATTCAAGTAGCAGGTTCGTTAGAAAAATACCTCCTAATACCTCTCTCTCTCTCTCTCTCTCTCTCTCTCTCTCTCTCTCTCTCTCTCTCTCTCTCTCTCTCTCTCTCTCTCTCTCTCTCTGCTCAAGTAATATTTTTTCCTCTCATCTTTCCTCCGTCTCATCTTCCCTCAGACAGCCAAGTTTTCTCTCCCTTTCCTTCCCTTTTTCCTCCCTTCCTCCCTTCCTTCATCCATCCTTCTCTCTCTCATATTTCCTCGACACACCAGTTTCTCCTTCCCTTCCTTCGTTCCTCTCCTTCCTTCATTATTTTCTTCCTCTCTGCTTCCTCTCTGTCACCTCCCTTCTCCTCCTCCCTCTTATTGTAAATTTGATTTTTTTGTGTGTGTTTTTTTCCCCCAGTGTCTCTTTCCTATATTTTTCCTTGACACCCACACATGCCCCTCTCCCTCTCCCTCCGTCTCCCTGCCTCTCCCTGCCTCTCCCTCCCTCTCCCTGCCTCCTCTCTCAACTAATCCCTTTTCTAATATCGTCCGATAATGAAAGGGGTTAATATGCAAGAATGTTTGTCTAGAAATAGAATAGTGATGATGTTGGTGATGATGATGATGGTGGTGATGATGATGATGATGGCAATAGTAGTAGTGATGGTTGTGATAATAGTAATAATGATAATAATGATGACAATAATAGTAGTTGTATTAGTAGTAGTAGATAATGATAACAGAAATAATGTTAATGATAGTAATAATAGAGATAATAATTAAACGAAAATATTATTATTATTATTATTATTATTATTATTATTATTATTATTATTATTATTATTGTTATTATTGTTATATTACTACTACTACTATTACTACTACTACTACTACTATCATTATTATGGATTATTATTACAACAAAAACAACAACAACAACAATAAGATCACCACCACCACCACCACCACCACCATCACTACCACCGTCACCGTCACGTCATCACCGCGTCACCACCAAGGTCATGTCAGCTCGTCACCGCCGCTCATCATTGATTTATTGACGTTCTGTCCATCCCTCTCCCTCTCCCTCCCCCCTTACAGCACACATTTCCCTTCTCTTCTTTCCCTTTCCGTTTGTTCCTTCCTTTCTTTCCTCACTATTCTCTTCCTTTAGTTTTCTGTTTTTTTTTTTCCTCTGTTCCTTTTCTCTTTACTTTCCATATTTTATTTTTTTTCCTTATTTTTATCTTCCCTTCTCATCCCTATCCTTCTTTGTTCACTTTTATTTTTTTCCCCATTTTCTTTCTCCCTTTTCCATTCATCCCTTCTCTTCCTTTTCCTCCTCCTCTCTCTTCCCTTCCCTTCTTTTCTCTTCATGACTTTCCCTCGTCTTCCCCACACCTCTTGTTTTCTCACAGTCCTTTTCTCCTCTTTCTCCATCTTTTCGTTATGCTGCTATTCCTCTTCTTCATCCCTCTTTCACCCTCCCATCTCCTTTCTTTATCGTCCCTCTTCCGTTACCTCTTTCTCTTCCACTATCTCCTCCTCCTCCTCCTTCTTTATGACGATACTTTGCATATAGGATTTCCATGCTCTCCCTCCCTGTCTCTCCCTTTATTCTCTTCCCTCTTTCCTCTCCTTTCTTCCTATTTTTTTCCTTTTTCTCGTCCTTTGTTTTTCTTTTTCTTCCTTTCACCGTCTCCATTCCGTACCAGTTCACTTCTTTGTCTCTTTCTCTTCTTTCTCTCTTTTTCTTCCTTCCCTCGGTGATTATTCCCCTCTTTCGAGCTTTAAACGTTCTTTTTATCTTTTTTTTTCTCTCTCTCTTCCTCTCCGTTTCCAGTCTCCACCTGTTACCTCTTCCCTTCCCTTTTATTATCTTTTATTCTGTCTCCCCTCAAGGTCTTTAATTGTGTGGTTCTTCTTCCTTTACTTAAAACGCGTACAGTTCAATGCCATCCCCCCTCTTCCTCTCTCTTTCATTTCCTCCCCTTCCCCCCTCTCTCCCATCCTCCCTCGTCCTTCACTACACTTCATCTCTTTCCCTCCTTCTCTCTCTCTCCCACTGATTGGTGTTTCAGGGCACACCTGTGGCGCCACCTGAACACACATGCACCTGTCTATACTTGCTTTACGTAATTTACACTAGTTCTTATGTTTATGTATTACTCTTGTCATTATTATTATTATTATTATTATTATTATTATTATTATTATTATTATTATTATTTATTATTATTATTATTATTGTTGTTGCAAGTCTCTCTCTCTCTCTCTCTCTCTCTCTCTCTCTCTCTCTCTCTCTCTCTCTCTCTCTCTCTCTCTCTCTCTCTCTCTCTCTCTCTCTCTCTCTCTCTCTCTCTGTGTGTGTGTGTGTGTGTGTGTGTATTTGCTATGAAAATTAGGGATAATTTAGACAATCGTAGGTTGATGAATGATTCACAACAGCTTCGCGCAAAGTGAGTCACGCTTCATTTTATTTTTTAAAGTAAAGAGTCTGAGGCAACAAGTAATGGGGGTAATTGCAATATAATGTACCTGGACTTTCGCAAGGCGCTTGATAAGGTGGCCCATCGAAAGGTCTTCAACAAGGGTGTGGCGCAGGGGTGGACGGGAAAGTTCTAGTTTGGATAAGGTCATAGTGATGCGACAGAGTTACAGTTAACAGCTGCATATCCACGTGTGGGCAGGTAATTACTGGATGTCACAGGAATCGGTTTTAGGATCAATATCATTTTCAGTACATTAATGATTTAATTAATTAGGTCTGCAGACAGACTTAGATAAGATGAACGAATGGGCAGACAGATGGAAATGCAATTAATTATAAGCAAATGCCAAGAACTTAACGTATGCACAGGGAATCCTTATAACAGGCACACAATAAAGAACGAAGCTCTAATAAGATCAGACGACAAAAAAATGTTTTGAGCACAGTTAGCTCAGATCTCCGTTAGAGATGACAACATATAGAAGCCGGAAATAAGCGTATGTTAGGATTAATTTTTGATAGTATTAAAGCTACAAGTCCCGAAGTGATAGTATATTTATCAGTATTTAGTTAGCACTGGTCACACCTCACCGGGACTGTGCTGCAGACTACCGAGGCGAGGCTACGGAGGAGAAAGATTAAAAGCAATCGAGGGATGCAAGTTACTTCTTTCGGGCTTCGAGATTGATCAGTATAGAATTTAGAAGAAATGACAACAAACTGGTACTTGAGATGAGTGATAGATGGCGGGAGCAGACGCGGTTGTTGGTGCCGAGTCTCGTCTAAAATGATTAGGTAGGTTTATGAATAAGTGTGGCAGGTGGATGTAGGTTGTTTATTACTTCTATTGAGGGAGTGCCGCGTGTGGACCTGCTGGGTTGTTGCTGCTTCCTTTACGGTCTGATGCTCTGATGTGTGTGCGTGTGACGGGCTGCCTGCTGCTGACCTTTGTCCGTGACGCGAGGCTTGGCCTGTGCTGATGGATGGGCAGTGCACGCGCGCCCACACACACACACACACACACACACACACACACACACACACACACACACACACACACACACACACACACACACACACACACACACACACAGGCTGTAGCAGTAGTAGTAGTAGTAGTAGTAATAGTAGCAGTAGTAGTAGTAGTAGTGTGTGTGTGTGTGTGTGTGTGTGTGTGTGTGTTTAACCATCTAAAGTCAGAAAACACACAAGGATGAAAATTATTGTATGGTAGTGAAATGACGTAACTTAAAACGCAACCTGATTTCACGAAAAAAAAGAAAAATCGTACGCAGAAATTCTCTTGGACTAAGCTGCAGTAACGACAACTTAGGTGGATGGAAGTGGAGTCGTTAGTTGTTCCCAGGAGGTTTGTGACAGACGCGATGGGGTGTTGTGGCAGTGATCCGTTTATCCCTGCCCTTCCTGGCGCGCCACTGGGGAACAGGGCGATGGTCGGTGTAGAGTAGCAACGGAATGGATGGTTTACGTGTCTCTGCTGGCCAAGGAAGGTAGTGGCAGTGATGGGGTTGGTTGAAATGCAGGGAAGTAATTGTGTTGCGTAAAGGGGAAGTTCATTTATAGGTTGTGTGTTGATTCAGGGGTGGTTTTATAAGCGTGTGTTTTGCCCTTTTGGTATTTACCTATTTGATTTTTTTAAAGGAATGAGTCAGTCTCTAATGTCCACCCCTTGAATACCGTGTTACCGTATTTCCTTTTTTATTTATAGTGTTTTCACACACTGCTTTTGGTAATGCATTCCATTCATGTTGCTCTATTTAGAAAACTGTATCAAATTACATATATTTATTTCTCCTCCTTTTGCTCAGTTTCTAGTTATTTTTTTATCGTAACAGTGTGTGTGTGTGTGTGTGTGTGTGTGTGTGTGTGTGTGTGTGTGTGTGTGTGTGTGTTTGCGCGCCCGTTCGTAGAAGGAGGCTGTCAACACTCTCCTTGTTAATCCTGTAACACACACGCGGCCTGATAAGCGTGTCGGCGGCCTCACTGTTCGCGGTGCACACATCATCAAGTGTCGAGTGTTTGCACCGCGCTGGTGATGAAGGTACAAGTGTCCTGGCGGTGACACTCTGCAGCTCAGACGCCCACAACGTACAGGTCGCGGGGACCTTAATTCTGTTAACCTGGAAACACCGTTTTCGTCCTCGGCGTTCCAGTGAAGTGAGGCGTCGCGCCCTGCCCGTGGGAGTCGTGTTTTCCAGCAGCCCAAGGCCCGCGCCGCCCACCGCCTGTCACGCCTCCGCTCTCCCCCCTCTGGAATGTGCGTCCTGGAACATTAGATTGCCGCCGTGTCCTCTGAACGCCGTGTTTACTGTTCCCATTGCGACACCCAGCCAACAGAGACGTCTGTCCAGTGTTATTTTGCAACTTATTCCCGGGGAAACTTTGCCTAGTAGAGAATTGTAGCTCATATTCAGAAAACTTTTTTTCTTATGTTTATTCTATTTATTTATTATTCTATATATTTTCTGTGTGGCGCCACGAACCATACTTTCCTCGAATTGTTACTTCTTACTACGCCATCACCAAAAGCTGTCATGGCATTCCGTGGGTCAGGGCTCCCTGGCAGCAGTGCTTCGTTAGCTGGTTCCCGGAATCTTGTTCTCAATTTGTCAGGGGGAGCGTTAGCCGTCCAGCAGCCGTGCCGCCGCTAATACCCGAGCTTGTGGCAGCTGAGGCCAGGGTGACGCCGCCAAGCCGATGGAATACAGTGGCGCTAACGGAGACTGGCCCTCCAGCAGCCTCCCTGCCTTGCTCTTCATTACTCATACGGGGAAGCTAATTGAAGAGGACTATGGAGCTTACTGCCCGTTGCTTGTGTAGGGCGACCGAGAGGGAGAGGACTAGAGGTGTTGCCGTCACTGCCTTCGGGAACACCTTGATCCGGGAACGTCTTGTTAAATGGCCTGAGTGAACCACCGTGACCAGCAGACGACGCCTCGGACACACACACACACACACACACACACACGTTAAGAGGACACGGCG
>NC_087170.1:15676494-15691494 GCF_035594125.1 Scylla paramamosain | reverse complement strand
TCATTTTTCATCCATTTTACTGTAAACTCTAGAACTCCCTGCATGCCCCTGTACTTCCTCCTGACTGTGATTTAAACATCCAAGCGTGAGGTTTCAAGACACTTCTACAGGTAATTTTGGGTGTGTCCTCACGGTCTCCTTATGGGTCTGGCACCTTTAATGGGCTTCCTTACTCGTACCTGCGTTTGTTGTTCTTGGCCAGACCCTCTTACATAAAAAAAGAAACACGTCTTTAACAACTTCTACTACGACTTCTACTACTACTACTACTACTACTACTACTACTACTACTACTACTACTACTACTACTACTACTATTACTACTACTACTACTACTACTACATTAATAATTCTCCTTTGCACCCAGTGTCCCGAGGCGTAGGTGGTTGTCGTGGTGGTGGTGGGGGTGACATGCAACACGGCAGCTCCACCTTTAATGTCTATATCAGTCTGGACTCATCATCTTTTCACCACCACCACTGCCGCCCCCACCTCCACCACCCCAACCACCACCGCCACCACCTGTAGTTTCCTCGCCCTCGCATGAATGAACACCACCACCACCACCACCACCACCAGACAGACTGACTGACTGGTAGACCGAAAGACAGACAGACAGACAGACAGACAGACGAGAAGGTCCTGAAAATATAGTAAAAAAGAAGGCAGAAGTCAAAATATCAAGGAAAAAGAAAAGGGAATTATGGGAAAAGAAATGTGAGCCTAACAAGAGGAAAAATTACAAAAAAAAAAAGAGAAAAAGAAAGGTGACAATTACACAGAATATCACGTCATCCAGAACTCTCTCTCTCTCCCTCCCTCTCTCTCTCTCTCTCTCTCTCTCTCTCTCTCTCTCTCTCTCTCTCTCTCTCTCTCTCTCTCTCACGCTCGTAAAAGTGAAAATGTGAATGTGAATGTTTTTGTTTTGATGACGTAAAGATGCGCACAAAAAATATGTCTGTTGTGTTGTGCAGCTTTTCGTTTTGTGCTATTTTTGGGTTGTGGTGGAAAAATAGTGGTTTTGTTTCGTGTGTGTGTGTGTGTGTGTGTGTGTGTGTGTGTGTGTGTGTGTTATATGTATATACATCAAAGTAACTTTAATGACATCCATCCACACACACACACACACACACACACACACACACACACACACACACACAAAGATTAAAGACGAGATTAATTAGCATAATCTCTAGTGGAAATTATTACCTTCTACTGATGCCCTTTTTTTTTATCATCATCATCATCATCATCATCATCATCATCATCATCATCTTGTCTTTCCTTCTGCTTCATTATCCTCATCTCCGTTTCTGTCTAAATCATCACCATCTCTCTCTCTCTCTCTCTCTCTCTCTCTCTCTCTCTCTCTCTCTCTCTCTCTCTCTCTCTCTCTCTCTCTCTCTCTCTCTCTCTCTCTCTCTCTCTCTCTCTCTCTCTCTCTCTCTCTCTCTCTCTCTCTCTCTCTCTCTCTCTCTCTCTCGCAGCACCTGTTTACACCTGCTGCACGAAGTGGGTCAAGGGAGAGAGAGAGAGAGAGAGGGAGGGGGTGGGAGATGGTAGCACCTTAATAACACGCGTCATTGAGTGAGTGGGAGAGGAGAGGAACAGAAAACGTGACCCACTCCTCTGAGGCTGTTTTGAAGACCCGGTGTTGTAGAGAGGAACCTGTTGTGATGTGTCTGTAGGAAGGGGGATGGGAGTTAGTGTGTGTGTGTGTGTGTGTGTGTGTGTGTTTTATGGAATGGTAGTAGTGATGGTGGTGGTAGTAGTAGTAGTAGTTCTTGTTGTTGTTGTTGTTGTTGTTGTTGTTGTTGTTGTTCTTCTTCTTCTTCTTCTTCTTCTTCTTCTTCTTCTTCTTCTTCTTCTTCTTCTTCTTCTTCTTCTTCTTCTTCTTCTTCTTCTTCTTCTTCTTCTTCTTCTTCTTCTTCTTCTTCTTCTTCTTCTTCTTCTTCTTCTTCTTCTTCTTCTTCTTCTTCGTCTTCGTCTTCGTCTTCGTCTTCGTCTTCGTCTTCTTCTTCTTCTTCTTCTTCTTCTTCTTCTTCTTCTTCTTCTTCTTCTTCTTCTCCTTCGTTCTTTCGTCTTCTATTCAAGTAAATGCGGAAACACAGGGAGCATTCTATAGCATCAAGATCATCACGGCACCATCTGAAATGCAAAAAAAAAATAAATAAATAAAAAAACAAGTACGATATTAGAAACAGGAGACAAACGAGAGAGAGAGAGAGAGAGAGAGAGAGAGAGAGAGAGAGAGAGAGAGAGAGAGAGAGAGAGAGAGAGAGAGAGAGAGAGAGAGAGCCCTTGTTTCACTCCTCGTACACTTTCCTTCTTGACATGGTTGTGCTGGCGAGCTGACAAACAGGTCACTCCCTCGGGGTTATGAGAACGTACGATTAGTGGAAGGCCTGCGTCATCTCTGTGTTCTCCTTGACGCCTCCCTCCAAGCACTTCCTCTTACGTGGACACGAGGCTTCACTGCTCAGGCGGAGGCACTGTTGGCAGGCACCGGCACCTTTTTGAAACTTTGTACCACATTCTGAAACGCTTCTGAGCCACACTACAATCGCTTTCAAAGTCTCTAGTTGAAGTTACACGGGGTTTTGAAGCATGAGAGGAAAGTGAGGCTGAAGGACATAAAATATTTCCTTATATTTCAACCTAAGGGCACATGTACTGCATTCCAGCTTCAGTTTGAGCCTCCGTGCCACCTCTTCCACTCTTAACCTTTTGACTGCTATTTGGGGCACCTTTATTTAATTACTAATCACTGTGACGTGTCTTGACTTCTTCTACAGCCACCTCCAATCTTCAATCTGAGTAGAAATTGCAAAATCTATTCTTTTTTAATCTACTTTCTTGTAAATGCTTATAAAGATTTCATGCATTGCTTCTGGTGGTGTTTTTTGTTTCTCATCGCAATGAAAGGATTAATTTGATGCTTTACGTGGATGGGAATAGTCAATCTACATTTAAAGAATAAAGTTCCTGGGAAATTACATTCTGTGGTGATGTTATTCAAGTAGTTACGTTTGATGTTGTTGAGGCGCGCTGCCCTTCAGTTAGTTAGCCACACTCAGGTCACGACTCACCATTGCCGGCAAAGATTCGGCAGCACTGCGTACGTCACGTCTCCCTTTACAAACAGAAGAAACGAAAGTGGCAGTGGGAAAGAAAATATCAAGAAGGATAGTGAATAGAAAGATGCAATAAAGTAAAAATGTGGTGAGTAGAAAGGTCCAATAGCGTAAAAATAAGAAAGATAGTGAGTGAAAAATGCAATAAAGTAAAAAAAAATAAGAATAGTGAGTGAGTAGAAAGAGGCAATAAAATAAGAAAATTAAGAACAGTGAATAGAAAGATGATAAAGTAAACAAGGAGACAGCTAGCGAGCTTTACTGAAAGATATATTTCATTAGAGAATGCACTTTGAATTGATTCCTTTATTGTTCTTTCTCTTTATTCAGTATTCTTTTTTTTTTCTTTTTTTTTTTCCAACCACGTACATTACATTCTCTGAATTTATGATTCTGACTTCACATGACCTTTCACTCCACAAACATGAAGACAATTTGCCAGCAGTCCCCGGGAGCTCTTAATGTCATTATTGCTGCTTTGCTTCTGCCGCGCCAAGCCAAGCCGCCCCCTCATGACTCACCCGGAGCCTGCAATGGCTTCCCTCGCCCCTGTGTCTCCTGGAACTTATTTACGTTGTCACTTCTCAGACACTTCCACTTGAACAGCGACTTGCGCGTTACGAAGCTGCCCACACACACACACACACACATACACACACACACACACACACACACACACACACACACACCTAAAGAAAAAAATTAGACATGTATAGATATGGAGACGGAACCACACGAATGTAGCTCAGGGCCGGTAAATTACAACTAGGTAAATAAAGCTAGGTAAACACACACACACACACACACACACACTGACATAGGAATAGATCAGTGCCATACATTACCAGAGGAAGTGATGTGTACAATATTCATAAATTTAAAGGATAAATACATGATATGACCGTTTGGTATTAAGAGACTAGACGTGACAAGCCTGGCTCAGTGCTGTGAAAAAAACAAACAGGAACTAAACACACACACACACACACACACACACACACACACACACACACACACACACACACCTGCCATTTCCCACCACATCAGTCCTAAGTCATTGCATTCCTCAGTTTACCATTTCACCGACATAAGACTGGGAAGGAATCACCAAGCCACAGCCACACCACCACCAGCAGGAGAGTTTGGTGCAGTGCGTGAGGCTGGCGGGCGTCTGAGAGGCGGCGAGTGCTCCCGGCCCCGCCTTCCCTGCTCCCACCGCCCCTCTTGCCGCCATCTTGAGGGGCCTGGCAGTCGAGGAGCGGTGGTCAAGAGGCTAACCCTTTGACAGCTAATGAGACCTTGACACAGTTTATTATGATGGAGAATATTAATGTGGAAAAAGATATTACTTGTACTGTAAGGTCTTCACAATTTAATTATTCCTTCGTCGTCAGTGTCGCCTTACGAAATTGTGCTTTAAACTTCCACCACCCTTTCACTGCAATATGGTACCTCTTTCCTTAATCACTAACCACTCTGGGACATTTCTTCTTTTTCTCCAGCCACTTCTAAACGTCATACTGGCTAGAAATTACAAAAATTATTCTTCTAAATACCTTTTCTTTCTTGTAGACGTATATAAGGATTTCGTTCATTGTGTTTAGTGTCGAGAATTGTTCCATGTCGCAGAGGAAGAGTCAGAGGGAGGCATTACGAGTTACTTAGAGGGTGACATTCATTTTTGATCGGATTTGTATGAAATTTGGTGTGTGTGTGTGTGTGTGTGTGTGTGTGTGTGTGTGTGTGTGTGTGTGTTTCTTAATTGTAACATCCCCCAAGTTTCGTTAAGGAGCACCCAGGTCAGGTAAAGGGTTAAGGACAGAAGGACGCTCCTCCACCACCACCTCGCATTTCACGTCACATTTCATTTTCAACACTTCCTATTCATTATTTTCCTTTATCCACTTTTCTTATGCTGTATATTCTTTTGACAACTTTTTATATTGCATTATTTTCCTCCGTGTATTTCTTATTAAATAGTTTTCTCTTGTCACCTCCAGTATTTATAATTTTCTTCTTCCCAGTTTCTTTATTACATTTCTTTCGCTTCAGTCTCCATATTGTTTCTATATTGTATTATTTTCTTCTCTCCAGTTTCTTTATCACATTATTTTCGTTTCAGTTTTCATATTGTACCTATATTTATCATCTAACTTTGTATATTACATTACTTTCGTTCAGTTTCCATTTTGTATCTATATTTATCATCCTCTAACTTTCTTTATTACATTACTTTCGCTTTAGTCTCCATATTGTCTCCACATGTTCCTTTGTTCACTGTCAATACCAAATTGCTTTCTTTTGTCCTCAGCCAAGACCTCCCCCTCTCGTAGCGCTTCAGTTTTCATAATGCATCTATTTTTATCATCTAACTTTCCTTATTACATTATCTTCGCTTTAGTCTCCATATTGTCTCCACATGTTCTTCTGTTCACTGTCCATAATAAATTGCCTTCTCCTGTCCGCGCTGTATCATATCTCAGCCAGAACCTTCCCTCCCGCAGCGTCTGAGTCACCAAAGGAACTGAACATCTGAGCCACTGCCGGTGAAGGGGTCAGGCAGGCAAAGCTGACCTCCCTGACCTTACAAACTCAGTAATTAAAAAGGTGCACTACATTTTAACTCTGGCATTGCGGATGCCACCAGACGCGAGGCCAGCGTTCACCTTTGGCCTTTCGTTATTAATTCATTCACAGACTCGCCGACAAAAAGCTAAACTAATTAACTGAACTCGCTCAACCCTGTGTGTGTGTGTGTGTGTGTGTGTGTGTGTGTGTGTGTGTGTGTGTGTGTGTGTGTGTGTGTGTGTGTGTTTGCAAGTGGTTGAATTAATTTTGCCTTATACTTTGATGCTTTGTACGTGTGTGTGTGTGTGTGTGTGTGTGTGTGAAGGTGGGTAGAGGAGTGCTTTCATGCCAGCGTGCGTGCCTGCTTGCGTATGAGTGCCACACCCTTCACCCGCAACAACTCACCACGTACACTCTCTTCCACGAACAAGTACAAATCTGGGAGCGTGGAGGAAAGCCCTTAACATTATCAAAACAACACACACGGCGGAGCGCGATATAAGCTGTACTTGTTAAAGCGGCGAGCGAGCCCCGTCAGGCCCCTCCCACCCTTTCAACCCGTGGCCAGCCCAGTGCATCGCGGCTCACAACGCTCTCCAGACACGCACACACTTGGCACGCAGCATGCAGCCAGGCGATTTGTTCATTTATGATTTCTGACTGAGCTTCTGCACTGGTAGCGAAAGGGAGGGAGGGAGGGAGGGAAGCAGGGAGGAAGGAAGGAAGGAGGGATGGAAGGAAAGGGGGTATGGAGTGTGAGGGTACGAGAAAGAAGGGAGGGAGGGAGAAAAGCAGGAAAAAAGAAGAAAGAAGAGCACGAGGGATGGAAGAAGGAAGGGAGAGAGGAAGGAGAGATGGGAATAAGAAAACAAGGAAGTAGGGAAGGAGGGAAGGAATTAAAGGGGGGAAAAAGGAGCAAAAAAAGAAAAGAAATGAAGAAAGAAAGGTAAAGTGGAGAGGAGGGAAAGGAGAAAGTTACAAGTAAATTGTTTTATCAAATTGTTTCCTCCTGGCTGGAGATTCCGGACCTGGACCCGCGACCCGGAACAACAACAGCGACGACGACAATGACGACAAGAACAAGAGTTGTTGTTGTTGTTGTTGTTGTTGTTGTTGTTACTATTATTATTATTACATATGTGAATTAATCGATTAGCAATATTCACAATTAAGGCAACAATTTAGCGAAGTGGTAAGCTAGATCTGTTATATATAGACCATTGAGATGCAGCACCTTGGAAGAGCCACCTGCATGTCCCCCAACACACATCTGTCACCCCTGTAATGCTTGTAATATGTAATCCCGTGCTTCATTATTTTTTTCCACCTCATTATGACTTGAACACACAAAGCGAGGCGTATCATGACATCTTAAGGAAACTGAACTGGCTAAACTTCTCAGAACTTCTCCATACAAACTTTCAGTGAGTAGGAATTAGTTTTATTGATGCACTCCGGCACAAAGTCCTTTACTAATCTTACTTAAGGACCGTGGCCAGATTCCCTTAAAATGAAAATTGCATAAAGACAAGTACACTTTGGAATAATACTTTCTTTTGATGTCCCCCCCGTTAATTTTATGCATACGCTTTCATTTAAATAAATTAGAATTCTTGCTAAATTCTTGCTGCTGGAGTCCCTGGCCAGATTCCCTTCCGTGTTAAGAATTAAAACTGAAAAGTACATGTTAGAATTATGGTTTTGTCTGATGGTCCCCCACCTCGTTAGTTTTAGCCATACACTCCTGTAGAACATTTACAAACCACGCTACACCTTTTTGCAGTATTCCCTGGCCAGCTTCCCTTCCGTGTTAAGAATAAAAATGGAAATTGCAAAAAAAAAAAAGAAAAAAAGGGAGGGGGTACAGGTTTGCAATAGTACTTTCGTCTAATGCTCCCCGTTAGTTTTATTCATACGCTGCAGAAGACCATTTACAAACCATACTAAAGGAAATTGCTGGTGGGCTTCCCTTAAATGAGAACTGTACCAAAAAAGAAAAAAAAAAAAAGGAAAAGAATAAAAGGAAAGGAAAAGATACACGCTGGAATAGCACTCTCATCTCCCCCCTCGCGTCCTCCAGCCCTTAACGACCACACTCTCAGCTGGGGTGCAATTGCCACGTATTCATTATCCCTGATGAGTCTCGGGGCGCACAAGCAATTATTCTCGTATCACCAAACATTTCATTGGCGGGATGAGCGTGACAGTTAATCCCTCAGATCAGTACGGCACCAAACAATGCCTTCATAATTAGGCCCACTGTATTGGATATCTTGGGAACTATTGGAACTGTCAGGCACAGAATGTCTTTTACCGTGTGCTTCCAATACAGCGAACGTTCAGCGATGCACGTACGCCCCTCACTGATTGCTGACGGTCTATCCCAGGCTGCCCTAACAAAGGTTATGTCTGTTTGTTGCTCTGTCCGGCATCTCTAGCGGGTCTGTTTGTCGTGTGTTAGATGCAGAGAAGTAAAATGACCTCTGATTTAGAAACGATGACGGTGATGATGATGATGATGATAGTAATAGTAATAATGATGATGATAATGCATTCAGACAAGATGGGTGTGGAGGCCAAGAGAAAGAAGTAAGTGAAAGACTGAAGATAAGCAGATCAGAAATGAACGCGTCTTAGATCTCTCTCTCTCTCTCTCTCTCTCTCTCTCTCTCTCTCTCTCTCTCTCTCTCTCTCTCTCTCTCTCTCTCTCTCTCTCTCTCTCTCTCTCTCTCTCTCTCTCTCTCTCTCTTACTGTTACTATTATTACCCATCAGTTTTTGTCCCCCGTCTGATCTCCTTCACACGCAACAGAAGAATGATAAAAAAAAAATGAAAAATGAAAATAAAAAGATAAATGGGGAAAGTAGAGAGGCACTTTCATGATAATAATGGTGGTAATGATGCAACAAGGATGACAACGATGATAATAAAGTCTAAACTGGAAACTGGAATAGCTCTAAGTTAATAACGTGATATTTAATGACCTATCAGCGCAGCAATACGAGGAACTGTAATAGAGTGGCTTAAACTGACTGATCTGTTCATTGACTGCCTGAGTGAGAGCGCCCCACCAACAGACCACATGACGACTGTTGCAAGAGGGGTGAAGAATACGATCAGGCTCAGTCGTGGATTGCTATTCTTCTACAGTGGTAAGCAAATGCATCAGAGGGAAGAGAGTAGGACAATAATGTGTTTGCTATTACGTGTCTCTCGTCAGTGTAGATCGTGTGTTTTGTAGTAGTAGTAGTAGTAGTAGTACATCAATAATAATAATAATGATAATAATAATAATAATAATAACAATAATAATTTCTTTACAGGTACGTGGGATCAGCTTCATGTCTGTACGTACACCGCTCAGTAAGTATACACACACACACCGTGATCGGCAATGTCATAATACTTATACTTTATCTGGTGTGTTTGGTTTTTCCGTCTATAATCCGTGAGAGCGCTGGGAGAGAGATGCGGTGTGTTTTTGTTCTTCGTTAATCTCTCTCTCTCTCTCTCTCTCTCTCTCTCTCTCTCTCTCTCTCTCTCTCTCTCTCTCTCTCTCTCTCTCTCTCTCTCGTTTCATTTCATGCGTCATTTTTCTCTCTTCCTCGCTCACCGGTGTCATATTTCTATTTTTCCTGGTTTATTTTTATATTTGCTTTCCTATGTCACGCTTCCTTCTGTCCGTAAGTGTTGTATATTTACCATTTGTATCAATGTCCCTTTGAAATTAGGTTGTTCCCCAGTTATTTACATCTCAGAATTCGTGCATCCCATCCTGACACACTTTCGTTTCCACATCCCTCACTTTCCTTCCAGTGCTGCTTGGATCAAAATGAAATGCCTCACTACACTGCATCCCACGCCTCACAGTCACATCTTCACAACATACCGAGACGCAAACATAATATATTACAAGACCGTGCAACACTGAACTGTCCTGAGCAACACAAATGCACCAACGTTCCATATCTTTCTGCCTGCACCACCGTCAGTCTTTATGGGTTCACTGCAGCGACATACACATACGTTCATACACCTACATTCCCTCACATTCAACCCACCACTGTAATATATTGACACTAATACATATCCACGCAATAGAAAAAAAAAAAGTCGTATATTACTCATTAAAAGAAATTAAAAACTGAATAAATAGTCCTGCCCACTCACACAGCAGGGGACACACACACACACACACACACACACACAAATGTACATGCGGCACACTTACTCAGTAGGGTTCAATGTACTCAAACACACATACACACACACACACACACACACACACACACACACTAAAAAAAAAAGCCCAACGTATTAATCCTAGCATCCCTGTCATCTGTTTTATGCACGAGATCATGAAGACTGCGAAATTTCTGCCATTTTTATTTAGACTAGTTAATGAAAGGTTGTCTTTATTTTATGTACCGTAGGGTAGTTATGAATTAGCTCGGATTAAATATAGTAAGCTGGGTTATGTTAGGATAGAGAGTTTTAGATTAACCTTATGATTGCTGCTTCTTTCCTTCAGTCTTAACAAAATTAAATTTTAGAGTATTATTTGGAAAGACACCATTGATACCATAGAATGTGATGAAGTTGTACAAATTCATCAGCGTGTGCAGTCTCTCTCTCTCTCTCTCTCTCTCTCTCTCTCTCTCTCTCTCTCTCTCTCTCTCTCTCTCTCTCAGATATTATAAAGCACAAGAAAAAAAACCATACCATCCCCTCGTTAAATATGAAACCTAACGTAGATCAAAGACTAGTCAAAGCAGACGTAGAATACACAAGCACAATGAACCAGCTGCAGGAAATAGGAATGTTTCCCCGCTATCCGGTGAAAGAACTCGGAACCTTCAACACCACCACAGAAAACGTTGCAGGAGGGAAGACTTTAAGGACAAACTGCGCTAACAAGTGTAGTGGCGGTCTTTTTTTTTCTGTTTTTTTTTTCTGTGTGTGTGTGTGTGTGTGTGTGTGTGTGTGTGTGTGTGTGTGTGTGTGTGTGTGTGTGTGTGTGTGTGTGTATGTGTGTGTGTGTGTGTGTTTCTAAAAGGGGCTCTGGCCAATAAAGAAAAGGCCTAAACCGAGGTCACAGTGCAGTCAGTCGCAGGCCAAGAGAAATGAGACGACGCGCACCACTAGTTAGGTTAGGCTAGGTCACGTCACGTCACGTCAGATTATATTACTCTAAAACAAAAAATACGATCATAACAACACACACCACAGTGAAATATATGATTCTGGTCGCCATAAAACAATAGCTTCGTCCACAAGAGATGAAGGAGCGTGATTCTAAAAATACAGTGTTTGTTCCTCCCAGGCCCTGTTTGCCTGGGTGCTTGGGTGTGTGTTCCCAGCCCCGCCAGGGAGGGACCGGCAAACAATACGGGGGAAAATTCAGGAGATAGAGAGGAAGGACATGAAAGTGTGTGTGTTAGAGAGAGAGAGAGAGAGAGAGAGAGAGAGAGAGAGAGAGAGAGAGAGAGAGAGAGAGTAGGGATATAAAAAAGTAGAGAAAGGATATAAAAAAGGAGAGAGGGAAAGGAGAATATGGAAGAGTTAGGGTAAAAAAGGGAGAAAGGGAGAAATAAACAGAAAGAGAAAGTGGAGCGATAAGAAGAGAAAGGGAGAAACCAAATAAATGAAAAAGGGATAGAAAAGAGGAAAAGGGTGAGAATGAGGAAGAAAATTAGACGAGGAAGTTGAAAAGGAAAGAAAATAGGAAATGGAGAGAGAAAATAGGAAAGAGAAAAAGAACAAGGATAAAGATTTAATATGTATACAAAGAAATACACGAATAGATAGATAGATAATTAGATAGATAGATAGATAAATGAATGGATAGATAGACAGACTAGACAGACATTCTAGCTCAGAGAGAGAGAGAGAGAGAGAGAGAGAGAGAGAGAGAGAGGCAGTGTGTTGGGGGAGGGGAAAATGGTGGTGGTGATACTGCAACACCGGACTGCAGTGGTGGGGGAGGAGGGAAAAGTTGGGGAAGGGGGTGGTGAACAGGAAGAATAATGACTGTGTTGTGCACGATATGGCAGGAAAGTAGTGGTGGTGATAGTGTTCGTATTATGATGATGGGTTGGTGGTGATGGTAATGGTGGTGGTGGTGATGGTTGTAGTGGTGATGTTAGTGGTGGTGGTGGTACGTTTAGGATCTGTAGTCAATATGTTATCTGACTATCGATCTATTTAATCTATCAGTCTATCTGTATACCTGTCTTTCTGTTCGTGTATGTGTGTATGTATGTATGTATTATCTGTCTTGTCCAGAAAAAGAATTATTATCCAGAAAACGGAAAATACATCAATATCATTATCACCTCGTAGTTTAATTCTCTCTCTCTCTCTCTCTCTCTCTCTCTCTCTCTCTCTCTCTCTCTCTCTCTCTCTCTCTCTCTCTCTCTCTCTCTCTCTCTCTCTCTCTCTCTCTCTCTCTCTCTCTCTCTCTCTCTCTCTCTCTCTCTCTCTCTCTACATCGTGATAAACAGAACAATATCAACACACTGAAACAAACGTAATCTAATCAAACGTAACCTAACCTGACCTGACCCAACCCAACTTAACTTAACCTAACCAAACCTAACGACACACAACAGACAGGACACGAGGATGCACTAAAAATTCTCTCTCTCTCTCTCTCTCTCTCTCTCTCTCTCTCTCTCTCTCTCTCTCTCTCTCTCTCTCTCTCTCTCTCTCTCTCTCTCTCTCTCTCTCTCTCTCATGTAGGATCTGTCACTCACCTTTAGTCTACGTTATCTTGTCTCACAGCGGTAGTCATGAGTCCACGGGGCAGGTGAGTAAGCTGAGGTGAATGGGTGGGTGAACAGTGAGTGTGTACAGTGACAGGTGGTGGGATTTGGATGGTGATGCAGTGAGTATTATGGTGGAGGAGGAAGAGGACGAGGATTAACAGAATGAGAAAATGATCGAGACAAAGAACAAAAGACTGCGGAAAAGATGCAATTTATTGGGAGAGAGAGAGAGAGAGAGAGAGAGAGAGAGAGAGAGAGAGAGAGAGAGAGAGAGAGAGAGAGAGAGAGAGAGAGAGAAATGAAAGGAATGCGAGGAAGGGCAGGCCTCTACACCATGGGGAGGAGAATGGGGAGGGAGGGAGGGGAGAGGAATGAAGGGAGCGAAGGAAGGTAGGAATGGGAGAGGAGGAGGGGGAGGGCGGTGTGGAGGAACTGACGCACGCGCGGAGTCGAAAAGAAGAGGAGGAAGAGGAGGAGGGGGAGGAGGAGGAGGAGGAGGAGGAGGAGGAGGAGGACATACGTAGGCGGTAGTTGAGGAAGGGGTGGGGGGTTATCAGAGGCATGACACACACACACACACACACACACACACACACACACACAGAGAGAGAGAGAGAGAGAGAGAGAGAGAGAGAGAGAGAGAGAGAGAGAGAGAGAGAGAGAGAGAGAGAGAGAGAGAACCACCCTACCACCACCACCACTACCACCACCATCACCACCAGCCTCTATCCAGCCACGCAGTCCCCCGCCAGAGTTCGCGGGCAGCGGGATGGACCCCCACGCGACGCACCCTCCGCTCTCACCACACGAGGCAACCACCACAGCCACCGCCACCACGGACGAGGCGGAGACCTACACGCCCCACCAAGACCTGAAGAAGCCCCAAGCCCTCAGGAGAAAGCTAGTGAAGGTGAACAGGAGGCTTCGGTCAATGTTTACCTTCTCGCGGTCCTATTATGCCCAGTATGTGAGGTACCGGTTCTTGAAGGTGCGTTGGATAAATAACTGTGTGGTGAACTTCATGTAGGAGGCGCTGAAGGAGGTGGTGGTGGTGGTGGTGGTGGTGGTGGTGTTTTGTTATTGTTGTTGATATCGTCGTCGTTGTGGTGATGGTGGTGGTGATGTCGATGATGGTGATGGTGGTGGTGATGTGAGCTTTACCTTCGTTTTCTGTCTGTGCTTCTGTATTCTCTCTCTCTCTCTCTCTCTCTCTCTCTCTCTCTCTCTCTCTCTCTCTCTCTCTCTCTCTCTCTCTCTCTCTCTCTCTCTCTCTCTCTCTCTCTCTCTCTCTCTCTCCTTTTTAATCTCTTGTGTATAGCTTACTTCTGTTGTTTATCACTCTTTGTGTCTTTTCTTTTCTTTCGCTTTGTCTTTCTCCTCTCCTGTCCCTCTCACTCTTCATCTCGTCTTTGTTTTCCTTTCATATTCCTTGCTATTCACATTCTTCCCCTTCTTCGCTTTTATTTCATCCTTTCTTTCTCTTTGTCTCTCCCTTCCTCCTTCATGTTCTAATTCTTTCACCTCAAGCTCTTAGGTGTCTCTCTCTCTCTCTCTCTCTCTCTCTCTCTCTCTCTCTCTCTCTCTCTCTCTCTCTCTCTCTCTCTCTCTCTCTCTCTCTCTCTCTCTCTCTCTCTCTCTCTCTCTCTCTCTCATCGCCTTCACTGCGTCCCCTCTCGCTCTCCCCTCTCCCCCAATTCTCTCTTTACCTCTCGTATACCTCCCTCTCTCCCTCTCTGTCTCCGCCTCTTCCCTCCTTCCTCCCTCCTCTTTTCTCTCTTCCCTTCTATCTCAGCGTTCTGTCCCTCCCTCCCTCTCTGATTCTCTCTTTTTTTCTCTCTCTTTCCCTTGCATTTCTCTCTTTCCCTCCCTCCTCTGCACATCCCTCCCTCTCTGCCTCCCTCCCTCCTTCCCTCCACCACACTATTGACGGTATCCTGGACAAGGCCACGTCCCGCACTGACTCACCTTAAAACTGACGACCACGAAAAGCGACTCCTCTTCATGCGATTTATCCCAAACCGCACCGATCTCGACTCATACTTAAAGACGGCCAGAAATCCAAGGCCACATGAATACGTCTTCCCTAAGAGGATCCGGCAATTCAAAGGTAGGGAATCCACGCCACTTTACAAAGAAGCCAGAGGGATTCAGCCAACACAAGGTCAGTGACTTACAAAGGATTCTAGTGACTCACCTTTTCAGTGGAGACGAATTCAAGAGGTCCCATTGACAGCCAAAAGGGACGGAGCCACTAATTACCAGAAGGTCTTTGTGAATCAACCACACAAGTACCTATTGACTACCATCAGATCCTGGTGGTTAGATCCTTAAGAAGACCACGTGAACACCAGTCTAAGAGGTCCCATAGTCAAAGCACAAGTTCAGAGGTCCTTGTATGTAACTCTTGACGATAAGGGACTAATATGTCAACAAATTAGTCGTAGTAACAACTCAACACCTAATGACTACAGCAAACAAGAGGCTGCTGTCACTGCCAAGAGGTCCCAACGATACAAAGGATTACTGAAGGT
>NC_087170.1:15663994-15668994 GCF_035594125.1 Scylla paramamosain | reverse complement strand
ACTTCACTTGATAAATGACTTGACAAATAGGTGACTAGAGAGAGAGAGAGAGAGAGAGAGAGAGAGAGAGAGAGAGAGAGAGAGAGAGAGAGAGAGAGAGAGAGAGAGAGAGACGGACGTAAAGACAAGTTCAGCTGAGGAAGTAAAGGGAAAAGTATTGAATTATCGGAAGCTGTCAAAGAGGAGGAGGATCAAAGAAGACTCGATAATCTAGTCAGCTGTGGAGTTTAGAGAATCAGGGAAGTAAGGCCTCACACTACAGCCACTACAGGCCTCACACTACAGCCACTACAGTACACCTTCCTGAAGTAAGAAGGCCTCACACTACAGCCACTACACTACAGCCTACAGAAGCTTATGGAACACGTAGCCATCGAGAAGCAAAATACAACGCCAATGATTATTTATGGTATTAGCGATTGTACGAAAGAGAAATACACGTTACATTAAAATCTTCCGCCATCATTCAATTAGCAGACGAGCGAAAAAAAAAGTAGATATGCCTGAAAACAAAAGATAATACGTTGAAATTTAATGGGAATCTATAAATGTGGAACCTGTAAAAACAGATGAAAATAAATTAATTAGATACGTAAATTATATAACTAATGTGAGGCATTGTTATGCTTTTGTCTTATAATTACCAATATGACGAGGAAAGTGAGAGATAGAGAGAGAGAGAGAGAGAGAGAGAGAGAGAGAGAGAGAGAGAGAGAGAGAGAGAGAGAGAGAGAGAGAGAGAGGGCATAGCAGTGATTGTGAGGCAGCAGACATTAGACCCTCACAGCTGGACACGTCAGCCAGCACACCTGAGCAGACACGCTGCCATTACAGCTGAAAACATACACAGGTTCCTTAGACTGTAACCCCATTTATACCAGTTATCAGAGAGAGAGAGAGAGAGAGAGAGAGAGAGAGAGAGAGAGAGAGAGAGAGAGAGAGAGAGAGAGAGAGAGAGAGGGGGGGGGAGAAAAATAATATAAAAGTACCTACGTATAATATGGAGAGTAGTAGTAGTAGTAGTAGTAGTAGTAGTAGTAGTAGTAGTATGGCAAATCGATAGGAATAGTCATTGTACATAAATTATGAGAGGAAAGTTGACAAGCGTATTTCACTAAGATGGAGGAGACGTGCAATCCACATAGACACACACATCAGGAGCCCCCCAAAAAAAGACTCCCCTCGTGCATGACGTCGTCAGCTAACCCACGCTTTGTGCATACTCGTGGTGTATATTCTGCGCCTGTTGTATAAAGAACTTTAATTCCTCACCACAAAAATCCAAAAGCTTTCGTCTTGCATGTATTCAAGGAAGGGAAACTGTACGTCCCTAGAAAAACAGGCAGTTATTGAACGAGAAAGAAATGGGTTGAATGAATGTAACGTGAATTATGACTCGTACAAATGTGTGGAAATTGGAAGTGAACATTCATATGAATCATCCCCCCCAAAAAAAATTGGTGTATTCATTACGCAACACAAAAACCACCGGATTTGAAATAAAAATTAAACTCCAATTAACCGATAAAAGGAAACACCGGCACCAAAAATACCCAAATTGAACATAACGGCTGATAATTACGAAAAGAAAATACAGTCAGCCATTTCAGTTCTGGAATAATTTTTTTTCTTTCATACCAGAAATAAAAAAATAAATCAACTTATGCATATTCAATTCAGGCATAGATATATACAACTTACACAGCAAGAAACCAGTGGAATTATACATTAACAAGGCTACAAAAGAGTTAAACAAAAGCATCGAGCAGATTCATCAGGAAAGGAAAAACATTAAAAGTTAAAAATTCCTCTCATTGGAAATAACCTTCCCTTGATATTGGTGCGAGTTTAAATTAAAGGAGAGGAGAGCAGCAGATTACTCCCGCGCAAATGAATGAATTAAACCGCTTAGCAAGATGGAGGAAGGTAGTGCATTAGAATGATGGATGCACTAAAAAGATGAGGCAACTTTTCTTAAGAGGAAGATGGATACAACATTATGAGAAGCTTTACAACGGATAACAAACTGAAAACTATCTTAAGTCCCTTCTCTTTTTGCTTACACTCCTCATTGACTTGCTTTCATGTCAGATTTTTGTCTCTGCAGAGCTTACTCTGTTCAGGAGCCTTGTCAGTCCATGTGTGCAGTACTGCTTCCACACATGGAGAGGATCAACTCGCTCAGGAATCCTAAAGAGGGTGGACTTAAAAGATTTTCGTCTCATGGATTCCTCTAATGTAGCAGACTCTTGTTTTTATTTTTTTTTTTTTTCACTCACCGACATAGTGTTGCTTCTCTTAATATCCTCTGCTGTTGTTTCCATGGTTACTGCTCTTCCGAACTTGTTAGTTGCATGCCCTCTCCCCCTCCCCGACTCCTGCAGCCTCATTGCGCAAAACTTTCTTCTTTCTTTCATCCCTATTCTATCCACCGTACTGGTACAGGAGCTAACCAATATCCTCATTCTTTCATCATTCCTTGTAATGGTAAAGTCTGGAACTCTCCTCCTGCTTCCGTATCTCCTCCTGCCCTCGACATGAACTGTTTCAAAGGAATATCAGGACACCACAGAAAATAACCAGGCTTCTCTCTCTCGGCTTCCCAACTTCCATTTTCTTCTTGGAAACGGAATTTGAGAGAGCGTTTTCATCTTTGTTCCGTGGTCTGCATCTCCGATACATAAAAAAAAAGAAGAACAGAAACAAGAAAGAAAATAATTTAAATCAGAATCCAATTAACTTTCCTTAAGCGTCCTAAATTACATTAAGAATGATAGTTCACCTTTAGGTTTTGTTATGTCATTCACGGTTTTTATATAAGTCACGTTCTCCCCCTACTCTCTCTCTCTCTCTCTCTCTCTCTCTCTCTCTCTCTCTCTCTCTCTCTCTCTCTCTCTCTCTCTCTCTCTCTCTCTCTCTCTCTCTCTCTCTCTCTCTCTCTCTCTCTCTCTCTCTCTCTCTCTCTCTCTCTCTCTCTCTCTCTCTCTCTGCTGCGTGACGCGACGAGCTGCTCCTCATGGCGATCAATATTGGAGTCACGCAAGCAACGAGTGACTGACCGGCGAGGTTGTGAGGGAATGTGACGGGGGGAGACTAGAAGGCAAATATGTAATGAAAGAAGAAAGTATAAAGAAAGATAGAAAATTGAAAAAAAAAAAGAAATTGCGGTAATACATCCATGAAGACACAATATCCACAGAAATTAAAGCAACATCCACACACATCCATAAAAACTCCACAACTATACATATTTTCAAATAGATGAATAGGTCGACGCAACATCCACACATACGAAACAATATAAAATAGAAACCATAAAATATCCTCACAACATTGACTCATTTACCCTCCCATAAAACTTCCTGACTTCCTCGTAAAATCCACACCAACACACACAATCCACATGGCATGCAGAAACTGTCTAAATAAAATACACATACCATCCACATAATCGTCATCTATGAACCAACTCATAAATGCAAATGGATATCCACAAATCCACATAGAATCCATATTTTGTCCATTAAGTCACACCATCCACACACCATCCACACAACATCCACTGCAACACGATCCACTTTATCCCTAGCATTGCATGTTCCGCCACGACGACAACAACAACGATAACAACAACAACAACAACAACAACAGCCAGTATAGCACCCATATTTCTCCCCTCTAAAACAACAGCCATTACTACAACACATTTCTCCTCGGTACAGCTGTCACCATTACTACATATTTCTTTTCTCCCGTCCCCGGTCCTGCTGTACAAATATCATTACTGACTTTTCTACACAAATTGTATGCCGAGGACGGAAAAAATAGGTGGATATATTCTCCTCATAAGTTTTTTTTTTCATATACCATATACATATAAAACAGCTATTATCATCCAACTTTCCTTATTTCTTATTCTTTATTACTGCCGTTAGAGAAGATGGTGGAGCATGTCAGGGAGTCAAACTAAGGTATTAAGGATAAACTACATGGAAAATAAACTGATAATTGTAATCACCAAATATACATAGGGGAAAAATAAAGGCAAGATTAATTATTTACATGCAATATTAATTGTTTACATGCAATTTTGTACGTTAAAACATTTATATTTATTCTTTACTCATCCAGCCAATACATACATACATACATACATACATACATGCATATATAAGCGTATCACCTATATCAACCACGTATATTAATATTCTACCTACAAATACAAAAAAAGAACTCGTACACACATACATGCATATATTCATTCATACATACATATGCATCTTAACTATAAAAAAAGAAAAAAAAAACTGACATTCTACACAGAAAAGCAAACACACACACACACACACACACACACACACACACACACACACACACACACACACACACACACACACACACACACACACACACATACCTAACTTCTAATAGTCGCACTCTTTAAAAAAAAACCATTCACTCAAAACCCAAACAAAGGAGCATCGCACGTCATCTTTAAGCCCCTTTAAGGCACCGCAAGTCCTCATAAAGAAGCACTGAAGCCTCACGCCTGAGTCTTGGTGGTGGCGGTGGTAGTGGTGATGGTGGTGGTGGTGGTGGGCCGAGTTGCGCCGCGCCGAGCCGACCACCACCCTTCGCGGCCCGCCACACCCTCCTCTCGCCAACCCTTCAGCCAACCAGCCAGCCCGCCCGCTCGTGTTTTTATGGGCTTGTTTATATCTTGATTGCTTCGCCGGTTGATTTGTTGAGTTTTGTACGTACGTTTGTTTGTTTGTTTGTTGGTTGGTTGTTTAGTTTCATTGTTTCAGAGTGTTTGTTTTTGTTGTTAGTTTATTGATTCATGTCGTTACCAATTTGTTTTTTTTTTTTTTCGTTTTTATTATTAGCTTATCGACTTAGATATGTAGGATTTGTTTAATTTCATTCATTCATTTATTCGTTTTTTTTTTTTCACCCATCAATGTCTGCTTTTCTATTTGTCTATCTACCTAACAATCCAT
>NC_087170.1:15643994-15653994 GCF_035594125.1 Scylla paramamosain | reverse complement strand
TTCCGTCAAGGCCGCTCGACTGGTGATCTTCTGGCTTTCCTTACTGAGTCTTGGTCATCCTCTTTTAGAGACTTTGGTGAAACTTTTGCTGTTGCCTTGGACATATCAAAAGCCTTTGATAGAGTCTGGCACAAAGCTTTGATTTCCAAACTACCCTCCTACGGTTTCTATCCTTCTCTCTGTAACTTCATCTCAAGTTTCCTTTCTGACCGTTCTATTGCTGCTGTGGTAGACGGTCACTGTTCTTCTCCTAAATCTATTAACAGTGGTGTTCCTCAGGGTTCTGTCCTGTCACCCACTCTCTTCTTATTATTCATTAATGATCTTCTAAAACAAACTTCTTGTCCTATCCACTCCTATGCTGATGATACCACCCTGCACTTTTCCACGTCTTTTCATAGACGTCCAACCCTTCAGGAGGTAAACATATCACGCAGGGAAGCCACAGAACGCCTGACTTCTGATCTTTCTAAAATTTCTGATTGGGGCAGAGCAAACTTGGTATTGTTCAATGCCTCAAAAACTCAATTCCTCCATCTATCAACTCGACACAATCTTCCAGACAACTATCCCCTCTTCTTCAATGACACTCAACTATCCCCCTCTTCTACACTGAACATCCTCGGTCTGTCCTTTACTTATAATCTGAACTGGAAACTTCACATCTCATCTCTAGCTAAAACAGCTTCCATGAAGTTAGGTGTTCTGAGACGTCTCCGCCAGTTTTTCTCACCCCCGCAGCTGCTAACTCTGTACAAGGGCCTTATCCGTCCATGTATGGAGTATGCTTCACATGTCTGGGGGGTTCCACTCATACTGCTGTTCTAGACAGGGTGGAATCAAAAGCTTTTCGTCTCATCAACTCCTCTCCTCTAACTGACTGTCTTCAGCCTCTCTCTCACCGCCGCAATGTTGCATCTCTAGCTGTCTTCTACCGCTATTTTCATGCTAACTGCTCTTCTGATCTTGCTAACTGCATGCCTCCCCTCCTTCCGCGGCCTCGCTGCACAAGACTTTCTTCTTTCTCTCACTCCTATTCTGTCCACCTCTCTAACGCAAGAGTTAACCAGTATTCTCAATCATTCATCCCTTTCTCTGGTAAACTCTGGAACTCCTTGCCTGCTTCTGTATTTCCACCTTCCTATGACTTGAATTCCTTCAAGAGGGAGGTTTCAAGACACTTATCCACCAATTTTTGACCACTGCTTTGACCCTTTTAGGGACTGGCATTTCAGTGGGCATTTTTTTTATTAGATTTTTGTTGCCCTTGGCCAGTATCCTTCCTACATAAAAAAAAAAAAAAAAAAAAAAAAAAAAAAAAAAAGTCAAAGGAACGCAAAGGACGAACAAACAGCAGTACAACTCTTGCACATTCAGAGGCAGTTTGTAATAAGCTACACTATCTAATCTAAAGGGAGAGACGTTAAGTTGTAATGATGAATACTCATAATCTATCAGCCTTTCGATTTTGCACTTAGCCAAAGATGCATATTAGTCACGGATCAGTGGCATTCGAAGGGAGGTTGCACAGTCAATGGGTTTTCACTGTAGCCACTCGACCATTGCTAATTAATTCAGGCATATCATAAATTCACATCGTATCGCATTTATAAGTATGTGTTAATTATTCATATCATCATATCACATTCATGTCAAATATTTAGCCACGTTTTCATATTACACTCATCTCGTTATAACCAGAACTTGAATCTCTCTCTCTCTCTCTCTCTCTCTCTCTCTCTCTCTCTCTCTCTCTCTCTCTCTCTCTCTCTCTCTCTCTCTCTCTCTCTCTCTCTCTCTCTCTCTCTCTCTCTCTCTCTCTCTCTCTCTCTCTCCCCGCACTCAGGAGCATCGACATAGTTCAAAATACTTTCTGTTCTTGAAAATATCAGCTGTTAAAAATACTCTGTTCTTGAAAATATCAGCTGTTATCCGGTGGTGGCATTTTGTGTGTGAAATGCTCCCTTCAACCCCCCGCACTCCCCTCGCCACCTGCTGCGACTTGACATTACAGGTAGTAGTAATAGTAGTAGTGGTAGTGATTGATTCTTTGGTCTTCTTCAGTTAGTCCTTCATTTCACTCACACAAGTATACTGTCTCCACATAACAGTTAAGTTCTTCCGTGGGTTGTGGCGCCGCAGAGGACAGGAATCTTAAGTGCTTATCTAGTCATCTTTAATACATAAACTTTCTCCTTCCTTCCACACAGACACAAACGGAAGGAAAGTAATCAGATATATCAACGAATAAATAAAATAATAGTAACATTAAATCGCTAAACATAAAAATGAGAATGAAAAAAAAAAAGTAGGGAGAGAACTTTCTCCGTCCTAGATCACACACACACACACACACACACACACACCCGGAGAGCAAGAGTAACAAAAGATATATAAAAAAAAAAAAGTAATTCCAGCATTGAGATACAGCGGCAGCGAGAACACAATGATTACAAACCAATTCCCCGTCAGTGTCCGGTTACGAAAAATATCTGACAACAAAGGAAAACGTTATTTCTGTCCAACTCAATTTACATTTCGCGCAAACAAATCTCGAAAAAAGCGCGCTACTGAGATCCGACGACGAGTGGGTGGGAGAGAGAGAGAGAGAGAGAGAGAGAGAGAGAGAGAGAGAGAGAGAGAGAGAGAGAGAGAGAGAGTTACAGACAGGAAAAACACGTAAATTAGCAGAGAAACATCGCTAAAACTTTTCCTTCCTAATTACATAACACACACACACACACACACACACACACACACACACACACACACACACACACACACACACACACACACACACACACACACACACACACACACACACGACAAAAGACTCCAAAAACTCGTGAAAACATAACAAAAACGAGCGAATGAGTGCATGTATGAATAAGCAAATTAACGAAGAAAGAAATTAATTGAGAGAGTAAGGAAGAAACGAATTAAGGAAGGAAGGAAAGTGTGAGAGAAACGGAGGGTGAGTGAACACTTGACAGGTGTACTTCAGTGTTAATAATTCATTCCATTTCTTTCCTTAATTTTTTTTCTTTTCATTTCTTTTTACTTGCGGGGAGGAAGAGCTGGGGAAGGGAGAGTATATGATGTTTGTACGTGCGTTTGTACAGAGCACACATAACATTTGTGGTAACAGATACATTCACGTTGGCGTCACATATGTACAGTACTTGTCATACATTACACAGAAGACGGCAAGAATAAACCAACATTACCACCACCACCATCGCCACCGCCACCACCACCACCGCCATCATCATCTCATCTCCGGCCTCCATCAGAAGGAAAAATGTGACGATCAAGAACCAGGGAATGTTGTTGTTGTTGTTGCTGCTGTTGTTGTTGTTGGTGGTGGTAGTAGTGGTGATGGTGGTGTTTGCCAGAGCACAAACATTTACAATTAATATGTTATAGTTGTGGAATTAATAGTAATAATATTTTATCACTATCACTATTATAAGCAATGAGTAACAAAATTATTACTTCACCTAGTCACAACAGCAACACACACACAGACACACACACACACACACACACACACACACACACACACACACACACACACACACACACACACACACACACACACACACACACACACACACACACACACACACACACACACACACACACACACGAGGAGGATAAATAAAAAGAAAGCAAAGATAATAACTCTCTCTCTCTCTCTCTCTCTCTCTCTCTCTCTCTCTCTCTCTCTCTCTCTCTCTCTCTCTCTCTCTCTCTCTCTCTCTCTCTCTCTCTCTCTCTCTCTCTCTCTCCATTGTGAAGCTTTCATACTCTCATAATGGACAGGTTATTGATTCTCTCTCTCTCTCTCTCTCTCTCTCTCTCTCTCTCTCTCTCTCTCTCTCTCTCTCTCTCTCTCTCTCTCTCTCTCTCTCTCTCTCTCTCTCTCTCTCTCTCTCTCTCTCATTCATTCACTCTCTTTCTCTCTGTTTCAGATGGACGTGAGTGGGACCTTGTCTTCTCCCGTCCTGGTGATGTACCTGCCTGTGTGTGTGTGTGTGTGTGTGTGTGTGTGTGTGTGTGTGTGTGTGTGTGTGTGTGTGTGTGTGTGTGTGTGTGTGTGTGTGGCCAGGCTTTCCATAACAATAAAATAAAAATATACAGTAATTCCACTGTATGAAAGAGAAGCTTGGATACACAAAGAGAGAGAGAGAGAGAGAGAGAGAGAGAGAGAGAGAGAGAGAGAGAGAGAGAGAGAGACGAATAAAAAAAAATAACTCCATCCCCTCTACCCTTTATTATCTATTTCCCCTCCCTCCTCTTCCCCCCCCACAGTCTCCTCCTCCGGCGTGGTGGGGGTTAGCGTGGGGGCGGCGGCTCTGGTGGTGGTGATGGTGGGAGCGGCGTGGGCGTGCTATCGGCGTGGGCGTGTCGGGGCGCACAAGAAGCTGGGCGGGGAGAGACAGGTGACTCTCCGCCGCCCCACTGCCGTCAAGAACCCCCAAGCCCACAGCCACTACCTGAAGAAGTCACCATCGCCCACTGGTGCCAGGACGCCCCCAGGAGGCAAGTGATCGGTTGCTGTTTACCTCTCACACGTCACTTTCAATTCCTCTTCGTTCTCCTTCTCTTCTTCCTGTTCCTCCTCTTTCTTATTCTCCTTATCATCATCATCTTTCTCCTTCTCTTTCTATTCCTCCTCATCATCATCATTATTCTCCTTCTCATCCTCTTTCTCCTCCTCCTCCTTCTCCTCCTCATCCTCATCATATCATTCTCCTCTTCTTCCTATTCCTCTTCCTCGTCATCATTATCATTCTCCTTCTCTTCCTATCCCTCCTCCTCCTTCTCATCCTCCTCCTCCTCCTCATCATCATCATCTTTATTCTCCTTCTCTTCTTCCTATTCCTCCTACTCATCATCATCATCATCATCATCATCATCATCATCATCATCATCATCATCATCATCATCATCATCACTACGCCAGTTCTGATAGGATGATTCTTGTAAACAGTAAATGTAGATCCTTCAAGCATCTAAAGCTTTGTTGTTGTTTTGTTATCCTACGCATTCCTGTATAATCCCGTGTGTGCATTCCCAGGTAGTCCTCTTGCCCTCCTCTTCCTCCTGTTCCCGGTTCCTTTCATTCTAACGTATTGTCTTTAAACGAGATTCCCAGAGAACTCCTCCTGTTTCTGAACCTCTAAACGACTCTTCTCCTCCTCGTCCTCCTCCTCCTCCTCCTCCTCCTCCTCCTCCTCCTCCTATTTCGTTCTTAATCCTTCAAGCACATACTTCACCTCCTCCTCCTCCTCCTCCTCCTCCTCCTCCTCCTCCTCCTCCTCCTCCTCCTCCTCCTCCTCCTCCTCCTCTTTTCTACAAAGACCCCCTCCTCTTCCTCGTCCTCCTTGTCTTGTTCCAAATCCCTCAATCTCCTCTCTCTCTCTCTCTCTCTCTCTCTCTCTCTCTCTCTCTCTCTCTCTCTCTCTCTCTCTCTCTCTCTCTCTCTCTCTCTCTCTCTCTCTCTCTCTCTCTCTCTCTCTCTCTCTCTCTCTCTCTCTCTCTCTCTCTCTCTCTCTCTCTCTCTCTCTCTCTCTCTCTCTCTCTCTCTCTCCTCATCTTCCTCTCCAGAAGACACCTCCTTTCTTCTCCTCCCTCTCGTCTCTATCTGCACCATCTTTAATAATTTAATTCTTTCGTTCTTTCTCTCTCTCTCTCTCTCTCTCTCTCTCTCTCTCTCTCTCTCTCTCTCTCTCTCTCTCTCTCTCTCTCTCTCTCTCTCTCTCTCTCTCTCTCCTTCCCCTCATCTTTTTATATTTTTGTTCTTGCTGTTCTTGTTGTTCTTTTCTTGTTCTTGTTTTTTTTTCTTCTTCTTTTTCTTCCTTCTTCTTCTTCTTCTTCTTCTTCTTCTTCTTCTTCTTCTTCTTCTTCTTCTTCTTCTTCTTCTTCTTCTTCTTCTTCTTCTTCTTCTTCTTCTTCTTCTTCTTCTTCTTCTTCTTCTTCTTCTTCTTCTTCTTCTTCTTCTTCTTCTTCTTCTTCTTCTTCTTCTTCTTCTTCTTCTTCTTCTTCTTCTTCTTCTTCTTCTTCTTCTTCTTCTTCTTCTTCTTCTTCTTCTTCTTCTTCTTCTTCTTCTTCTTCTTCTTCTTCTTCTTCTTCTTCTTCTTCTTCTTCTTCTTCTTCTTCTTCTTCTTCTTCTTCTTCTTCTTCTTCTTCTTCTTCTTCTTCTTCTTCTTCTTCTTCTTCTTCTTCTTCTTCTTCTTCTTCTTCTTCTTCTTCTTCTTCTTCTTCTTCTTCTTCTTCTTCTTCTTCTTCTTCTTCTTCTTCTTCTTCTTCTTCTTCTTCTTCTTCTTCTTCTTCTTCTTCTTCCAGGTGCTTCAATTTCCTTTTTTTTTCTTCCACTTTCTTTTTACATTTTCGTATCTCACATTTTACGGTCTTTCCTCCTCCCCCTTTCCTTCATCCTGCTCTATCTCTCCTGCCCGCCATTACCACAGCCTTCGCCCTCCTCTCAATAACTCTCTCTCTCTCTCTCTCTCTCTCTCTCTCTCTCTCTCTCTCTCTCTCTCTCTCTCTCTCTCTCTCTCTCTCTCGTTTTAGTTTTGTTCGTTTTCTCATTTGCCTCCTTTTTCTTCTCGTTTTCTTACTCTTTTCTTTTGTGTTTTTTTTTCTTTGTTTGTTTTCTTTTCTTCTTTATTTTATCTTTTTTCGTTGCTACATTTTCTGTTTTCTTAGTCTTGCATTCTTCTTTACGGCTCCTATTATTTTATTTTCTTACATCTTTATCTTCCTCTTTGTCTTCTTTTTTTTTTTATACTCCCTCTGTATCCTAATGACCTCCTCCTCCTCCTCCTCCTCCTCCTCCTCCTCCTCCTCCTCCTCCTCCTCCTCCTCCTCCTCCTCCTCCTCCTCTCCCACTTTAGCTTCACGCACACAATCCACAGATCCTCTCCTATCATGACCACAATCCTCCCGCACATTCTCTCGCACTGTTCCGAATCCTACGTTATCACGCCCACCCTGCTGTCTCTTTATGGCAATGCAGGATAACCAGGTAAGCATAACATCCTCGTAACATAACACCAGATGGCGCCGCGCAAACCAGGTGTTATTATCGTACAGTACTTCGCTTCTCAAGGTCCTCCCGCTAGTCCTGGTATCTCACAACGAGGACGCGAGAACACACACACACTCCCGCACTTGCACGGTTAACCCTCTCATTACGATGTGCATCAATTCATGACACTAAAAGCATCGTGCAAAATCTTCACAAATATCTGCAAGAAGAAATTAAGCTCGGGGATTTTCGATATCTAGCCAGTAAAATGTTGAAAGGTGGCTGTAGAATAAAAGAAAATTTCTCAGTGGTTTGTGATTTAGGAGTGTGCCGAATAGCACTGAAAGGTTTAACGTGGCCTGTGTATGATTTCGATTACAACCCTGAGCAAGGAAGGGTATCAAGTGTCGGATCCCCCTGAGTGTTGGAGCGGCGCGGTCGCTCACTGTGTGGCACCGTACTCTCCGTGCATCGTGAAAATAATTAAATAAAACAAAATCAATATTAATTAGAAAAATATGTAAGCTCTTCCAAGTTGGGTGAACCAGTGAGTTATTGTATTTTGCACAACTCCCTGCATGACCTTTTAGAACAGTGAAAATAATGCATTAATAGAAGCATTAACAATACAGAATTATGATCTTGTTACATTAAGCGAAGCAATCAGTCACTACCTTCTGCGAGGTCTTCCACTCTCACAATCCAAACCATTCCTAAATTTCTTTCTGCTATGCTCAAACTCGCAAAGAAATGTAACAAAATGCATAAAGAAATTAATAAAGCATTACGTTTTTCTTACAGTACACGTAACATGAAGTTCCTGTCTATTGAAAGTCACGTTTCATAGCTAATTAAAAATAATAAAAAAAAATAATGATGAAGACAGAGAAGACGGAACTCGGTACTTACCTGCCCTTCCCATACCTACACACTCATTACCAACGTGAGAAGCCTCCTAACGCCCCAACATTGCTGCGGTCACGCCAAGGAGGTCTTTACTAAACCCACTTGGATCCAGCCTACCTGTACACTAATTACATCCCCTCGCCCCCTCATTTACCTGCACCACTTACCTTTATACACACAATACTAATTACCAACACGTGAGGTGTCTCCTAACACACACTCACCTGCTGTTGTCCTCTCCTTTCCAGGAAAATCTCCCACGGGTAACAAGAGTCCCCCAGGCGCTCCCCGCTCACCCGGCAGTGGGGCGGGACCAGGAGGCGGGGGTCTGTCTCCACCATGCCCTTCCCCCAGGACCGCCTCCCCAGCTCATCATCAGGTGTGTGTGTGTGTGTGTGTGTGTGTGTGTGTGTGTGTGTGTGTGTGTGTGTGCGAGCGCGTGCGTATGTGTTCCTTCAAGACGCCATTATGACCCTGTGTTGGGGAGCCTTAAATCAATCAATCACTTAATTAATCTATCAATCAGTCAGTTGCCAGCCTCACCACACCAGCATCACCGCAACACAGATAGGTAGATAGATAGATAGGTAAATAGATGTATAGATACATAGATACTTTATTGACCACAAACCTAAAAAAAAAAAAAGAAAATAAAAAAAAAAAAAACATAAAAAGATGTCTTGATAAAGATATCAGATTTGGTCCAAGTATATATTCAAATTACAGTAAAACACACACCGGCATCCGCAACTCCCACCCACCCACCCACCCACACCCACACACCAGAAATAATAACCGTGGCATCTCTCTCCCCCCAGAGCCTGCGTGGCAGCGGTGGGTTATCAGACGGCGGGAGTGTGAGCTACGTGAACGAGCGAGGGCAGGATAAGGACAAGCCGAGCACGCCGTCCAAGGAGGAGCTGGAGTTGAACGAGAGGAACCTTGCCAAGGAGAACACCACCTCCAGCTCCACCACCACGACCTCCACCTCCGCCACCAAACTGGGCAAGCTGCACTTCAAGCTGAGGTGAGCAACAGCAGGAAGATTAGGTGTAAAACAGGAGCACAAAGTAACACAAAGGCAGAGCAAACACATTAGAATTGCGTTGATCCATACGAGGCTGTTTGTGATGAGCTACATAACGAGAATCTGATATAAAGTGAGGCATTTAGGATGGCAAAGAAGAAACACGAGAACACGAGGAGAGGAGGAAAAGAAGTTAAGAATAGTAGCAGTAATAACAGTACGAAGGAGGAGGAGGAAGAAGAGGAAGGATTAGAGGGGAAATAAGGAAGAGAGGGGACGCAGTAGAAGATGACTATTAGAGAAACGTATACAAACTAGCAAGACTGTTAAGTGTGTGTGTGTGTGTGTGTGTGTGTGTGTGCGCGCTCGCGTAGGACGGATGAGTGACGAGGATTGCTCAGGATTACAAAGGTTTTAAAAATAGCAACAAATCCGCTGCTCTTTGCCTGGTTGC
Organism: Scylla paramamosain; assembly: GCF_035594125.1. NCBI lineage: Eukaryota > Metazoa > Arthropoda > Malacostraca > Decapoda > Portunidae > Scylla > Scylla paramamosain. Next base: position 15,644,571 of record NC_087170.1, on the reverse strand, counting down.
TTAGGGAGGAGGAGGAAGAAGAAGACTAGAAAGAGGTGGAAATAAGAAGGGAGAAGGAAAAGGAAAGCGTAAACAAAGAGGAGAAGGAGTAAGAGAAGGAGAGGAAGACGAGGAGGAAGGATGAAGAGGAGGAGGAGGAGGAGAAGGGGAATTGGAAAGGATGACCAAACAGCCACACACCTTTAGTTCCTTGCAAGGCACTTTGATAACTGTCTAGCTACAGGGAGAAGAGACGGGAGGCGTACAGTCACTTGGTACTGGGGCGGATGGTACTCAGGTCATATAAGCCTCAGGTCAAGACAAAAGAAGAAGAAGAAGAAGAAGAAAGAATAGAAGAAGGTGAGGAACAAGAAGACGAAGGAGAAGTAGAAGAAGAAGAAAAATAAGGAATAGAAGATGGTGAGGAAGAAGGAAGAGAAAAAGAAGAAATGGAAGAAAAAGGAGAAGAAAAAAAGAAGGAATAAAAGAAGAAGAGAAAAAAGAGAAGAGATATGAGGAATATATAAAAGGGAAAGGAGATAGAAGAAAAATAAAGGCGGAAAGAGAGGAGGAAAAGAAGGAAGAGGAGGAGGAGAAG
>NC_087170.1:15591494-15638994 GCF_035594125.1 Scylla paramamosain | reverse complement strand
GGCCAGCACAGCACCACATGACAACCTACACACCATGGCCATCCACCTCGCCGCACGACACTGCATCAAGATAACACCCCCCCACTTCCCACAGCCACAGACAGACGCGTTGTTCAATGTCACTGATGCCCACACAGAGAATACCCGCAACCAAATTTACATCGCGGTTAGTGAAGCTGCAGCCGCAAGCCCCAGGCATGTAGGGAACACCCGGTGATTCAACCGAAATTAGTTCATGGAAAAAAATAGGTAAAGATAATATGATGCAAAATCCAGTGATAAAGAAAATGTCTAGGAATATCGATGTGCCGTAGGCAGCCATAACAAAATATTATAAAAGTAGATCTTCATGTCTATCAGTGTAAGGGCACCTGACCAGAAATGGCCTCAAGCGCCAAGTCCTCCTGCTGGTCCCCACCTGATTATAACACACCGGTGCTCACCCAGGACACGGCGAAGGCTTCATGACGCCAATCCAGTGATGACATGACGCCTGCCGCCGTCACACCACCTGCTGGTCACTAGTTATAAACATTGCCTGTACAGTCACCAACACTCCCCATACTCACGATGGGTGGTGAGGCGGCGGCGGGCGGGGCAGCAAGCGGAAATGAAAATTAAGTAAATACACCATTGATCCTCGCGGTATCGAACACGAGCACACCTACCCACAAACACACGCCGTGCGTCTGTCACTGTGTGGGGGGGGAGTGTGCTCGCACTCCCTAAGAGCCAAGCTGCTACTGGCGCGTCGGTTGGTGTTCGATTCTTAACAAGTGAACAGAGTATTTAGATATATTTTGAAGAAGCTATATATGTATGTGTATACTTGAGATTTACGACTCTAATATGATCAGCGACAGAGTATATTTCCTGGCTTTAGAAGCGTCATATATCACTACGTCATTAATCACAACAGCATTCGAATGTGTTTTAGGTTGTGGCATCCAAACGTTAAGAACCTTATTTGATAAAGTTCCTCATAAATTTTTAACTTTTTGCTAGTTTATGGATGACTTTTCGTCCTTGCTCTGTACGCAACAATATTTTTACATTGCAATCGAATGCTGTTTACCTGCCCCTGAGCTCCCCCAGAGTCAGCTGATGAGGGGGAGGTCCCCCTCACATCGCATTTTGTACCACAATCTGCATTTTCATATCGGTCATGCTTAGATGAACACTAAAGGCGGTTCAAATATGGACAGTGTGTAAGAGCTGAGTATTTAGAAAGGTATTACTCACATGAATTCCATATAGTAGTAACAAAAGGTTGTCCCTCCCAGGCCATGGACCAAATGTCATTGAGGAAGCGTTCAGTTTATTAAGTAGATACGAAGCATTTGTTTTGTAGCAACATTGAAAAAGGACATACACTCCAAACACCTCTCCCTGCCTCGGCCATACCCGTCCCTGCCTCAGTGCCTCGCGTCTAACATCGGTACCGTTGATTGGCAAGGACCGCGGCACGCCTGCCACCGTCTGGGTGTCGCACACACCGACCAGCCCCGTCTTGCGAGAGGCCTGCCACCATCGCGGGCCAGTTATCGCGCCACCGCCGACTCGGAGCATCTATAAAAAGGAGAGGCTTGGTGTTGCTGGCAGCAGGACAGGCCGAGCCTGGAGCCGAGCAACAGCAGGGGCAGGGGGGCAGTGGCTGAGGGAAGATGGTGTGCTAAAGGATAGGAAACTATCGCCATGATACTAATGGCTTCTAGAGCTGTAAATAATGAAAGTTTGTTTGTTTATTTTGATTAAGGTAAATGTAAACAAGCACAGAGCATAAGAGCAGCGACGAGCCAGTACCAGGCGGCAGGAGCCAGTGCGGCACCGCGCGGGTTCCAAGACTGCCTGGTGTTTTGAGTTGTGGCTCCAGCAGAGATCATGCAGTTCTGTACACATATATGTACTGTTATATATATACATATACATGAAAGTTTGGCTCTGACAAATGCTATACAGTCACGTGTCTATGTATTAACATGAGCTGTAGAAGAATGACCAATAAACTACCCGGTGTGAACTGAAGTTTTCCTCACCACTATTCTCCCCAACCCATCCCCTCACGATAGTGTATTCCTCACCTTCACGACACTACCACTGCTGCCTTCGCTCCTTTCCTGTACAACGATTTCTTCGCCTCGCCATATATATATATATATATATATATATATATATATATATATATATATATATATATATATATATATATATATATATATATATATATATATATATATATATATATATATATATATATATATATATATATATGTGTGTGTGTGTGTGTGTAGACACTTATCTACTTTTTTCTTCTGCCTCTTCTTCCTCCCTCATCTTTCCTCCTCTATATTCCACTTCTACCTCTTCCTGCCCTCCCTTCCTCTACCTTCCTACTTTTTCACTCTATGGGAATATTCACGAAAAATTACATATTGACCATGATGTGTGTGTGTGTGTGTGTGTTTCAGGGAATGAAGGGTGGGGATTGAGGGAAGGAGCAGAAAAAGGGTTGAAATTACCATGTTAGATAACGAACCTGTTTTGGTTTTGAAGAATCTCTCTCTCTCTCTCTCTCTCTCTCTCTCTCTCTCTCTCTCTCTCTCTCTCTCTCTCTCTCTCTCTCTCATATCTAGCAGGTTTTCATTGTGGGTCTCATCGCTTATCTATCTGTAACATCATGCCAGTTTTAACTATCTGTACTTTTAATTTCCCTCATTTTTTGCTTTGTCTTTTGCTTGTGAGAGAGAGTCGCGCCCACCTAAGTACGTACATAACTGCCGCATCTAAAACAAGCACTTCATCACACCCTTAGCCTGTCTGTTGCCTTCACCACGGCCTCTCCTTGCTGCATGAGAGGCAGTGTGAAGGACAACCACCTCATTACGTCGTTCAGGAAATGAAAACGATGGTATTTGTTTGAATTATTATTATTGTCATCATCATTATCATTTTTTTCTGTTTTATTGTATCATGTTAAGCCTCCAGAATGAACGTTAAGCACACCCTGCATTGAAAGTCACATAAATTACACAATACATATAAAATGCACTTAAAAAATACGTTGTTGTTCAGACGAATCGCTTCCACGTCAGAGTAACGCCCACCACTGCTTCAGAACCTCATGAACCACTGAATGAAACACTGCTGCTTGTGCCCTTGACGAGCTTGTCAGTTGAATGGCTAGGACCACTGCTTCCCAAACCTGGAGGGCGCTCCCTTAAGCGGGCGTGAGAAGAATAAAAGGGTACCGTGAAGTTATCTGGCCAAAAAATAACTGTTTAAAAAATACATCATGAAACTCCATCAGGAATCAGGAATAAGAATATGTCCTAACACTCGTGTCAAGTGGCGGCACCCACCTCGCTGAAATAAGGTGATGAAAACCATATCATTTATGCAATCAGTTGTCTATTTCAATATTATGAGAACTGGAACATTATGCATGTGTCATGCCTACATGCCTCATAAATAGTTAATGTTAGTTTGGTTGATTTAAAGGAGTACTGTATGTGTCTTTACATTTCAGTACTGTGAGGATTTGAAATATTATGTACGTGCCATGTCTTCATATATATATATATATATATATATATATATATATATATATATATATATATATATATATATATATATATATATATATATATATATATATTATGAGATTATGAACATCATAGTCAGTTATTGTGTGCTCACTTCAGTGTTATGAGTGTTTCGAAATACCGAATTATATTATGTTTTCAAACTATACTTGATTTTTTTGGAACTATAAGTTAATTCTTGTTACTTTTTTTCCGATTCTTTTTAAGCAAATGTTTATTAAAATGTCTCGTGTCTGTATAATTTGTTTCATTTGTTTTAATCTAAAACAAAGATCTTTATTTTCCTAAACACTGCCGAAATATAAATTGCAAAGGAATATAGAAATCTCATACATTGGTGGGGGAGGGGCGTGGTGGTCTGTCAGAGGCAAAAAGGAGCGTCACGTAGGATGGTTTGAGACCCAACGGCTTAGACTGATTAACAATGCTCATAGAACGATGCTTACAGTGAGCAGTTATGAAGTGCCTTTACAGCAAACAAGGGGGAGGGGGGCAGGGGAAGAGGCGGAGGAGGAGGAGGAGGAGGAGGAAGAGGGGGGAGGGGGAGCGGGGGATAAAGTGGAAAGGAGTGAGGCACTAAAGCAGTCATTTCTCCTGAAGGCCGTGCGTAGGTAAGCTTTGTCCTCTTATCGGAATTTTATTAATTTGATAGGATTTGTGTGTTAGTTTGGTGTAATCCATTCCCGTGGTGTTGGTGGAGCAGTTTCATTTGGCACTACAGTGGACTCAAGGTGGAATGGTGAAGGACTGAGGATTCTGACTCTTGAATACGACTGTTGGAACTATTGCTCCAGCATGATGATGGGTAATAATTTCAGTTAAAGTATAACAATCCACCGTAACGAGTGAATGAACCAACGAGGATCCGGTTCTAGCGGATCCGGGGTTCCGGAACAAAACCGTTCTCACTTTACTTCATAGGCTAGAAGCCAGTTGCCTTCAAGAAACAGTCTGACGAATATGTTCCTGTTTCTTATTCAGCTTGGATTCCAGTCAGCCTTCGTTGCAGTTCATTATTCCTTCCATTCCACCGAGGACTCTAGATAAGTATATTGTGTAGTTGTTAAGCTTGTGTACTGATAGGTACTTCGCTTTATTCATGTCTGCGTAAATCAAGGGAAGTCTTTTGTTCTATAACTTGGCGTTAGTCTGCGTATGTTAATTTGTTATAACGTTAAAGTTCGGTTTCGTGTCGTGGCTTAGGAGAGTAGGAAATTATAGGAGTGTATGTATGGAAGTTTTTTAACTGCTGCCGCGTAAAATACTTTTATCAGTGCTTTAGTGTAAAAACTGGTATAAATTAGTTTCATGAACGTAGTAAGTTTCGTCGCACAACAACCTCGTGTTGGTCTACCTTATCTCAATCCAGGAAAACGGACGCTGCCATGGTGGAAGCTGAGGATTTGTAATCCACGCTCAAGAATATTGAATGCATCTGATGCTGCCATGGTGGAAGCTGAGAATTTGCTCAAGAATGTCGAATAGCAGCCAGACACTGCAGATGTCTGGCAGCGGAGGGTAAGTGTTAGCCTTTCTTAATTTTTGGATATTTTCCAAAAGTTAACGGACGATATTTTCCAAAAGTTAAGGGACGTTGCCCGGCAGGAGGCCACGAAGAGGCCCTTTCCCTTTAACTAGACTTCGCACCGTAGCTGAAATACGAGCTCCGATACGAGATCTTAACAACGCAAGTAAACAACCGTAAGCAGGGTAGTTATAGTTATTTTTAAAGGTAGTTGGTCGCTTGTTATATCTTTCTGTAGCGTATGTTCTTGTATAGAATATAATGACGGAATCTTAAAGAATTAAATATACTACCGGTATAGAAATATACTACCGGTACAGAGTATACTAACGGTATCATAACTGTTATAGAATATACTAACTGTATAGAAAGTTATTTTCTGTACTAACGGTATCATAACTGATATAGAATATACTAACCGTATAGGAAGTTATTTATCTTAATCATGTATAGAATATACTAACGGGGTTTTAATTTTGCATAGAATATCCCTAACGGCAGAGATTGTTTCCTAGGCATAGATGGGCAATGAATCCTTCCCATATTTCAGGCGTTGCGCTGCGACGTGAGTGTGATGACAGTACGGTGTTGAGGTCCTGCCGTGTTAGATGCCTTCCCACTCACTACGAAGCCATGTAATGACTGTTTTTTAGTAATGTACTGTGATATTATTTTTTTTAGTAATTGATGTTTTTTAGGAATGTATTGATATTTTTTTTAGTAATTATTGATGTACCGAGTGATTAATTTTGTTCTCCCTTAGTATCAAGTACTGTTTTTGTGAAGCCTTTGAAGCGCTTTGTTTCTAATTCATATTCCGGATAGGAAGTAAATACTGGATATGGTGTTCAGTATTGTTACTGGCTTCAGAATAGCTTGGTGTATCCTTACCACATCAGGTGTCCTACCCAGTGTTATTTCATAACAGTTGTTCCATTTCCCTCGTGTATGTATGTATCCATGACAGGACACGTGTACATCGAGTAAGGTATTCTTAAGGTTTAAAGGATTTTTCATGTGTTACAGGTGTTGCCACTCCATCCTGCTGCAGAAAACTGGCTTCATGTTGCAGTGAAGATTAGATGCCGTTTTCTGCAGACGTCTGCCTCGCACCTCCACTGTGTCCTGCCACCTCCACTGTGTCCTGCTAGTACGTGCTGCCATCCAGGGAGGAGAAGCCTCACGCCTCCATTCTGTCCTGCCAACACATAATTCCATGCTCTGTTGTTACACCTTCCTTGTGCTGTGGAAGTTCATGCCTGTAGTGCTATTACTGGATAATAGTTACAAAATCGATATTGATGTTTTTGGTAAATTTGCTTGACTTCTTAAAGGATTAGTATATTAAGGAATAATTTTTAAAGCAGGGTTTGGTAACTATGAAACGGCAACATATTTTTAGGTATTCTGAATAAAACCAAAATCCATTCGGAAATGGCAATTTATTAGCTACCATAATTATATTTAAAAAAAATAAATGGCCACCAACTCTGCCTACTAGGAAACCTAAAAAAAATTTTACCCAATTTTTTTAGCAGAAAAATGCCCAAAAGTTTGACGAAACTGAATCCCGCCAAAATTGACCCAAATCCCACCAAAATGAGCCAAATCCCGCCAAAATGAGCCAAAAATTCAAGATTCCCTGGAAACTGCTAGGTAGATATCCCTGCAAAAAGGGCCAGAAAATTGGGAAAAATTCCTACAGGCCAGAAAATTTGGAAAAAACCCTACAAAAAAACTGCTAGAAAATAGGGAAAAAACCCTGCAAAACATGCCAAAAAACTGTGCAAAACCCCTGCAAAACATGCCAAAAAACTAACTGTGCTAAGTCGAAAATACTCTGAAGAGTCTCCGGAGACGAGGCAGATGTATGTTCCAGCTAAAATAAGTCTCCTAAAATAAGTCTCCATACACTTAATTACTTTAATTAGACAATTTTCAATTACACAATTTTCAATTACACAATTTTCAATTACACAATTTTCATTACACAATTTTCATTACTCTTTCCAATCTCATTTTCTAATAATTTTCACTATGAAAGTCTTCATCAATTTTCAACTTAGAACAACTTTAAGCATTTTGGGACAATTTTCAATTACAAAAAAGTCTTGGGTAAATTTTCAACTTAGTACAATTTTCTAATTTTCTTTACCTTCATTCAGGAGTCTAATATAAAACTTAGTAACAGCAATCAAAGCAATCAAAGTTCTATAAAGTTGAGAAGCTGACTATATAATCTAAATATTCTCAGCCTAAATGTCTCAGAAATGTATATGAAACCAATTACACAACATTTCTTCCCTAAATGAGACATTTACATAAAGGAATAACTACCACATTTGGCTACAAGAACTGCACAGAGACCTTGCAGTTATGACTGTGAACTTCCATCAGCAGGAAATGCACTGCATCATGTTTGTGCAATTTGAACCATTAAGCACAAAATGAAAGACTTGGAACAGACTGAAGGGAACACAGTGAGATGGATGTGTGAGTGTGCTGGGAGAGGTGGCTCAAGTAGTAAAGGACTGATATGCAGGCTTTGAACTGACACCATCACCAAAGTAAATGACTGACAAATTGCATGAATTTAGCAGGCTGAGAAAGACTGACTGAACTAGATGATGGTGATAAACAAAGGCCAAGCTAGGAACTTTAAACAAATCTTCATAATGCAAGATCTCTTATAAATAGTAAAATTTTATCTTATAAATAGTAAAATTTTATAAGATGTTACTCCTAGCTAGCTAAATAACCATGTGGTACATAAAATCAAATGACTTGATGCACACTGGAATGACCACAATGTCAAGTCGTGAAATCTGTGAATATGAAAACATGCAATCCTGTGGTTGAAACCATGTGCACTACCTACACCTTTCACAAAAAAGAAATCTTGAACTAATTATGCTGTGAACATTATAGCATCCTGCACCCTCATCCCTCTCTGTTTTGCACTTGCCACAGGTGTCTCTGAAAGCATGTATGCTGCTGGACATCCAAAAGTCTGCAAGAGAAAGAAAAAAAATCAATAAATGCCTCAGATGAGAGAGCAGGAGGTAGGTGATGTTGAAGTAGAGTGGAGTAATTTTAAGAAAGCAATAGTGGAGGGTGCAGAGGTGTGTGGTATGAGACAAGTGTGAGGTGGAGTGAGAAATGGAAATGAATGGTGGTGTGAAGAGATAAAGGTAGCTGTGGAGGAAAAAAAGGAAGGCATTTGAGGAATGGTTACAAAAGAAGGATTGAATGTCATATGAGAGTTAAAAGGAAAGCAGAAGACAAGCGAAAACAGCGGTGTGTGATGCCAAAGGGAGGGCCAAAGAAAGATGAAGGAGAAAATTAACAGTGTTCATGAGAATAAATAAATGTTCTAGACAGAGGTGAAGAAAGTTAAGAAAGAACCATCTGGTAGTGAGGAACAGATGAAAACAGAGGATGATGGGATGTTGGTTACACAGGATGAGGCAGGAAGGTGTGGAGAGTATTTTTAAGAAACTGGAGGAGGAAGGAGAGCCTGAGATAGGAACATTTGGCAGAGATACTTTAATTAATATACTAAAGGGGTTAAATGAGGCTAGTATAACAGAGGAGGAGGTGCAGGCAGCAGTAATGGAGATGAAGAGTGGAAAAGCACTATGTCTGGATAGAGGTGCAGTGGAATGTTTGAGGACAGGTGGGGTCAGTGTCATAGTGATTATTTACATTGTTAAATGTGTGCTTTCTGACTAGCAAGGTACCCTGGGAGTGGGCAGGTCCATGTGTAGTTCACAGTTTAAAGGAAAAGAGGATAGGCATGAATAATTTAATTACAGATGTATCAGTCTGTTGAGTACAGAGGTAAGGAGTATGGTAATGTATTGATAAAGAGAATCAAAGAAGGTACATATGGAATAACTTGTGATGCACAAGGAGGCTTCAGGAGAGGGAAGTGCTGTATAGATCAGGTGTGTGCTGTAAGACAGATTTGTAAGAGTATTTAGTAAAATGAAAAGAAATATTCTGGGGTTTTATGGATTTAGAGAAAGCATAGGACAAAACTGATAAAGAAGGAAAGTGGGATGTCTTAAAGTTGTAAGGTCTTTGTGATAGGTTGTGAAAAGATAGATGAGATGGCAGTGGTGCCATCAGGATGAAACAGAGGAGGAAAAGATGAAGAAGCAGTTATTATTAAAGATGTTTTTGGCTAGGTGCTGGAAGTCACAAGGGGAGTTAGATCTAGAAACATTTTGACATTTTCTATTGATGAAGAAGTTTTGGCTAATTGGAGGAAAGACTTGGAATATGAAGAGCATAAGGTTCAGGTGATGGAAGACTCAAGTAACTTTTGTGGGCCACCTCTTTATCATGTATAGCACATGAACATGCCATGTTAAACCAAGGTTTAGAAGCTTTAAGGTGAGAGGAAGAGTGAGGAATGTATGCCCGGATGCCAGACATTATCACCTCTATTATGCACTCAGTACACAGAGACTGGTCTCTGACATGGAAGCAGTAGTCACTCCAAGGAAAATCTGAATAATACCTCCTCTGGCTCCCCCAATTAGCAGAGGCAAAATGCCAGAGGCACCTCCACTTTGGGGGATCCTGAGCAGGAATGGGAGCAATAGAAGATGCAGATATGAGGTTGTGATTAGAGGAGCAACAACGGAGAAGACAGAGTGACAGCATAAGAAGAAGGATTGGAGGTTAGGAAAGTCAGGAATGTTGGACAATACAAATTAACCTCTCCTGTCAAATTTATCTTGAAAACACCTCTTGGAGTTGTGTACAGCAATCATACACACACACACACACACACACACACACACACACACACACACACACACACACACACACAAAACACTTATGTGGACTGGACAGGCTGTCATTGTTCATTACCAGGGCAATTAAAGACTGGTTTCCTTGGTCTCTTCTTACCTCCCATCCTTGTTGGACAGAAGCTCACATCTGGCGATGGCGTCGGAGCCGCAGTGAAACCAGCAGGACCAGCACCACAAGGAAAAGCACAGAAAGTGAAATAGCATTAATGATCAGCGGAGCAGCGAGCCCTGAGCCAACAGCAGGCAGCTCCGTCCACTGACAGAACTCCCCTGAGTCTCCTGGCTCGCAGATGCACCGGAACCCTGGCTGAAGGTTATGGCAGGCCCTCCGTGCAGGCAGGGCTTCCGTAGGCACTCATTGATGATATCACAGTTGTGACCCAAAAGTTACTGGCCTGATTTGCATCCTCCTCGTCTGTGTTTCCTTAAAACCCAAAGCCTACAACTACACCTAAACTTGTCTTAATCAACTTTACCTTGAGATACCCTTACCTGCGGCAGTCCACGCACACGTTTACACCCCTCTTCTCATTGAATAATACGGTAGAATCTTCAGGACCAAAACATTGAACTACACTTTTTGGTATCGCCTGCACTTTATGCACCTTTCACTCTGTCAGTAACTGTCTGTTAGTGTTCCCCGTGCAATGTGTGGCGTGGGAGGGGCAGATTCTGCAGCTGTCACAACTATACTCACCAGCCGTCACGGAACGTTTGTTGTCATCCTGCGGTGTCTTGGACCAGCCAGTGTTGCCATCTTCATTCAACTTTCAGAAACTAGCTCTTATTTCAGCACAAAACATTAAAAAAAAAAAAAAAAATGTGTATATACATAATAATAAAATATAAAAAATAAAAGTGAATGTAGATGATAAATAAAGAAATAAAGTAAAAGAAAATATAATTAATATATCAAGTAGTGCCGTTAAAAATACTTATTCAGTAAACGTGTTCACTATAATAAAATTTTATAAATACAACCATACAAGAAAAAATATATATAAAACTTATGTCACGTAATGGAGTACCGTTGAAAAGACTCAGCGCCACAAAGTTCAAATAGGAATAGCATGTATTCACAAATGGCAGTATACATGCTGCCTCAGTAATCCTGCACACACACACACACACACACGAGGAACAAGAGGTAACATAGTAATAACTTGTTTCTTGACTCATTAAAGAACTGATTCCGTGGAACGTTTATATATATATATATATATATATATATATATATATATATATATATATATATATATATATATATATATATATATATATATATATATATATATATATATATATATATATATAAAGAATGAGACACTATGTTCAGAGAAAAAAAATTATCTTATTAACCGGGGTCCGCTGCTTTCTCTCTTATTATCGTGACTTAAAAGATTAGACATATTTAAGGATGGTGATTTTGTGGAAGTAAGAAGTTGCGTTTCATACAAGGTCTGCCACGTGTAGGCCTGATGCTGATGGTTTGCAGCTGTCTTGTGTAATTCTTCTGGTAAAGAATCAGTACCTAAGATATGAGCGCATAACCAAGTACGAGCTATGCTGGATAACAAACACAAAACATAGCATAATTTTTAATTAAAATCAATATATTAAAAAAATACATGGTATGAAGATGACAAAGCAAACACATTACCCCTAGAATATTTGTGGTGTGAAGTTAACAATTAACAATCTCACCTCCATATCAGTAGCATTCTTTGTGTACTATTCAGTGAACCTTCAGTACCAACGTACCTAAATACACAGACCTTCAAATATCAGCTAAAAATCATTCATGCTTCTTGGTCATATAAATTTAAAACTGCTGCTGAAATATCCTAATGCAAGGAATTTCAATTACCTTGGATTCTTTACCATTTGAAAACTGCTTTTTCAATGTATGTGTTAATTTTCAGGCTATGATGCCAGGCTGTCATAAGAACTTCAAGTCTGTCCAACCTGAATCTCTTGGTCTATCAGCAACACTGGTGTTGCTGTGGCCTGGCCAATAGAAAGCATCTTTGCTGCCATTACAAGCCTACATAGGCTTTAAAATGATTGGAAAAGCAAGTTTACTATAACTTAAAAAAAGACAAAACTCCTTGGAGTCAACTTCTCAGTGAGTCCATGGCACAAATCTACAGACTAGAGTTTTGTTTTTGAGAACACCCTCAAGCTGATGCCAGCCCATAAGGCTGGGAACTCTGGAGGGTAAGAGCTGCCACAAAATGGAACTCACTACAAGGAAAGCTGGCATGCAGAATTCCACACAACTCCAAGGGTCTGAGCTCTGCCCATCACCATTGTCATTCTACCAATTGCGTGATGATTCAACACAAAAATGTACTGTCCTATTTTTGTTTTGATACAAAAAAATTTACTACACACTAAAATCTAACTATAAAAAAAAAAAAAAACATTACATTTCCTCAACAAACTATGTACAGTGCCTAGCTTGATGCAGGAAAAATAAAGTCTGTGTATGGAGGCTTGATTTCTCAGAAATAAATATTTGTTAAAAATAAATACAAAAATAGTCATTCTGTCAAAAGAAATAGAATACTGGAGAGCCAAAGGGACATTGCACAGCTACACCATGGCACACACACACTGTCCATAAACATGACACTCTTCTGAACTAAATACACTATGTGAGAGAGAGAGAGAGAGAGAGAGAGAGAGAGAGAGAGAGAGAGAGAGAGAGAGAGAGAGAGAGAGAGAGAGAGAGAGAGAGAGAGAGAGAGAGAGAGAGAGAGAGAGAGAGAGAGAGAGAGAGAGAGAGAGAGAGAGAGAGAGAGAGAGAGAGAGAGAGAGAGAGAGAGAGAGAGAGAGAGAGAGAGAGAGAGAAATTTTATTTAAGTTCATAGAAATATTCCTATTGTTTCACCTTTAAAGTTCCTCACATTCACCCAGAGCTTCTTTCATTTAAATAAGATCTATGAATACTTTCACTACATGCATGAGAAGCACTTGCTCTGTAAAAATTATGTTGGGGTATCAGAGACACTCATTTCTGCCATGTTGATAGCACCATGATAATAAACAAAGTATTGTAGTGATGTATATGTAGAAGAAATACAAGTCAGTACCAGGGACATCTTGCTAATTCAATATAGTGGCTCAAAACAGATCACCAACATATTAAAAGTTTTGCAATTGTATGCCATCATCATAACAATGGCTGTTCTGTGAGTTTCTAATTGAGTTTATCCATGGTGTGGTACAGCTACTGTCAGCAGCTGAGGAACTTCTAGTATCAGTCCATTGTTTCTTGCAATACCTCTACAACTCTAATGATAATACTAAACTTCTGTGATAAAAATTCCCTAGCTCAGACAGAAGGCAGTGAGCTTGGTGATCTTCAGATAGCTATATCTTGATATTCTGAACAATAGAGAGCATAAAGAGACATCTGAACTCACTTACACAACAGTGAATGAAAAAAAGAGAGGGCCAGATTGTACAGTAAAATTACATTCCTCCTTTTTGTGTCAATGGATATGGCAATATACAATCCCCTCACACAAAGAGCCACCCACACCTTACACCACACTGAGCTGCACATGCAGACAAGACACACACACACACACATGCACATGAAAGAAAATGAATATGAATAATATAATTCTTAATCAAATTGCCTCCCATACCTGCCAGTGAAGTATTAACCTCATTAAATCTTGTAACTCCTCCATTGAGTGGCAGTGCAAAACAATAAACTCACTTCAAAACATGGAAGTGAAATGTCTGATGGCTGGTTCTATGTCAAGGACCTGAACTATGAGGAATGTGCAAAGTGCAGATTTTAACAAGTGATTAAGAGTCTACAAAATTGTAAAAATAACATGTGCTATCTACAATACATAACAAGGAGATACTTTAGGGAGTACTTTGTTGTGAGGGAAAATTAAATACAAGAGGGATATTTTGTTATGGGGGAAATTAAATATAAGAATGTTAATTTCCTAATGGCAGTGGCAAGGGACAAGTGCCTGGTGCTCTGTGGATTCGATCAGTTCATGACTACTAAATTATCAACAAGAACTGTCAATTAATTTCATTTACAACACATTCATAATTATTACTCATGCACGCACACGTAAACGCATGCACACACACACACATACATTCTGGGTTCAAATTGTCAAATAATCTTCCACAGCAACATACGACATTCTATTTTTTAAATGAAAACAGAAAACATAACAATATGTAATTCTGCTCAGGACTGTGACCTACTATGTTTGAAAGAATGAGCAAGGGGAATAGAAACAGTATACATATATATATAAAAAATCTTAACCATTTAAACACTGGGTTGATGATGCCAAACAGGGCATACAACTAATATAATACAAATACATAATATACTATATACTTAAACTGTTCTAACCAGTTTTCCTGATTTGAGTTCCCTAATATTAACTTCCTCTGTCATTCCTACAACACCACCCATGCATGGCAGAGTCTGTATCCTCAGCTGGAAGGGAGGCAGAGGCAGGGATGATGCAAGGACATGTAAAGGCATCACCTAAATGCTAGCAGGCAATGAGGGCTTGTCAAACCTTCCTATGTATATCATGTACATGAGAGTGGTGGTGCATAATAGGTGCTTCAAGACCAATCTTGCTAATGGCAGTTTATCAATATTTTAAATTTCATCTTGCCTCTTCATAAAGATTGTGGCATTGAATGCTTTATTTGAACATAAATACTATCAGGTTCTTTGAAAAATTAGAAATTCCAAAGTACTTGCCTTGTAATCATCACCAGTTCTGCACTACTGCAAAATATGCTTTACATATGTGTATTATAAATAATTTTGACTACCATGTCAATTCAAAAGAGCTGAGATCTATCTATTAACAACAACCGATTAGAAAAAAGCCATCCAGTGCATCATCCCACCAACTTTATTACCCCCAATGTTCTTAAAAGAGAAAGAAAAAGGAGGTGAGTGTGACAGGAGTGGTGTGTTTCCAGATGAAATATATAAACAAGAGACATAACCATTCTCTCACAGGACCCATGGAATAACAATCAAAGATAAACTGACACATACAGAGGTATAAGAATTGACAGACTGATAGGTAGATTGATAGATAAATAAATGGATGAACAGACAAAAACAAAATACAAATTCTCAGTCTTGGAAATGTGTTTGTAAGAAATACCCAACATTTCTAATTTTCAACTGTGTGTGTGTGCTTTAGATAAATGGGCATATGGCACAAAGGTATGTGTGATGGTGGTGGTGTGTACAGTATGACCCATGTGAGTTTGCATCTTTGGCACAGAGGTATACATAACCGTGCTGTATGCTGTGCACATATGGAAACTTGATATAAAATATGTGCAAGTGTGTGTGTGTGTGTGTGTGTGTGTGTGTGTGTGTGTGTGTGTGTGTGTGTGTGTGTGTGTGTGTGTGTGTGTGTGTGTGTGTGTGTGTGTGCGCGTGTGCGTGCACTTCAGGTGAGGGTTGTGGTGTGCATTGCAATGATGCACATAGTCAGAAATGAAGTGGTGTATGGAATGTGTCGTTTTAATATTACATTGGTACTTTACACCAACTTACATTGTGTTATGTCAACACCTTCAACATATGTACTGAAATTACATCATTACTTAAAAAAATCAAAACATAAATATAGTGATAAACACTACATCTCAGGTGCTGGATAGTCTCTACTATATCCTGTCTCTACCATACCCCACCCTCATACCTGCAAACCATTCTCTCAATACTGACACAACTCTAAACATCTGAGTGAGAGCAGAGAGCACTGTTAAGTAAGACATGAAGGACCTAAATAAATATAAAAATATATGATATTGCAACTGAGGATATATCAGTTTCTCTAATGCTACGAACATCCTACCGAGCCCAAGCAGCTGCCCAGGTCCGAGGTGGGCGGCATGGTGGTGCCACCAGTTGGGGCTGCAGCACTCAGAGGAGAGAGGTAATATTGACTTTGCCCACTAAGTAACAAAGACACCTTCACACAAGTTGCCAGTAATGACAAGGTTACAGTGCACTGTGACCTTACTAAGGGTTACTTTCCTTGACCCATCCTTCCACTGCACTCTATAAAAACTCTAGGGCACCCACCTGAGGTGCTTTGCAGCTCATCCTTGCCTGTTGCAAGAATAGGGACAAACCTAGTGATCCCCACCCTCATACATTTCCTCACACTTCTGCAGCAGCTTGAGGACTGGAGTGATGTTGTATGGGAAGAGGTTCTTGGACACCAGACGATCAATGGCATACCGCAAACGAATCAAGACTGTCATAACTTCTTCCAGGCGGCGTCCACAGTGAGAGGCAAACTCATGCCAACTGCGGCGGATGAACTTGAGGTAGCGAAGAAGGTAGAGGAGGAAGCAGGTCTCATTGGACACCAGCAGATCAAGCAGAACATCGTGGTCCAGGTACACCGTCTCCAGGAAGACCAGGAAGGTGGTGTGAGGGTTGACACAGGCATGAAGCTCTGGCTGTTGTCTGTAGAAGAGTACAATTAAAAAGTATGAGTAATATATTTTCATTCCAGTCTCATCCAAGAAAATATCAAACATAAGAACATAAGAAAATATGGGAAGCTACAAGTCATCAGGCCTACACACAGAGGTCTCTGTATGAAACATATCTACTTATTTCTAATTATCAAGTCCTGTTAGCAAGGGAACAAGTTAGAACTCATACAAATGGTTACAAGCTAGAAAAAAAAACAGGTATAGAGTTCCAGTTTACTAGTAAAAGATATGAAGGATTAAGAATATTGGTTAACACCTGCATTAGGTAGGTAGATGAGAGAAAGTAGTCTTGTAGAGCAAGGCTGCAGAAGGGAGCCAAGCATGCAGTAAACATCAGGGGAACAATTAGCATGAAAGTAGCAATAGAAGATAGCAATAGAGAGAAATGCTGAAGACAGTCAGTTAGAGAAGAGAAACTGATGAGATGAAATGCATCAACTTCTATTCCAATACACTTTCCTCCTTCACACCAAATAACTGATGGAAAAACTTTCTCACAAAAAAAATGACGACACACTTAGTGCCTTTCCTGAGTTCAACTCAGCAATGTGCCTCAGTCAAGCAGATCAAGGTGCCTGGGAAGCATCTCTTCCATAAAGGGAAGACAAAGGAAGGAAAGAAGCAGTAGTCCGAAGTAGAAAGAGTGTTAAGTACCTGATGCGAAGACCTAGGCCGGTGAAGATGTCAAGGCCGCACACCATAGACTCCACCAGCCAGTCATCCTGATCAGCAAAGAGGCGCACCATCCACTCAGCCATGGGAGCCTCAGGGTGGAAGGGTAGCTTGGCTTTGACAAAATCATCCACTTTACGCACCACTTCCCGCAAGCTGCGCTCGATGATGGCCATGTCCACATCCTCCGAGCCAGACCCGCCAGACCTGGAGGAGTTCTCTGAGGAGGAGTCACAGCGTGTCTCCTTCACCGTCACAGCAATGGCCTTAAGCACCACCAGCACCACTTTGTGCAACACAGTCCTATCCCCAGGGTCTCTACCCACTGACATGCCCTGTGAACTGGGTCCTGGACCGGCCACGCTCCCTGCACCCTCCCCCCCATGGCCAGATCCACTTCCTGCCCCTCCACAAGGCACACACTCTAAGAATCTGCGGTCCTTCACTGCCCGAATAAGCAAGTGGGCCAGGTTACAAGGCTCCTCAGCTAGCACGTCCTGCAGGGCCAGCGTGCTACCGTAGCAGAGCACCTCGTTGTACAAGTCCAACACTTTGCGCCACACCACTGCCGCTGTGTGTCGCGTCAGGGGTGCCATCAGGCGCTCCAGTCCTGAATAGAACTCCTTGGTGTCTGTAACAGACAAGTTGGCTTTCACCGAGATTAAGGACTCCCACAGTGCCAGGAAGGACACCACCACATGTTCTCGCTCTGCTGAGAACTCATTCACCAGCTGCGTGAGACGTCCCACCAGGGCGAACCAGCGCCGCTCCAATGTGCGTGTGGCCAGGTGCTTCACCTCATTGGCCCCCTGTGCCTCCGCCGGGGCCAGCTGCACACGGGAACACTCTGGGGGTGAACCACCCTCTTCCCCAACTTCCAGTGGGTGGTCATCCAAATCCTTCCACTCAATGACACGGCGCACCACTTCCACTGAGTGGCCCACCTCTACCAGACGTGGTGAGGTGGCCAGATTCTCCACCAGCCGCTCCAGCACTACCTCACCTGCCCGACCACGCAGCATGAGCAGCAGGGCTGAGAGAGCACGGGCAGCCGAGTAGCTGATGTAGGCATCAGGGGAAGCCAGGAGAGTGAAGAGCACATCCAGCACGGCAGCTTCATTGTCAGCACCAGCAGCAGCAACTTGGCTGATGCGGGCACACAACACACCACGGCTCTGCTGCCTCAGCGACACCTCAAAGAAGAGTGTCAGCATGCCTGTGT
This sequence comes from Scylla paramamosain, assembly GCF_035594125.1. Taxonomy (NCBI): domain Eukaryota; kingdom Metazoa; phylum Arthropoda; class Malacostraca; order Decapoda; family Portunidae; genus Scylla; species Scylla paramamosain. The sequence goes on along the minus strand of NC_087170.1, from coordinate 15,620,613 downwards.
AGAGCAGTGTCTCCTCTCGCAGTGGGCCAGGCCGGGCAGCAGGCTGGCTGGCCAGGCATTCATTGCAGACGGCCAGCGTATGCAGGATGTCCGGCAGCTGCAGGGAGCAGAGGCACTTGTGTGTCAGGCGAGCATGGATGATCTCCAGGTCACGGCGGGGCAGCAGCCGGCCTGGCCGGCCCCCAGCCCCGCCCTCACCTGAGGGGGGCAGCTTGGCCCGCTTGTGCTGGGGCTCAGCCATGCTGCTCACCTGGCACAGCCCAAGCCACCGGGGGGTAGCGGGCAGGTGGGCGGGCGTGGCCACCAGCCAGCCTCCATAGCAGCAATAGTGATGAAGGAAGGGGCTGGCCAGGCCTCACTGTCCTCCTGAGGCTGGTGTGGTGGCTGGGGGGCATGACCATTTGCCCCACCGCCCCACACTATCTAGCCCCACCACCACACATCACAGGCAGCTGCACCACAACACACCAGAGTCACACCTGCACAGACACCAACAACAATCTGCAACAAAGACACAAAATATTAAGCAATATTCAGGAGGGGGGGGAGAGAGAGAGAGAGAGAGAGAGAGAGAGAGAGAGAGAGAGAGAGAGAGAGAGAGAGAGAGAGAGAGAGAGAGAGAGAGAGAGAGAGAGAGAGAGAGAGAGAGAGAGAGAGAGAGAGAGAGAGAGTTATAGAAGGGGGAAGGAATGAGATGCATAGGTGAGATGGATGAGAAAGAAGAGATGGAGGAAGATAGGAAGAAGGCTGGCTAAAAGAATTTCCTTTAAGTATGTCAGCAACCACAATGACCTGGGTGTTATGACTGATACATGACTTAGATTCTGCTTGCATATCAGACAGTGAGGAAAGCTGCTGCCATATCCTCTTGCTTTCTAAAAGCAACCTTGTGCCATTCATGATGTCTGTTCACATCTCTTATGTGTCCTTTTTCAACATATGTCACTGTTATGGATCACTAGCTATAGTGGTGGTCTTTGGTTTCTCAAGTCAATACAAAGAAGGTGAACTAATATTACTGATGGTCTGTCTGAAGTCCCTTACTCCTAATTCTTGGCCATTCTATATCTACATTCTGTAAAGGGTCACCTCCTTATGGCTAACCAGCTGAAGTACTGGAAGATATTCCATGATGAATGTTGGATATGAGCCTCAAGATCACTATACTTACAGTACCAGAAATTGGAACTTGGGGATACGTGAGATTTCTTCTTTCTGCTCAACTGGATGCAGGATACTTTATAGTCAAAGATGTGTTAGTGCTTGAAATTTTCTCCCAATGTTGTGTTAAATCTTTAATATATTGATTTGCTTAAACATGCTCTTAACAATATTAATGAGCCATGCATATAAAAATTGAATAGACATAGCTTACTCTCAGTTCATAAATAAAATTCCCACATGACACAGAACTCAGTTCTGTTCTCTTACTACCTATTCTGTTTATAACTGTAATGATGGCAAGTCATTGGGTCTGAGCTTCCCCCTGCCCCACATCTCTTAAGCCTTCTCATCCTGAACAACTCACATCAGTAAGGGTGGCAACCAGGAGAGCTGTTTACATTACATTTGCAACATTGTTACTTTGTTGCATCCTCCAACAAGAATATTGTAATAGAGGGCAACAAAGATAGCTTGATGGTTGGCTAAGTATCAACACAATGAACAACCAATTACAGACACATGAAGAGCAAGCAAAGCAAAATCAAGTATTCAAAAAGTGTTACCACGTGAGCTAGCCTGCTTCTTTTGAGAGACAACTGAAGAGAACACAATCTCCTCAAAAAGTTCATTCTAGAGCTCACTGACCCTGATAGAAATTAAACATGCTATGACATCCACAGAGTAGTGAGGCATCAATCTTTTCACTATGGTTTTAAAGCAACTTTGGTGCACTTTCAAAAAAGGATTATGCAAATGAGTGTAATGATCATTTATATTTTTTCAGGCCATAGTAAGTTTATCCCCTTAATGAAATATAACTGGCGGCAGACCTGACAAGCCCGAGTGCCAACACAAGAGCTCTACCACACCTCCTGTGGTACTAATACACTGGGGTAGGTCAAATTAGGGCCATCTCCAACTCAGGGCATTCTGAAATACCAACTTGGACCATTATCTCAAGCAATTTGAATCATTCTGTACGACCAACTCTGGCCATCTTTATTACAAACTTGAACCATCATTTATTCTAACATGAACTCAAGATCCAAATCTTAGGCAGAATCATACAAATCATCTTCTCACCCTCATTCATGTCCAGTCCCAGGTTTCATTTCTAGACCATAGTAAGCACATCATGGACAAGTGTTTAGTGTGCATAAATATAGTGCATCCCCAACAGGTGAGATTACAGCTTTCTGTGCAGTTTTCCAGATTTACTAGTATATTACAGAAATTAAACATATAAGTGTAAATTACTGAACTCTACAAATTGTGTTCTAACATCTAGCAATTTCATCATATAAACCTTTTCCATACCCTAATCTATGTTCAGCAGTACCATTCTTGAAGGCAAAGGATGCAGCACAATAAATTAAACAAAATATCAGGAAAAGTTTAAATAGTGACAAGTGGTCTAATTGCCTTATCATAAATTAATTTAATAATTTTGCAGGAGGCTTTGGTGTTTGATGGATGCAGTTTTTGGCAACATAGAGCTTGTGAGGCCGACATTACAAGGGAGGAGTATAGAAGAGCAGTTAGGGAGAGTCTGGAAATAAACTGGAGGTGTACCGTATGTGCTTCTGCAAAAGAAGGCCATAATTGTAAAGTTCTCAATGAGCTTGATTCATTGAACGTCAGTGCTGACTGCTCTACTGAGGATCATCCACTGTTTTTTGTAATTTTAAGTTTGTTAATAATGAACTGCATACAATTTCTTGGTTGTGAATTTTATTATTTTCAAGCTTTTATACTATTTTTCAACTACTTTTTATTCCTAAATTTTCTATGAACCTTGTTGCTTTCCGTGTTTATGTTAATAATGAAATGCAAATAATTTTTTGGATGTGAATTTTATTTTACTTTTTTTAACCTTTTGTTCTATTTACTAATATTTAGATCTGGTCCAAGTTTGTCCACTGCTGTGGCCCGAGTTCGGGGTGAGCCAATACACTCACAGGTGAGAGACAGAGAGAGTGGGTGTTCTAAATGTAATGGGAAGTGTGGCTATTCAGGTGTTGGTTGTGATGCAACACAGGTGGAAACTTGAATTGGCAGCGCTCCCCTCCACCCCTACCTGTCCTAAGCTGCAAAGGACTTCCCCCAGTACCTGGTTCTGCCATACCTCGCCATAGCAGAGTAGAGTGTGTGTCCCAGGCACAGTGCTCTGAGCCCCCCGCCCCCCAAGGAGGGCAGCAGCACTCACCTGGGGAGCAGCGTGATACTGCCCCGTGAGAGGCGCGGTGAAGGCTGCACGTCGTCCAGTGCCAGGTCCTGCTGCTCCCGGCACCACACACCACCCTGCAGGCCCTGGTGCTGCTTCACCCTTGCCCAGGTCACGCCACAGCACAATAGATCCACTACACGCTGGGCCCGGGATGCTGAGACCACTACTCAGCGACCACCACCACCACCACCTTCACTCAACTGACCATCTATAGTCCGCGGCGTAAATATCATCAGTGTTTTATAAAACTTATCCATTTTCTTATATAAAGCATTAAATATTGTGCTTTAATTTTAACGCTTATTCGTAAGCGTGGATACTATATTCTATTTATTTCTTATCCATAATTATTTACTATAGATAGTTAATTGTGGTTGACCACTGCATCCGAAGAAGCTCCCTGAAATACACTGAGGTATGTTTTCATTCAGTGAATTGTCTTTCTAATGAAAAAAAAAGCAAGGCAGTGTATATTATGTTGAAATTTCAGGATATAAAGCACTTTGTTTTACTACCATCTAAACCATATTAGTGGTGATCAGACCTATTCTAGTGAGCGGGATCCAGGCCAGGCCAAACATACGGACAGCGGGGCCTCGGTGGGCACGGGCACGAAACGGCAATGCGAGGTAAAACCCATTGTCCTCTCCCTGGCAATCTTTCATGCGAATAGCGGGAACTTTGCTCTTCTAAAACATGAAGCGGACTATTTTTTCCGTAACCATTTCCGTTTCCAAGTGGGAGGAAGACGAAGGTCCGGGCGTGTGGGTCTAATGGGCATCGGCTTTGAATGGGCCCACTTGGCCTCGGGGCACGGCGGGGCTGGGCAGGGCATTGTCCACTCGCACCTGAACCCGCAATTTTGAAGCTTTATGCCGACCATTTGAAAGAGAGAAATGACAACAGCAACGGCAAAAATGACGACTGGAGCTATCAGAAGTGGGCGGAGAATGACCATGGCATCGCCGCTTACGGATAGGGAAAGTAAGGGAAAGAGGTGGCCAGACAGGGAAAAAGGAGAGCCGGGATGGCGTGAGGAGTGGAATAGAGGTAGTAAGGAAAAGTGATGTCAGGGATGGGTGGTGAGCGGCACAAGAAGATACAAGGAATATGAGGCATCGGTGTCAAAGGAGAATAGAGAGAATGGAGTATATATGGAAAAAGTATTACAAACAAGGGCAAAATAGGTTGAAATAAGAAAAAAAAAAAGATATATATATATATATATATATATATATATATATATATATATATATATATATATATATATATATATACACGAGCATAACAATGACAATCAAGTGCTTCACTTTAGCGTTGCCGATATGTGTGGTCATTCCCAGACTTCCTAGATCTCAAAGGATGATAGTGACTTCTATTAATGGCATAGAATCAGACAGAAAAAATATATTGTGCTTTGGTAGACCGTCCTGTATATACGAATTTTGTGGATGCCTCACTGCACAGAACCATCAAAGCCTCCGTGCAGGAGAATGTTGACTAACATTGATATTAAATGAAATATTATTGTACTTACTAGATTGCACCCAAATCCAGTTTCTTGAAAAGGTACGAAAATACATACAAAAAAAAAAGAAAAAAAAATAGCAGTATATATATATATATATATATATATATATATATATATATATATATATATATATATATATATATATATATATATATATATATATATATATATATATATATATATATATATATATATATATATATATATATATATATATATATATATATAGTGGATGATGTAAGAGTTATGAATGAGAGAGGAGAATGTAGGAACAGGAGCAAGAAGGGGGTATGTAAGAAATAGAAAAGACAAGGAATAAACAAAAGAGGCATCACAGAAGGAAGCACAACGTCAAGCAAAAATAAAATATGTTAGCATAACAAATCCACAAATGACCAGTCGTACTCTTAGCAATGGAGTTCCTCTAATATCATATAATTTTCATCCGTCCATAAGATAACCAACCTCTTCGTTAAAACTATCATATTCACATTTATTACCTGGCAGCCAATCTGTTCCACGTATTTCTACTATAACCCTTTTACCCTTTTTGTGAATCAATTTAAGAACTCAATGAAAACTGCAGAAATCCAAGAGGCCAATGTTATTCACTAACTTTTTTTTTCTTTCTCTCTCTCTTTTAAAGGAACCACTCCAGGGCCCGGTAAAGCACAATCACTGAAAGAGCCGTATGTATTAAAAAAAAAAGTTTAATATACTGTATTTATTAATGCTGGTGTAGTATAGTAATCAATGAATATAAGTCGAGGTGATAAATATATACACTATACCATAACTGCAAAACATTGTAGTACAGTTTTGTATAGAATATAATGTGTAGTAGTTGTAGAAGACTGAAGATTGTAGTATAGTATTTTATACAGCTTGTATAGTGTGTGTGTGTGTTGGATGTCAGCATCCGGATCCGCGGAGCATCCGCAGTGAAAATACTATCTGCATTACTATCCGCATTCGCGTTCTACAAAAGAAAAAGATCTGCGTCAATATCCGCAATGTGGATGTCACGGATCTGTGTATGTGTGTGTGTGTTACTTTGATTGTTTTGCGAAGGTTGGGAATGTTACCTTTAACTGTGTTTTATTATATATATATATATATATATATATATATATATATATATATATATATATATATATATATATATATATATATATATATATATATTATAACAGGTAAAGTGTTGTCAAACATTTTGGATGGTCCATCACCATGTTTGTGGTGAGGCACACCCTCGCATCCCTCATCGCGCCATTTCTTGACCAACGCACCCACACAGTCTCTTCATTGGCATTAGCTAGACTTCTTCTTTTCTTTTCTTTTTTTTCTTCTTTATTTCTTTCACCATTCTCATGAAACTCTACCGCTCGACCTATGTCAGCATGGCTTGTATGTTTTCCAGGCATCGCACAACAACTCAACAGTAGTATATTGTTTTATTACTCGCGTGATAATAATATTTCACATACTCTTACAAACAGTAAGTATTTCTTCGAAATGTTGGGGATCAGAGAAGAGATAAGGGAAGGGAGATGTAAACACAGATGGACATGACTGATACGATGTTTTAGCGAGGGAATTGTGGGAATGGTTCAGGTGAGTGTATGGCTTCGTGAGTAGAAAGTGTGGGTGGAAGGCTGTAAGTCGAGTTTGTGTGGCTCGGTGTTTGTGTTGCGGAAAGCTGTGAGTTGTAAGGAAAAGGAAACGAGATATCGGTGTTTTTTACAATATCTGGGTGTGTAGAGAGGGACTGCAACACGACCTTTGTTATCGTGTTCTGTATTTCATCTTTCAATATTTCAGACCACATACGAGATAATGACCTAAGTTTCCAAAGTGATCATTTGCGTCTTCAGGATTCACCACCTTTGACACAACACTTTCCGGCTCGTGAATGGCGTCCTCCACTGTTTTGTTAATCTGTGGACAAGACCTCGCATTCTTCACATGTCCTCACTCCGTCATTGCTGCATCAACCACCTCAGGACTGCGTGAGTTCAGCTCCTCCATTTGCTGTAGGACTGGCCGAGGGGTTGCCCTGGTTTCCATCACGTGAACAACAGTTTCTTCTTCGATCAGTACGTCTTTAGTAGGAGCGCCCTACAAGGAGAGACATGTTTCTGCTTATTTATTCTATTATATACATAAATAATTGTGCGAAACTCGAAGTTTGGGGCGGATTTTGCTATGGACAACATGGGTATCGCCATGGGGGCGCCATGGAGCATCCGCTAAAATGTATTTCTGTGCTATTTTCTCTATGTTTGTACTGTGCTATCTGTATACACTGTAACAAAATGTTTGCTGGTGGAATTTCGCAATTCTTAATAAATAATTAAATGACTATGTATACTTTTATAGGCCGGGGGAGGTTGAGGTTGAGTCGAGCGCCACACAAGACGTGTAACTCCGCCATTGCTTAAAAGTATTTGTTTTAGGCATTATCACGAGAAATCAGTGAGTTCTGGTAATAATACTGTATAAGACAAAGTCTGTCGGTTTCTTGTACATTTTAAATGACTTAATTTCCCATGAATAAACCACGAGCGATCCTAGGCAGGAAAAACTCGCCTCAAAATGAATGTGTCCTAGTGGTAGTAGTAATAACACCACCACCACCACCAGCAACAACAACAACAACAACAACAATAATAATAATAATAATAATAATAATAATAATAATAATAATAATAATAATAACAGCAACAACAACAACATTGCGACTGACAAGTTTCACCACAACAGCGTTTTTTTTTTTTTTAATGTGTCACAGGATGTATAGAAGAATATCCTGTCCTGTGACAAGGCGTGGAGGCACGATAAGACGGACGCGGGGACAGGGAATGGGGTCTGTGGGAAAGGGAAAGGGACGGATGTAACTAGTGCCTGGCCGCAGCGTTTGACAAGACTCTCTTTGTCATGTTATGGCTAGGTTTTATTGATGAAACACTTATGTTTGTAATGTCTCTTTGTTATGCTATGGTACGGCTCTGTTGAGGAAACACCTGTGGTCGAAAACCTATGTTAACACTGTAATATGAATATCGTCTTATTTCCCTATTCTCTTTTCATATAAACATACATAACACTATTCGCGCCTTACTTTCTCTCACTCATGTTTTACGACAGTGCCCTCAACCAAGACCTTTGCTTTTAACTGCAGCACCAAATTGTCCGTGATATACCGCATCCGGGAGATGGCCAGCCTGTACGTAATGCGTATGCGACCGTGCCACACACTGATGGCCGAAGCTATAACAAGGCTATAATAAAGATTACAGATCTCTGGTCTACAGCAGCCGGTCACGAATTGTCTTTTTTCATTTTTTTTTTAAGGAAGGGATCTACGCCCTTGCTCCTTCTGAACTAAATGAAAAAAAAAATGTTTTTTTCACAGATACCTTTTATAAGTTTTCTTTGCCAGGCACACATTATCAAAAGAGATAACTAAGTAAAAAAATTAGTGCTTACTTTGGTGACTGTCCTTCCCGTAGTTTCTCCATTATTTGTATCTGTAGGAAATGAATGCATACATGAAGCAACTGCATACCAGATGTGATGAATGATGTCACTGGCCATCAATATTCTATACTGAATACTACCATAAAAAAAAAATTGCGAAAATACGGGAAAAATTTTTTTAATTAAGTAACTAACTGAAAAATTATAAATTATAAAAATATTTTCATGTCACTAATATTAAAATTTGAGATGGAACGATCACATCCTGAGAAGGTTGGAAAGAAGACAATGGAAACGGAGTACATGGGAGAAGAAAAAGAGGAAGACCGAAGAAAGAGGTACATGGACTGGGTGTAGGAGACCGAAGAAAGAGGTACATGGACTGGGTGTAGGAGGATGTAAGACAAAAAGCAATACACGAAGCAAAAGCATAAAATACAGTCACGTGGAAAAAGCTTATCCGAAACAGCAATCCCGTATAGAAATGGGACACAAGCTAAGGAGAACAAGAAAAATAAGGTCTTTGAAAATAGTCCTTCGTAAAGAACTAAGTCCTCAAAATATGGGATCGAATATATAACATAGGGAGACATATAAAGTACATGCTATTTACCGTTTGATGTGCTCTGCTTATCCCAGGGACCTGATGGCTTATTGGTGGGATCCGTTATTGGCTGGAGCATTGAGGATTTCAAGAACATCACTGCTGAGAATGGAGCTTCAGAATTCCCTTTCGCTTGAAGAAACATCATTGATCGCGCAGCTTCACGATTGTCTTTCACGGCACGTTTACTGTAATTAACAGAAACTTTAAACTCACGACAGCTAATGGTAAAATATATAAGGTGAATATGAAAACAATGAAAGGAAGAATGAATGCGTAAAACGTCTTGTGAAGGAAGAAAGGTGACTGTTATGGTGACATCAAGGCAAGGATGGGCAAATGGTGAACCTGTGTTGGGAAGGATTATTTCCAACACTTCTCTCACAATATCATGACTAAGGTCATTATTTTGAAACGTTTTGGATTTTCATAAGGATTATTTTTCAATGACTACAAATATTGGTCGGATTTTAAGATTTTTGGGGTACGTTTTCAAACAATGGTGCAGAATCTTTTTTTTTTTTCGAAAGCCACCTCTTCCCCCTCCCTTTTTTTTTTTTTTTCGAGAGAGAGAGAGCTCCAACGATTGTCTTCAGCTTCTCTCTTCGCCTCAAGGTTGCATCTCTTGCTGTCTTCTATCGTTATTTTCACTTTGCTCTTCTGATTTTTGCTAATAGCAAACTTCTTCCGCGGCATCTCTGCGCAAGACTTTCTGCTTTCTCTCACCTCTCTTCCGTCCAACTTCTTAATGCAAGAGTTAACCGGTATTTTCAATCTTTTATCCCTTTTACTGGTAAACTCTGGAACTCCCTGCCTGCTTCTGTATTTCCTCCTATCTGTGACATGAACTCTTTCCAGAGAGAGGTTTCAAGACACTTATTTGTATAAACCTGGATTTGCTTTTTGGTATATCTTCTTTTGGGACTGGCACCTTCAACGGACCACTCTCTCTCTCTCTCTCTCTCTCTCTCTCTCTCTCTCTCTCTCTCTCTCTCTCTCTCTCTCTCTCTCTCTCTCTCCATCCCTTGTTTCCCTTCGCCCAGAGCTCAGAGAACGAAACATTGAAAATAGACAGACGGACGGACAAATATGTAACAAAAGTCATAATTAACGATCAAACAAAGAAATCGGGGATCATAGGCGCTTACCAAAGATGATATGAATTTGATGAGAAAGCAGAGGTAGTAATAACAGATGTAGTGATGGTGTTGTTGGAGTAGTTACAAGATGACCTGTGTGATAATGCACATGGTGATTAATCCTTCATATTCACCATCCAGAAATGGTGATCCATCCTAACACTGCTTTTCCACTCCTTTCTTCACAATATTAAATCAAATCTAAAATGAGAACTTGCGCCAAAACCTTCATCAGCATCTATGTGGTGGTGACTGTGGTGATAGCGGTGGCGCTTGTCACCTTGTAGGCCGTGGTGATGAACACCCGCACGATTGGACTGCTGGTGGAGGCATGGCAGCACGCCGGTGTAACATTTGGGAAATATTTCTCAGCGGACGTATTTTTCACAACAGCGGCGTTAGTTTCGCTTCTTATCGCTTGTTAATAAGGTCTTGAAACTGAACGGTTGTATGGTTCTGTTTCATTCCACATTAGTTTTCAATCTCATTTATTTGTTCAGATTGAAAAGATATATGAATTCCATCTCTACGACGAAAAAAAGAAAAAAAAAACCTACCCAATTACAATGTCCATCTGTTCTCTCCAGCCAGGAGGCACACCTTCTAAACAATTATTCTCCTTGTCGATGACGATGTGTATTGGATGTGTCACCCCGGTGGGAGAGGAAATGGCTAATTCTTTCTGTGGGACATACAGCTCTTCTGATTTGACACGCCTCATTTTCTTGAACAATTTCATTTTCTGAAATAGAACATTAATTAACTTTGATGACATGCAGTTTGTGGTTGAGGAAGCGCCGATGCAGCATGCATTATGCAGCAGATCAGGGGAAATATTCAGCAAAGAGGGAGAAATTCTACATCTTACTTGACTTGCAGAAAACCTTTGATAGAGGTAGAGTACTTCGTGGTGTCCACTCAGGAGTCTGTTTTGACACTCTTATTGTTCACTGTTGTTCTTGTAACTTCGTCTTGTGATGCATGTGGTATGTGACTAAACAGTGGAATTGAACGCCTGCACACGCGATCCACCTGCAAGAGAGTACAACGGAAAGCCTTGTGACGCTTGTAATGTTTTATTGAATATGTTAAAGATCTCTAATATTTCAGCTTGCAAAACTACCACCACAAAGGCAGTCAAAACAGTCGCATTATACCACATCTTGGCAGTGTCAGTGTACTCACTACACGATGACCCTTATACATTTCGGCTCTTAATCTTGACTGTTTTTTTTTTTTTTTTCAGTAACTCGTGGAAGTTATTAGGACTTCCCAAATCTTAAGTGTATAATTCTAATGGTAGTTTAACAAAGAATCTGCATATGAGAGAGAGAGAGAGAGAGAGAGAGAGAGAGAGAGAGAGAGAGAGAGAGAGAGAGAAGCGTTTCATTAAGAAAACGAGCTAAAATATCTCTCATTAGCTATTACCTCTTACCAAGAAGACAAGTACGGTCCTTCTCTTTTGATGAAGTGCACACCAAGGAATATAATCATCATATACATGGGACACGCTAACAGCAGTGTGTTCTTCAGAGCTCACACAACACTACTTACTGTAGGAAAATGCAATGGTTTTTCAATTATAACATTTCTTGGTACGAAACTCTAAAGTGGCTCAGTTCTTGACAGGATATTGCAACATGTGTCCACCAAGACAAATATTAATTATACGGTGGCAGCCTGGTAGGCATTATTAGGTTGATAATATACAGTTATAGAGTGAAACGACCATTTCCGAGCTCGTATCACAAAGGAAAGAAACATGTTTGATCATAACTACGTCGTTCATAGGACTGAAGGGCGTGATAAAGGTAAAGCTACCTCGCTCCCGACTGACAACCACTTCAAGGATTACCATGACGTCAATTAGAATAAAAAAAAAAAAAAACGTAGCAACGAAGATAATAATTAACAACGGGTAGACATATGGAGATAGGATATTTAACTTCCGTAAGCTATAGCAACATCTTCCCAGTTTGATACGAGAGAACCGGTAATTAACAATGTTCACAACAGAACTTCTGTCATGTGTCATAACAGAAGTAGAACATGGAGTGGCCTGTTAGCTAGTATATATGTGACAGTTCATCGGTTATAAAAAAGGAAAAGCACACATTACAACTTGAGGATTCCCAGTTTGGGGTTGACCTTAAGTACGGTTCCTATTTTACAGCAATTCCATTATTCTCATTCACTCAGGCACGCTTCATTGGCCTTTGGCATTTTTTTTTTTTTTTTTTTTTTTTACAGGCAGTTTCAAGACATCTGTACCAGTTCATTAAAGTCCGTAAAGTTTGTCCTTCACCTTCCTCGTCATTCTCGTCACACCGGACGTGGTCTGATAACGCGTCACAAATCACAACACTACCATAACCTTACGTGAATTCACAGCACAACTTCATTTGAAGGGCTACTCGTGTACTGAGACAAGCGAATAATATTGGGTGTTCGTGTTCTGAAAGGAAGGAAAATTTTCTTTTGTGTATTCGTAGGAAGGAAAACTCATAGTGGCCCATGTTGTGGTAATATGCTTGACTGATGTGTGTGTGGGACGAGCCGTGAGTGGTGAACAGGTACCCGTGAAGGCTGCTCACTTAGCGGAGTATTTACTAAGAAAACAGGAGAATAATATTAGACGATTGTGTACCTACAGGAATACCGTTATTTAAAGACAACTACCACCAGAAGTGCACTTAAGAGTAGGTAAGCCAGTAAATATGTAACGACTAGAATTTACCTTTCATCTTCGTAATATCTATGCTTGGTGGCTTTCAAAATCTGGGATGGTGCAGGCTCCATAATACCAGGGGACGAATTATTTTATACCTTACATTTATCTGTACCTTATCTTATTGAATCTAACCAAACATTTCCACATCATACCTTGTCTTACACCACAACACATCCAAAACTAACATAACCTTAGCCAATCAAACCCAACCTAACTGTATCTTACTGCATGTATCTTAAGTTAACTTAGTCTTACCTAAGTGAATATTATCCAGACTACATACCTAATAAAGTAAAAAATATGCAGAAAATGTGAATTGAAATGTTATGTTACAATGGACTAGGGAAACACTGACAAATTGGCTATAAGGGGCACATTGCTGGGAATTGAACACTTTACATGGACACTCACCCATGAACCCTTAATTACCCATGTGAATGAATTCATTGGCTAAATTCCCATCAAGTCTGTTAAGAAGGAAGAGTATAGTGTTAACCCTGCCTTCTCGGACAAATTCGTCTTGTATCATCATTCATCTGGAACTGCGGAACACCACCGTGGACTGTTCCCGCTGGTCTATTAACAGGTATTGAGGCAGGAGGATGTGTTTCTCTATCCCTTAGGCCTCTTTCACATGACTGTCAGATTTTTGTATACACCTTTGCCATGTATTCTGTTTCACTGACAGACTAGCAGACCTTTGTTGCCATCCTGTCACGTGATCCAGAGATTGTCATTTGCCTGATTGTGGGGATTCAATTATTGTACGTGCTTCTCTGGTTAGTATAAAGTAAATAATTTTCACAACTTAAAATTCAGTTTTCACAAATTGCCACTTAGTCCCAGCGTTTGTTGTGCCTAGAGAGAGAGAGAGAGAGAGAGGGGGGTGGGGGGAGTGGCACTTGCATATGCACATTCTAAGACACTCGTGCAAGCTCCCATTCCATTGCCACTTATAGCCAGCAAGGACATGCACACTGGCTTGGACATTTGTGCCTCATACATGTGTGCAGTGCGTCATGTGAAAGGTCCCATTGAACTCCATTGAATGTTAAAATGCTGCATACATGATTCTTCATGTGAAAGAGCCCTTAGGTTTACCCTCTGTTTTGCCACAGTGGAGAGTTCTTCAGGTAATTCATGATACCAGAAAAAAATAATATCCCTAGTTTTATGTTCACTTTTGAAATGAAGATCATTGAAATCTTATTTTAGTAACATCACATAATTTTCTGTCTAGATACCTAGCTGACGTTTTCGTCCAGTCGGGAACATGGCATGGTGGAGATGAAACCCCTATATTTGTAAAATTAGAGTACATATATTTTTCCTCATGACTAATACTACAAAACTACTAGAAAGATTCATATATATATATATATATATATATATATATATATATATATATATATATATATATATATATATATATATATATTGCTTTTTTGTATTTGGAAACCTGGTATAATTTCATATTATTGCTGCTCCATATGTATTTAATTTAGGTATGTGTACCTTTAAGTAACAGTAACAGTTCCTCCTTTATTATGTTTCCATCAGCCTCTCATTATCTTGTCTCTGCAGGTGGTGTGGTGAGAACAACAGCAGTCAGGATGTCTGTCACACTAAGAACAGCCCCTCCTCCACCACCAATCAGAAAAGGTCAATTGTGTGTGTGTGTGTGTGTGTGTGTGTGTGTGTGTGTGTGTGTGTGTGTGTGTGTGTGTGTGTGTGTGGACAAAAAATTCATGAAACTTTTCAGTTTCTGATATACACTCTTACATTGGCTTGACTTGATATCAGTGTTCTGCTGTTGAGTTTTTCTTAAGCTTGTAGTGTTTCATGTAGCCTCCTGATACACTTGCACTGGAAAAAAGGGTTGATGGACAGCAAATATTTTGGCATTGATTTGTCTGAAAACAAAAGAACTCTCTCTTTGAAACTTTGTCCTAGGTGATTTCTACAACAACTTTATATCACTGTTTTAGACTATACTGTTTCTTATGATATTACTTAACGTTTTACTATTGTTGTATTTTCCATCTTGCTTGGACTGTATATCATTATGCATCAACACGTGTCTTCGTGTGACTAATACATCAAAATCTTGTGCCATACCCTTTGTGTGTCATTGTTTGTGTATATTTACAGGTCATGTGCAAGTGTTTGAGGCAACATCCAACTATAAGGCTCAGCGGGTGAGTACCAAGGAGGAGAGACACACAGGTCCACTGAGGGACACACTGTGATGACTGAAGTATTGACAGATCAGTTAATGAAAGTTCAATTTACACTGCTGACAAAGCTACAAATTGAATGTATCATACTTTATGAATGTGTTATCCACATTAACAAATATAATTCTGAAAAAGATTACCTCGAAATACTGAAAATGCATTAAAAATCTTCATTTGTTTTCTACTAAAAGTAGAATAAGTTAAGTATGCCTTTGCCAGTTAAGAATAATTTGCTAATATTAATCATTTATTTTTAGCATTGTAAAGTGGTCAGTTTCTATGTAAAAACATAATTTCCTGTGAGTGATGTGTAGTGTAGTAAATACAGCTGATACTGATACTAATACTGTATCAACATCTTAGAAATGACTGGATATCAGCTATACTAACACCAATACCAATACATCAATATATCATTATGCATCTCTTTATTTGTATTCTTTTATGTACATTTCTTGCCATTATCACTTCTTTCATTGTTATTTCTCTCTTCTGAAATCATTAACTGTGTGTGTGTGTGTGTGTGTGTGTGTGTGTGTGTGTGTGTGTGTGTGTGTGTGTGTGTGTGTGTGTGTGTGTGTGTGTGTGTGCGTGTGTGTGCTTCCTTTCTGTAGCTTCCATGCACTAGACTTTCAACTTACTTGTGCGTATTTTATCAAGATTACTAATGTTAAGTTTATCAGTACAGTATCTACTGGCTTTTATCAGTCTCACTATTAAAGTCAGGAACTCTGCCTGAGCTTGTTTTTTTGTCATCATGATATTTGAATGATTTTATTTACGAGTATCTATTTACTTTTTAAGCAGCAGTTAACTTTTTAGCCCTTGATCAGTCTTTTTTTATGCATAGAAATACTATGATAGTGGATTATAAACTATAAAGCTCTTGTGTTGCAGGACTGTGAGCTGTCCTTTGAGGAAGGAGATTTGTTGTTTGTACTGGATCGCAATGATCCCAAGTGGTGGTTAGCCAGCAGTAATAGGAAGAAGGGCTACATCCCAAGTGATCTTGGTGAGCACATTTTCCTGTTAACCATCTAGCCTCTTTTTGCAGTATAGTACATTTGAGATGTGAAATTGAGCTTGTAACATAAGAAATGGATCTTTTAAGGTTTCATGATAGTGGTTTATGTGCAAAGTATTGTTTTATGCTTAGCTTTTTTTAACAAAATGTATGGTTTTGAATTTTTCCATTCTTTCCAGTTATTAACAGTAAAATTATTTTTTTCTGTATTTATGTATTTTGAGGAAAATGGCATGTCAAATTTATTAATTATTATGGGCACATTACTGTACAATATGATTTGCCTTTGTATCTTTATCCAGTAACTCAATCACTTTGCTTTGTCTTGCATTGTGTATCTGGTGAATTTTTTTCCAAAATTATGCTCATATTTTGGCACCTTTTTCTTACACTGTGAGAGTTATTTTTCTCCTCATCACTCCAGTCACTGCAGAATGCATCGGGCTGGTTACCACACACAACAGGACAGTGGTGGTCAGTTAACGTGAAGTTTACGTGGTAGCAGTTGGTTTACTATGATGTTCATTTGCTTATACCTAGTTAAAATGGACCCTGACATAATATAACAATTGCCATTACTAATACTAAAGTTATCTTGATACCCTATGAGTTGCCTATAGGAATGGGATAACTATAATGTGCTGAAAGCCACCACAGCTTCCTGATTTTCATGTTTCAGCATGGTGATGAACCTTTTCTCTGGTGTGCTTTATGTGTTCTTGCTCAGTAGAATAAAACACCAATGAATGACACTTGGCAACTTAGCAATGGAAGATCAAAGCTTGCGTGAATCGTAAATACACAAGAACCATAATGCTGCCTCTGTCTTCTCTGCAGCAGTCATGATGGCGTATGATGTCACAGCCATTCAACATACAAACTGCCATTAGTTTATTTTTTTAATAAGTACAAGTGGTTTTATCTCAGCATATTTGCTTTGCTTTGTCAGATTAACAGTGTCAGAATTCAGCACATTAAAAAGCTGATTACATTGTTGAACAGGGAAAAAAAGAAATTTACCCACAGCTAGTCCAGTGGAGTGGTTGTAGGTATTAGAGTACAGATGAACATAACTCAAGAAAATAAAAATTGATATTTATTCTGCTTTTGGCTTTCATTATTGTCTCAGTAGATATTGCAAAAAATTTTAGAGAAATCATAGTGAATCAAGCCTTACTTCATGCTCAGGATTTTTGCTGTATTTATCCTGCATTGATGCAATGTTGATAGTTGACAGGCATGTGAAGATCTCTCCCTCGCTCATACTTTGCCTTAATTATTCCAAAAATTTTAATTATATACGACTGCATGGGTTTTTGAATGGCTTTCAATTTTGAACATGAAACAATGATGCTGTATATCTTTTGGTGCATTTATCAACATACAAATTGTGCAGCATTGTTGCCCCAGTGTCCTTAATGCATGAATCTCCCAGGCTTTGCCCAGTTGGTCCAGATCAGGTCATTCATTCATGGTCACTCCAGGGTTGAGGTAGCAACAGCACAGACTGGTACCAAATTAGTCAGGATCCACTATAGTAAATGATATTTAAGAGAGAGAGAGAGAGAGAATTGAGTGTGAAAGAATGAGTAATGTAAACAGAAATAAGTGGAGACTTGTGGTGTGGCCTCTCCTCTCCTGCCCCCAGAGAGTTCTGAGCAAGAGGTGTCAAAGTATGAGTAGACTAAACTTAATGCATTATTCTGTGCAGACTTGGTACTGTAGAAGCATAATGCTGCCTCTGTCTTCATGATTTATTTGTTGATTTCCAGTTTAAGTAGCAAAATATTCAAAAGGGTTCATCTTTCATAGTCACTAATCCATTGGGATGCAGAAAAAGGATTTACTTGAGCATAATGTATTGTCTACAGTGAGCAACGACAATGTTAAAATGCTCATTGTGGATGCTGCCAGGAGAGGTAACTATGAGTTGCTGGATGAGTGCCTGGAGGCTGGAGTGTCTGTCAATGCCCTGGACAAGTCTGGTTGCTCTGCTCTGCATGGTGCAGCTCAGGCTGGTCACATGGATTGTGTCATGAGACTCCTTAAGGAGCCCAAGTTGGAGATAAACCTGCAGGTGGATTTCTCTTGTTGTTTATCTAGTTTGTTATAGAATATATGAAAATAAGAGAAGCTGGAAGAAGCCAGTAAAGCCTACACATGGCATTTCCTGAATGTGAAATACACCTCCTATATCCATTTATCTGTATTGACTTGGTACTAACCACCTGATTACTTAATCTATTCCAGTCATCTAGCACTATATTTGAGAGTTTTTTTGTTTTATTGAATTTTTATTTATTTTGACTGTTTTACTTTTAGTCTGTCTTGATTACAAACTTTGACATTAGTATTAAGAATAATACTAGAAATAGCCCATAAGTGAAGTAGACACACAAGTTTTATTCCTTTTCACCTTCCTCTTTCTGCAGAACAAGATTGGGGACACTCCGCTGCACTGTGCTGCAGTGAGGGGTCACTGCGAAGTGTTGAAGGTGTTACTGAAGCATGGTGCCAACCCTGATTTGACCAATAGGTGAGGTCACTCCACATATCCATGCACATATAAGGGAACACACACACACACACACACACACACACACACACACACACACACACACACACACACACACACACACACACACACACACACACACACACACACACACACACACACACACACATGCCATGAAGTGTGGTTAGCACACTTGACTCACAACAGAGAAAACCTGGGCCAGAGTCTCATGAGCATGGAGGCAGATGTTATTCAGTTCACAGCAAGTAGGTATGGGATGTTAGCTGAGAGGTTATGACCTCATGGTGTGTGACTGGTCTCGGTCCTACCCAAAGATTGGTCTTAATGAACCATGAGCACTTTCTGTTTGGAAATGGATGGCTGTGTGGTGAGACCAGCAGATGACCATGTGTTCAAAATCACACACACACACACACACACACACACACACACACACACACACACACACACACACACACACACACAACAGTCCTGGATTCAGCTGTACATGGCTACAAGACCAACTTTTCACTGAATTGCCAGTGTGGTGTAGTACATGTAGGGAAGTTGGCTAGAGAGAAAAGTAGAGTCGTATTGTTGTTCTCTGGTAATGTTTGTGCATAATATTGCTGCAGTTGAGTGATCAGAGTAGTGAATGTTTCTTAACTTATCTGCCTCAGTAATTTACTATACAGTAATATGTACTAAACTCCTAACTTCATAGAAGAAAGGATTCGTCAAATGAGAGAAATGTAGATACGTGCAACTGTACTGAAATTATATAGAAAAATCAGGCTTCACTATTTTCAGCTAATAACTTTACATAATAACTACATTAGTAATCTTCACCTGGTAAACAGTAGTTCACTGTGCACAAGAACTGATGCTGATTATTTTTTACCGAGAAGACCAAGCTGGCACAAATGCAGAGTTATTATTGTATGAGAAGTTGAGTACCAAATGTAGAACTACTAGTATAGGGTTTGTACCTGTGCTGTGATGGTTAACTTTCCCAGTGCCAGCCAAGGGTATCTCCTGACCCATGCTCTGTGCTAGCCAATTTTTAATCTTTTGTCTGTTTGTCTCCATTAAATGTTGTGTTGTCTTGCTCTTGGCTTGATGGAAAGGGGTGATGTTGTTTGAGATTGTCACCTCTGCAGGTGACGTGGGCCTTTTTGATCTGGCCCACAGCGAAAGGGGTGATGAGACAGGGATGATAACCTTCTGTTAACACTCATGGATTTGGGGACTGTCAGCCTTTTTAGAAGAGAGTTCAACATTGGGGCATTCAGATGAGTGCCAATTCATCTTAATGTTACAGTCATTAAAGCTGAAGATCTTCCCACTTAAGCAGCAGAAGATAAATTTCAACTTGTTATAATTTTAACTTTTTGATTTAAGAATCTTCATATATATGGCTCAAGACTGTGATTCTTTAAGTGAAGGTAGCCAAGATGAGTCTTGTTTCATTGTACTGCAAGTGCATATAATAGTATAGTATAATATCATCCATCAGTATCAATTATTTCCCCACTCATCATCCACCATCCACAGGGAGGACCAAACACCTCGCACCTTGGCTAAGAGAGGCACCATCATTACGTTGCTTGACCAGGGCCTAGAATATGAAGAAACAGGACATCAAGGTGATGATATAGAAGACTCAGAGGATTCTGACTGAATGGTAAAATTGTGAATTATTACCAGTGTGCCTTACGGAAGCCTTGTATTTGATCTGCTGTTGTTAGTTTTAGTTATGTCAACAGACTAATACAGTTTATGCATATCCACTATAAGAAGGGAAGTAGTGTCCTCAAGTATAGTTTTCATCCACCTGATGACAAATCATCACATCCCACATTTGTGCACAAATACATTTCTTGTTGACACCTGAATTAGGCTACCATAAGAAGATAGTGACAATGATACATGAATCCAAACTATGATATGTATTGTTATGGTACTCATATCTGTGTATGCATGTATGGTTTTATGCAGAGCCTCATTTTTCTTCCTCAGCTCTCCTTCTCCATCCTCTCCTTTTAGGATAATCTGTCATATTGTAAGGCTTAAGCTGTGAATGTGAACAGTTTTTTTCACTATTCTGACAAAAGTAATCCAAATATAATACTTTATAGTCATGAAAAATTTACTTATGCATGTCATAGGTTTTGTTTTATATATATATATATATATATATATATATATATATATATATATATATATATATATATATATATATATATATATATATATATATATATATTGGCTGATATCAAAATGAAATGGCAGCATTATAGCATTTATGATGTGTCTGGGGTTGATTCTTGAGGTCTCGAGTTGGAGAGATAGCCTAGGATAGGGCCAGAGTCTGAAGGGATTAGGTGGTTTTAAGCTGTTAGTATACTATCACTTATAATTAGCAGTATAGTTTGGTAACAGAATCCAGTTTCACAGATGAGATAAATTTAAGATATGTTTGTATCCATTCATGTTGATAATTTCTAAGACAGACAAACAGAAATATATGAGTATCACTGATGTAACACACAGAAGGTGGGAATGTAAGTATGAATGTAATATATTGTAAAAGCATTTTATTATGACAGACATTTGATACAACATTCCTTTTGCCCAAGGGTTGAACTTTTGTGATACATAGAAAAATAAGGTACTATAACCTAATTTTAGGTTTTAAGATTCACTTGTCCACTGTGTTATTGGTTATTTGAGTGTTTTATCCAAGTGCCTAACACAAATGTGTATACACAGTATACACAAAAACACACACACACACACACACACACACACACACACACACACACACACACACACACACACACACACACCTTGTTATGCAAAAAGTAAATATCCAGTAATTTCAACAAGTTCTTGTAAATCTTCTTTCTGTCCTTGCCAAAATTTAATCTCATTATCTATATCTGACACATGCTCTTAAAAATCTTCCCAAGGGGATGGCTTCAACAGAAGAATTTCAATTTTGAAATGTAATAAATAAATGTACACAAACCCTGCTTTAAAACTGAACTGCCTGAGGCAAGTAATGTGCACAAACTATTGCCATAAAGGTGATGTGCTCTAGCATTTATTGAAATGAATATACAGAAAGTACTTTATAGGTGTCTTGAAAGATAACAGTCTTGGAGAAATAATACAAATACAAATACAAAAGGAGTGATTTTGTAAGACTGAAATCTGTCTGACAGGAATGGCTAAAAGACTGTCCACACAATTGAGCACAGCTTGATGAATACTGCCCACAACTGGGTTAAGTCCGCATGCACAGCTGTAGTGTTGTTCACATGGTGTTGATCTGGCCCATTCATACTGAGACAACAGCCAGAGCAAATGGTTGTCCAGGCATGGGCAGTGTCTGGTGATTTCACACAACTAACCAACACAGGCACTTTACCCATATTTTAGTTGGCACAATCGGTAATCCAGTCAACGAGCAAACTACCCACCGGCGCTTACGGACACAACTCAATTGTCTGGATGCGACTTAAAAGGAACTCTGAAGTTGTCCATACAAGCTAGTTTAGCTGAGATAATTTTTTTCTACCACCCCAAAAGCCTGGCATTAACCTAAATGACCACAACCCATATGTCATAAATCAATGATGTCTTTGTCAAAAATTAAATCATAGTATGCACAATATTGACATACACAAGCTATCTCTGTACATACAGTGTGATTTTCAAGTCCTTCCATTTAGTATGGGATAAATCTTCAGATCTTGCCTTTTAATATTCTGTCTCCAAGAACACAAAAATATCAGAACATGATTAAGAAACATGAAATGATTGAGACTAACAGCAGTTTGTGTATTTTTACTTCAAAATTTTTCTACTACAAATGTATATTTTCTATAGATTGAATGTTATACATATTATGATTTTATATGTAATTTAATATTTGTTGTTTAAGAACGTATATGAAGTGTTTATAAATGTAATTTGGCAAAAATGGTAATGAATTTAAATATAAACATCATTCTTTCCTTTTCCCCGTAAAGTAAGACCTGTTGAAAAGGAAAACAAACATGATTTATAAGAGAAACCTGGAAGACAGCTACCAGTCAAGCTGACTTATAAAAGCAATGAATGATGCAAAAATGTGAAATAAAAATAAAATAAAAATATCCGGTAACATGGTGAAAAAGTCCAACAACATTATCTAATAGCTAAAACTATGATCTTACAAGGAAACATGACAATGGCAAAATGTGGAGACTTTTGGTACTGGATTGTTTTATATGTTGACAGTTTATGATTATCATATCAGAAGATGTAACTGACAGGAAAATGCTAAACGCAGGAAAGCGAGTTGGTGTTATTTGACCTTCAACCATGGCTATATGACTATTACCTAAGCCATTTTTTTTCTTTTTTTTCTTTTTTTTTTTAATTGTGTATTTTTATTGATTTAAAATTATTTGTTTACATTTTTATTTATTTATTTATTTATTCTTTTTTTTAGCATTTTAGAATTGTGCAACAACCATTTATGTATCTTCAGCATCGTGCCCGACAGCTATACCTTCCCGGCAAGAGCCCATGGTAGCCCGATCTACGGATAAAGCTGAGATATTTCACTCACAACATATTCCATCATCTTGTTCAGGGATGACAGTAACTGCTCACTCATCTGTGAAACACCATAGGCACGGTGCAGGCAGCCAGTCGACAGCCGGAGACCGATAGTAGTCACGATACCACTGAGCCAGTAAGCATCGTGTGCGTGTCAGACAAAATGCCTGTAGAGGGTCTGATTTAAGATTCATAAAAAATAAATAATCGGATTAGGAAAGTCACTGCTCATGTTAGCTGATAATCTAGTTCACAACTATTCAGTCTAGCAGCATGTCGATCATGTAGTATCTGGATGATAGCAATGTGCTAAGTAGCGGTACATGTGGCATGCATCTTGCCTATAATAAGCCATTTCCATCAAGGCCTCCAGTGGGGGGCTAACTTAAAACTCTCTCATTCATGTTAACAGACTATCTGTACTGGGCAGGGCACAGGGGAAAACCAAGGGAAGGTGTGAGCGCTGTGCTATTCGGCCAGGTGTGTTGGGGGTAGAGGGGGGGAGGGGGAGGCGGGGTGGAAGTGAGGCTAGGCACAGGTGTAGACAACTCATTGCCAGTATTTATTTTGAAAGACCACTTTGAAAGACCACAGTCAGGTTCTTATGCGTGTTTTCTCATTCATGGTAAAGATCCTGACAACATCCCTGAAGATCTCTATATCAATAGCTTCCATTTCAGCCTGTTGAAAGTAATCCAGACAAAATATTTTATTGAATACGGTTCCTGTGCTGCAGGCTGTTGAATTTATTTTTCATAAGCGTTCGGAAAATAAAAGCAGTCCTAGGTTATGCATTTCATGTAACTAGGAAAGTTCATAGATATTCAAATACGCAGATAGCAAGATGCTGACCGGTAATCTGCTGTAGTAGGTAGCAATTCACGATATTATGCAGTGGTTCTACAGGAAGGAAGTATTATTATTCTATTAGTACAGGTATGAAATAACGAAATCAATTTTCAATGGCGAAAAGTACACGCTTTTAGCACACTAGTGTGGATGTATCTTTTAGGTTTTGTGTTAAGGCGTTTTAGCTGTATGTGTTTTGGCTTTTTTTTTTTTTATCATATGAAATTCTCGAAATGCAACTTGCACTTTGCCAGCAAATATACTACATACAACTATTGACGACTAATGTGTGGCAGCGGCGGGCAGGTGGGTTGGGTCTGGGTCTGGTCGGCCGGCGCCCGGTGCTCAGTCAGTGTGGCTCCCTCCTCGGTTGATAACGCAACGTGCCTCCGCCAAACATGTCTGAATACCACAAGCCCGACACTAACTACCTGCAGGAACTCAAAGACATTGCCAACAAACTGCGCATCCATTCAGTGAAAGCGACGTCAGCCAGTAATTCAGGGTCAGTATCGAATGTGTGTGTGTGTGTGTTGTGGTGGTGTGAGGCTGGGTTTGGAAAGACGAGTGCCGAGTGGTAGTAGTTGCCGGCAGTCAGCTCTGTTGCCACGTCTCACTTTTCATGTACTCAACGAAATTTTGAAGAACTACTGGTTGATTTTGCAATGAAAAATGCAAATCCAAGTGTTTCTATGTAAAGAAGTCCCATGGTAAGTTCAGAATGTTAATGACATCACAAGTGCATTTCATTAGAAAAAAAAGTTTCATGTCACCTTTCGTAATTTCAAAATAAACGAGAGAATATCTATAATACATTAAAGTCTAACGTATAGAGCAAACACTGCTGCAGGGAGGTTGGTATTGTATGCATTCAGATAGCAACACCAACCACCAGACAACCGTGAACAACCAAAGGGATGTGGTCGATAATGGGTGGTGACCTCGATATACGGAATACAAAGTAAACACTGGGAAACCTTAGTATATGTAGCAGGCACTTGTAACACGAGACTGTGGAAAAGAGCTGGCAGACCACAAGGATAACAGTGACCCGGAGTAACCTGTCAACGTAGTTCTAGTTGGCTAAGTAACTTGTTCCAGTGGTCTATGTTTGCAGTATCAGGATGAGATGGTGCGGGGACGTCTATGTAACACTATTATGGGACGCTTTACATAATAATAATAATAATAATAATAATATGATGATGATGATGATGGAAACGTTAACTTCTTAGTACTTGGGTTAAAAAAATGACAGGGTACGTTCGTTGTTACTAGGTACTGTGTATTTTAAGAGGAACCGTCGGCATGCTCTCCTGTCGAATGTGCTATCTTGTGTCAGTGCGTCTGTCTGATGTTTGAAATCGCATGTGTGATGATAGACACGTACTAATAAAAGCTTTGTTGACCTCTCTCTTCACTCTCTCTCTCTCTCTCTCTCTACTCTCTCTCTCTCTCTCTCTCTCTCCTCTCTCTTCTCCTCTCTCTCTCTCTCTCTCTCTCTCTCTCTCTCTCTCGAGCCTTCCAATCCCACCTTCCCCCCACCTTGCCTCGCTTCCTCGCACGCCCATATCCGGCCCCGGAGGAGAGGTGGAGTGGTCGTGAGGTGGAGTGCGAGGGAGGGACGGGGGTGTGGGGAACGTCTGACGGTTACAGAACGTGTTTCCACTTTTTTTTTTTTTTTATATATACTTTTTTGAACGTCTTATTTGCTGCTGGAATGAGTATCACACCGCTTTTTAGGCAACTGTTTATAACTCTCTCTCTCTCTCTCTCTCTCTCTCTCTCTCTCTCTTCTCTCTCTCTCTCTCTCCTCTCTCTCTCTCTCTCTCTCTCTCTCTCCCCCAGCAAGTCGACGTATAAGGACTTTTCGTATATGTTTTAATATTTATTCTCTTCCTCCTGTCAAAACAAAACAAAACGCTTCGCCACCCTCCGCCGCCCCTCACCTCCCCCCTCTCCGCCGCCAGCATCAATAGCATGATTGTCGCATTGCAACCGTATTCATTTTCTTCTCAGTAGTACTATGAGAGTGGTCTGCTTGGCTGTGACAATTCGTAAGTAAATTCTGGTGAACGTGCTCATCAATACATTTGTGAAACTTACCTTCTGACTTTATTCTTAACATCTACGTACTTATTCTGTATTATCCAAGCATATTATTATCTTCGCTTAACCTAGTCTGCTTTTTATCGGGTTATAATGGGGAGTCGTTGATTTCGAGGGTGTTTTTCATGATTCTCACGATACTTTAACAAGAACTCGACTCTTGTGTAGTGTAGGGAGAGTTGTAGGTGACACATGGAGGTTTTAAGATAAAGCGGTTAGGTTATGGAGGAAGAGCTCACTAGATTGCATTGTCAAGCGTAGTTTGTATAAAAGGTTTAATTAATGTGCAACGCCTCTCTCTCTCTCTCTCTCTCTCTCTCCCTCTCTCTCTCTCTCTCTCTCTCTCTCTCTCTCTATCTCTCTCTCTCTCTCTCTCTCTCTCTCTCTCTCGTTTATCTACTACTACTACTACTACTAATACTACTACTACTACCCCCACCACCACTTCCGCTTTGTTTAGTCAAGGCCGAAGACAATATATGTAAAAACAAAATGATGCTCAATAAAGAAAGGAAGTGGAGGAAGTGAGGAAGTAGGAAAAAGGAAGTGGTGCATAGGCCAGCCCACAATGTGACCGCGAAGGTGAGGAGGTGAACTCAGGTGGAATGTGAGTTCTTTCAAGCATCACATCGGCCTTAAGTGGTTTTGTGTGCATGCGTGAGGTGCAAGTGTTTGAGCTGCGGCCGCTGGTCCAGCTCGAAGTCATTCAGAATAGTGAGTTGGAGTCCGTTTTCTTTGTGTGATTCCAGCGATTTATTGAATACGTGACTGACGATGCTGATGTTTTATGAATCCCTACTTAGATCCATATTTTGAAATGTTTTGGACTTTAATAAGAACCGTTTTCCAAAGCCCTCAGTATTGGTTAGTCTGGTTCTTATGAGTGTTTTACCCGTTAATGCTGTAGAATCCTCGTTGGCTCAGAAATCGTAAGAAAAAGAAAACTTGAAAATATCCATGACTTCCACTAGAGCCTATTAATAAAAAAAAAAAAGTTTAAAAATACGGCCCCTACATCATATACTGGCCATGGTGGATGGGTAAGGAATTGGTTTGTACACTCACGTCCGCATGTGGGAATTACTGAGGTATTCTGCAGGTGCTCAAGCGAGGAAAGAAAATATATTGTTTTCAGTATTATGAGAAAGTGGCAAACTTCCTCATTTAAAGAATGCAAGCAAGGAAGGATTCAAGGACGCTGCATCGGGGAACGCCTGACAAGTGAATCATCCTATAGGTGTTCCACAATTTTGCATTAAGCTGGAATATATGGGAGGAATGAAGTTCGCGGACGGGTCGAATCCACATAATGGGAGATAAGACACTGATTAGATAAGTATTACATCAAAAGCTAGTGCTACTCAGTGAAATAGATGAATTATGAACTACATTAACATTTAGTGATTGCAGATTTCAAGTGTCATTCTTTTCGTTAACAAAGTGTTCAATATATAAGAAGCAAGACGGAAATACTGACGATGCTCTTCCTTCGAGTGATGAAACTCCTGGTTCTTTCACTTTCATTACATGTTTACGGGATCAGCTTTGGCTCCGAATGGGATACGAAAAAAAGGAAGAAAAGAGTAGGTTAAAGTCCCTTACAAAGCCTCCATTGACTCAGTTATCACTAGCTTATCACTTACTTTCCTCTTTCTGTCCTGATGAAACCACCTGAGTTCTGTCCTATCCAATAGAACTGACAAATTTTCCTTCTGTCCATGTCCAAATTCTCTCGCTTCATCCATATTAATTTTATTTATTTATTTATTTATTTTTGTAAGAGGGTGTCTGGGTGAGGGCTGAAAAAAGAAGTGAAAGAAACTAACTTATTATTATTACTATTATAATTACTTTTGTATTATTTTTATTTATTTATTTATTTATTTATTTATTTATTTATTATATTATTATCTTGGCAGCATGGTAAAGAACATTAATCTGAACGCTAAGGACCGCTGCATTTCGCCCTGAATGTAGAATAAGGATCAGTAGTGGCCAGGGCAGTCGTACTTTACCCTTGCTGTGAGTTATCTTTGTGGCAGCCAGCGTCACTTTCCCTCACGCACCGCCACCACTGGCCTGCCACGCGACCTTCAGGCGGTTCGCTCCGCTCAAGGTCACTTAGGTCACCTTCTCAGATAGCGCTCGATATGGCAGTCTATTGATCTCTAAACATGTTCACTACTGAAAGAACATAAGATAGGAAATAATCATCCTGTTTGGAGAGAGAGAGAGAGAGAGAGAGAGAGAGAGAGAGAGAGAGAGAGAGAGAGAGAGAGAGAGAGAGCAGCTTGAGGGAGGAAGAGCGCAGAGGTGTAAGGGCGAACATACCTCGCCTGACCAGTCAAGGAGGCCGCAGCAGTGGCTAGGTGGCTGGTTGCCTGTCGCCCGTGTCGGTAGACTCAGTAAGGGAATCAAGGGTGACTCCAGACAGTCTAGCCGCTATTGTTACTGGGCGGCCGGTTTTCGAGTCACGTGGCTAGACTGACTTGACAGGTTCTAGAAAAAAAACTTGCACTGGATTATTGAAGGAAATGTTTATTCAGCGTTGAGTGGGGAGCAGACAGTAGGAAGCGCGGGAAAAGACGGGTGTAGGAAAAGCCCGGGAATTTTAAACTAGGAGAATATTATGACAGCCTTGAAATTCTCTCTCTCTCTCTCTCTCTCTCTCTCTCTCTCTCTCTCTCTCTCTCTCTCTCTCTCTCTCTCTCTCTCTCTCTCTCTCATACGTGTAAAGAAACACCATTTACGGTACTTAAAACAAGAAGTTACTACTACTACTACTACTACTACTACTACTACTACTACTACTACTACTACTACTACTACTACTACTACTACTACTACTACTACTTCCATTCACCCTGAACCCCTTTATCATTCATTGAGAAAATATCA